>NC_133778.1:35135035-35330311 GCF_003597395.2 Chelonoidis abingdonii | reverse complement strand
CTGCAGGAACTATGGGATAGCTATGGAATAGCTACCCACAGTGCAACGCTCCGGAAATCGACGCTAGCCTCAGACCATGGACGCACACCACCGAATTAATATGCTTAGTGTGGCCGTGTGCACTCGACTTTATACAATCTGTTTTATAAAACCGGTTTATTTAAAATTGGAATAATCCCGTAGCGTAGACGTACCCCCAGTTGCAGTGCTCTGCTTCCCACCGCCAGTGACAGCCAGGGGCAGTCTTTTCCCCAACCTGAGCGACACAGGTGGGGCCGGGCAAGGGAAGCGGAGCGGGCTGGGGCAAGGGAAGCGGAGCGGGCTGGGGCTGCGTCTCTCTGCTTCCCACCACTGGTGAGTGCAGGGGACAATCCTTTCCCCGTACTCACCATCGGCGGGAAGTGGAGTGCCGAGGCTGGGAGCTAGTGGAATAAAGCAGGCTGGGGATGGGTTGCTCTGCTTCCCACCACTTCTGGTGAGTGCTTGGTCCCTGGGGGAAGAGGTGGAATGGGGGCAGGGTGGGGACGGAGCAGGGGGAAAAGGGTAAGAGGCATGGTGGAGGGAGTTGTCTGGAGCCCCACAGCCCCTAGGGATGGCTGAGGGATAGGGCTGGTCACCAGGGCTGATGCTTCCACGTATGCAGCATGCAGCTGCCTAGAGAACCAGGAAATTTGGGGCAAATTGGTGCCCCAAATTTCATGGTGCCCTACGCAGCTGCATATGCCGAAGGACAGCCCTGGGCACGAGTCTAGGAATTGGTGAGACATGGATGCCCTTCACTTCCTCAGACTTCCTGTGTGACTCACCTTGGCAAGACACTTAGCCTCTCTTTGTTTTAGTTCCCCTTTGTAAAATGGAGACTAATTACTTCCCTATCTCACAGCATGTTGTGCAGATATACATTCAAGACTGTGAAGTGCTTTGAGCTCTACTGATGCAATGAGCTATATAAGAACCTAATGGTCCTGGTTCTCAGGATGGATTCCCGTATCCTGTAAATATGGCACATATTCTTTGTTCCTAAATGTGTGGCTTTACATTTGGCCATAATAAAACATATATTTGTCTGTTTGCACCCAGCTTACCAAGAAACCCAAATCAGTCAGTATCATTACCTGTCCTCTTCAATATTTACCACTCTCCCAATCTGTGTGTCATTTGCAAACTTTATCAGTAGTGATTTAATTTTTTCTCTCGGGTTATTAATAAAAATATTAAATACAGCAGGGCCAAAAACGGATCCCTGTGGAACATACCTTTTCAAAGACGATTCCCCACTTACATTTTGAGACTTATCAGTTAGCCAGTCTTTAATCAATTCAATCTGATTTTCTATCGTTCTAGTTTCTTAATCAAAATGTCTTGTGGTACCAAGTCAAATACCCTACAGATATCTATGTATATTACATCAATAATGTTACCTTCATCAACCAAATATCATTAAAAAAAGTCAGTTTGTCAAGATCTATTTTCTATAAACCCATGATGATTGGCACTAATTATATTTTCTTCTTTTAGTTCTTTATTAATTGAGTCCCATATCAGCTATTCCATTATCTTGTTCATTAATTTGCACAATCCCTTGCATATTAGACTTCAAGAGCAAAGTAGCAGTCATACAATCAGATTATAATTATAGACTTGGCCTCTAACTAACCTTGTTAGCAGCACTAAAGAAGTCATTGGCCTCTTGTAACAAGGTTTTCCTTTCCTCCATACGATGGCACAACTCTTCTTGCAACAGATTTATTTTCTGATTTGAAAGCTTCAGATGTTCCTTTTCTGCGTAGTCCTCTGAAAACAGAATCGTGAGTGCTTCCGCTTTTAATTTTTCCACAGTGGAATTCCATTCCTAGAAGGAAGAGTGCTGATTTAATTAACTCCATGTATATAAAGTGATCCAAAGTAAACTGTTGCATAGTAACATATTACAGTTATTGGCAAATACAATAATTTAATTTTATATGAGTGAAGGTTATAGCCAGCTAAAACAGAATTTCTCCCCAATGATTTCTCAGCAAAATGACAGCTTTAATGAATAAGAGTCTAGTGACAAAATTGTCAGAGGACAGTCCCACAAGCAAAAGAAGACTACAGCATGCCCCCTGGGAAAACTGTTCTGGATAAAATAAAAAGCAGCCCCAACCACACAGAAATCTGAATTTTTTCCCCCAGGTTTTGATAATTAATCCTTCACCACTCAGGGCCAGTTCAGATCACACTGGCATTGCAGGCTCTTTGGGGGCCTCATCCAGCCAAGACAAACTGAAATATTGCCACGATGCTCGCTGTTTGTACTTCAGTGCCATATGGTAGGGGGCATATTAACTATTTTTGCTGAGAGCTCTGTGATGAATGATCATTTGAGTCAGGATGCTGCTCCATTTATCATGGCCTGGAAGGGACACATCACAGGTTCCTCTCCAATGGCCTCCATCAACTATTGCCCCATTCCAACGCCACAAACACACATGGCAGTTTTATTCTTTAAACATATAACTTAGGCAAAACATCAAAACAAAGAAGCTCCTCCACCCATCATGGGTTACAGATGTCACTGCACAACCTCTCTTTCAATTCCCCTGTTGCAGGGCCTGCTGCCAGAGCCCATCTGTCTCCTGTCACTCCTCTATGAACTGGGCCACTTGCTGAGTTTTATAATCACTTTGAGCCAGTGGTGAGCTGGAGCTGGTTCCTACAGGTTCCCAAGAACCGATTGCGAAGATTAGACCTCTGTGGAGAACCAGTTGCTAAAGGACCAGGGAGTGGGCAAAGAACTCCAGTTCATGGGCTGGACCATCCTGTTGCTTCCAGGATTCCCAGATGCGGAGGCTGAGGCTCCCCCGGCCCTTCCCCCGCCTGCCCCCAGCTGCAGCGTGGCCAGCCGCCGGCATCAGCTGGGCAGCTCAGCTGAGTTTGGGAGTCGTCCTGCTGCTTTGAGCTGCCGGCAAGGTAAGAGGGAGGAGATTGCAAGCTCTAGGGCTGCCAGGGAGGCAAGTGGGGCAATTTTCCCCAGGCCCTGCAGGGGCCCCCGGCCCCACAAGTATGTCTCCCCCTGCCCCGGTCCCTCCTCCGCTCCCCCCCCTTAAATCAGAACTTTTTATAGGGAACCAGTTGTTAAGATTTTGGCAGCTCATCACTGCTTTGAGCCCTTCTCCAGCTCTGCCTGAGAAGTAAACAGGGCTGGCAGGCCTCAGGCCATCAAAGGGGCAGGACATCCTGTTACAAGCCCTGTTCATTCATAGAGTTCAAAGCACTTTGCAAAGTGAAGTAAGCACTATCCCCATTTCACAGACAAGAAATCTTATTCTGAGGCACAGAGACGTTAAGTGCCTTTCCCAAAGGTGTCCAGCAAGTCCATAGCAGAGCCAGGAATAGATGTTTGTTTACAGACATTTCCATAGCACTCATTACTGTAGTATAAGAGCACTAGAATTGGGTTCTGACTAAACATATTTCATTGGTGAATGCAGATGTATCAAAACCAAAACTGCTGGACTGATGCAAGTTTGTGTGTGGACACTGCCTATATGCAGAAGTTCCACTGATTTACTTACAGTGGGCTGCCAGATCTACTACAGTTTAGAGCTAAACCAGCTTTCTATTTAAAGCTTGACTCAGCTTTCTATTTAAAGCTTGATTCTACTAAGTGCTATGAAATCTGTGCAGTTACTTGGATTGCCTTGAAATGTAAATCAGTTTAAAAAACAATGTAGTTAAACCAGTGCAAACACATATCGACATCTTACATCTGTTTAAAACTGGTTATATTGGCCTACCTTGTGTTGTGAGGTTACTGATGCACAATATACACCAGATTTAAAGCATTATAGGAATGCTCCCACAAGGTTTAAACTGATGCAACTTTCTTATATAAACAAGTCCTTCACTTACATTTTTCTACCTATGATAAATTCCCTCATTTCCATCTGAATCCTAACTGATATTTTTAATTTTAAAAGGGGCATTTTGGTTTTCATATTCATTGTAAATTGAAAGTAATATTTTATTTTAAAATGGGAAAAGGAAAAAAATGTCCCACCATTCTTGATTTCAAAGTACTTCCTGTTTCAGTACTACTGTTTTGTGGGTTTTTTTTGTTTGTTTTTGAATGGGCAATCGATAAAACAAACAAACATTTATTTCATCTACTGTTATTCCTGTCAACATTTGACATTAGAAACCTACTGTGTTATTCAAAACAAAATCAATATCTATTATTATGCTGCAAATCCTTCTGCCTTAAATGGCATCTTTCTGCTACTTTTTCTGCAAATGAATTAAATACATTTTGAAACAAGTAAAGAGTTTTTCTGTTGCAGTTCCTCCTACTACAGACGAAAGAAAGAAAGAAAGCAGTTTGTGTAGACTGACATATTTTAAAGTGAGATATGACAAAGGAAAATGGGTTTTTCAGAAAATGCCATGATGCATACACATAGCACAATAATGGCATTTGGTTCTGTTTTTTCCAAGATGTGCTAAAAAATACTGGGAATTTGGCTCTCTTTTTAATGTGTCTTTTATTTTTTAGTGAAATAAGTGTTAGCGAAAGATGCTGTGTTGATAGGCTGTCAGAAATAATCTGATAATTTACAGAACAGTTATAATATAAGCAGCCTTAGCATAAGCTTCTTCACACTATCCCATTCCATTGCCTTAAACCTGTCCTTAAGGTACCATCAGTAGGAACGGGGAGATTAGCCCACATACTTCCATTCATTCCTTGATCTCTTTTCTGAGGATGTCCATTTTTGTGGCAATGGTTTTGTGATAGAAACTTGTTGAAAGAGAGATCAGCAGCTAATTTCACACAGGCCATTGAATGGTGATGAAGGTAGTAACTTTCATTCACTACTGATCTGGGCTGGATTTGGACCAGCAACCAAGTGAAAGACTTCCTTCAATTCCCTCAAATATCCAGTCACCTTATTATTTGTTTATAGAATGTCAAGCCTACTTAAAATAGATCCGTGTTGATAAATGCAAGGTAATTCACACTGAAAGAAGTAATCTGAACTGCTCGTACACCTTACTGGATTCTAAATTAACTGGAACAACTTGGGAAGCAGACCTGGGGATCATTGTGGACAGCTCAATAATGCTCAGTATGCAGCTGCAGCCAAAGAAGCAAACAAAATGTTCAGAGGCATAAAGAACAGGATGGAAAATATGAATGAAATTTTATCATGTCACTGTATACTCTCTCTTCAAATACTATATGTTGTTCTGCTCACCCTATATCAATAAAAGCAAAGGGGGTTCAGAGATGGGTAACAAAAATAATTAGAAAAATATGAGGAGAAAATCCAGATGAAGAGAGAATGAAAAGATTGGGACAGTTTCGTTTACAGAAGAGACTAATACTAGCGGACACAACAAGTATATATAAAATAATCAGTGGTAGAGAGGAAGCAAATTGGGTTCTCCTATTTACACTTGCTCAAGAACAAGGTGACATTCAATGATAAATGAAATAATTTTACTTGGACAATTAGCTTGTGATTCGCACTGCCACAAGATACTATTGAGACCAAGAGTTTAGTGGGGGATTCAAAAAAAGACCACACATTTATATGGATACAGAGTTACAAGGGATTGGGGGGGGGGAACACATTTGTAAGAGATATGCGCTCTCATGCTTCACCAGCCTCTAATTTAGGGGATTAGGAAGAAACTCCTCTCTGGATAGGCTATCCCATTTCTACCCACTTTAGGGTTTCTTGCAAATTCCTCTGAAGCCACAGTAATGGCCTCAGAGACAGGACTGGACTTGCTTGAGCCAATATGTCAATTCCCATGTTCTTATATAACCGAAGTCCAGACGATACCTCTACATGGAAGTACCCATGTGGGGGACAGGAGAATTTGTAAAAAGAAATTTGCAGTGTGTGCAACCACCTCTGCAAGTGGGGTGAGTGTTGTCTTCCCTTCCTCTACAGAAGAATCAGAAAGCTCAGCCCCAAGAAACTGTGGATCTCAGGAAATCTGCTGAAGACATGGAGTCATCTGCAGAGTGACCATGTATCTCTGCATAGAAGCTGGGGACCAATGCCACCTAGTCATAGTACACTCCTCCACAGCCTGGAGTTGACCCACTGAAAAGTTCATATAACCATAGGTTGGATTAGTTTTAGAGCAGAATGACTGCTATTTTCTGAAGTGGGGAGGAAGACAAGGGATGTACATTACAACTGGTTGAAAATTTTCCAACAGAACATCTTGCTGTTGGAAAATACAAGTTTGCTGACAGAAACATGTTGATTTTTGACATTTTATTTAGAACAAAATTCCCCCTCCCCTCACCCCCAGCATTAGATAATGTCAAAACCTTCTGTTCAGACATTTCCAGAACAGAACATTTTTATTTTTTTGTTTCCAAAATTGGAATTAAATGTTTTGATCAATTCCAAATACATTTTTCCCTCAGAATTTCATTTTGCAGGAAATTTTGAAATGTTTATTTTCACTTTGTTCTGGAACAGAAAAAAATTTCAAACTCAGGAATGTCTCACTTAACAGAAAATCTGATCCCTGCTTTGCTGAAACATACATGCACCCTCTCCACAGGTCTCCGCAGTCCTGTAAACTTGGCCCCACAGCATGAACTATTAGGGACAGTATGACCAAAGGGTTGTCCTCCCATTCATACAAGAACCCTCAGAGCACGGTCTGGTCCTAGGTTATTAGGGTCCAGTTTGCCCTACAGGAGGATCACACACAAGCAGCCCTGGTCCATTCTGAGCATATTATTTTTAAAAATATCCATTCTGTACTCTAGAAAATATGGCTGTTTTCTGAATATTCATGTCCCTTTTCCATTTACATGTGCCATCAGGTAATTGCTTAAAATTGCACATTCCCCCCACCTTCCCAGAAATAGTGAGAAATACCATGCAAATGGTGAAAATCTTTGGACCCTAGAATTGGACCTTTTCAAGTCCCCAGAGAAAAAGAAAAGGGACTAATATCTGGGGACAAAATACAACAATCCATTCAGTTTGCCTATGATTGATATAAAATTGTACTGAAAAATTTGTTAGTTGCTTTTTTTAAAAAAAGCTCTGTACAGGAAGCAATAACCTTTAGTATGTATATTTTACCAGTTAAGGGACCACTGAAATATATTCTCTAAAGCAAGACTTTTCTTTCATAAAATCCTGCCTTTGTCCCTCTAACTTCTGCTTGGCAAAAATGAGGATTTCAAGACTGACTACATTCTACTGTTCTGTATACATTTCCTTTTTTATTTAAAAGGAATTGTTTTTGTTTTACAAAACAGAAGGCACAGTCCCCGAGCAGATAGAGGGCACAGACCCTTACATACATTGCACTCTAATGGGTCTACTTGCATGAATAAATGCTGCAGGATTGGCTCCATAAGGCCACTTCTGTGAGATACTCAATTCCATCAGCTCCCATCAGCTGCACTGGAATTTGCGGGTACTGGCTGCATTTTATGATGAGATCCAACATGAGCTTTCATTTATATTTCAACATATTAATATCGGAATAGTTAGTGTGAATTAATTTAGAAAAAAACAATGAAATACATTCCTATGAAACTAGAGTCCATTAACAGGGCCTGCCCTAGTGGCATTAGTACAGGCAAAGTGACAAGAAAGTTCAGCAGCAGATGTTTTTGCTGGCTTTGTAATGGAAGAAATAGTTAGGTCTCAAAATAAAAATAAAATATTACTTTTTCAAGAACTTATATGTTCCTAATGCAACAGCATGGATTCTGCTTATGATTAGCTCAATATGATAAACTCTACTTACAGAGAGGTGCAATGAATGTTCTAAATTGTTTCAGTGCATTGTGATGAGTAAGTTACAGCTCCAGCTAGTGAGGCTCTGATTATATGGAAATGACTCCACTTACAGGGAAATGACTGCACTGTAGCAGGCTTCCACTATAATAACATTGATAAATTTGCCTTCATTGTCGGTTGCCCAATATTCACCTTCTAGATGATTTTTAGGCAAAAGGTTGGTTTATTTGAAGAACCACATTAAATGTGTGCCTCTTTTACACCTAAAACGGTTTATACTTAAACCTTTCCAATCAACCTGAAAATGGCAATTTATTGCAATAATTAAATATTTTAAAAGAATTCCATGGATATTATATCCCTGGATACTTTCTAAAGACATTAAATGTAGCTATATCCATTTGATATTCTATATAATTTTGTGATGACCAGGTGCCAGCTCATGCCAAGGTCCCCATCTCTCAGTTGAACACTGACAAATACATGGCTGGAATCAGCCTAGCTCATCTCTATGTTAGTATTGTTAAAATATGTATTAGAATTATAAAAATGTGTTTAGTGCTTAGACCTCACTAAATCGTTGTGAGTTGCTGCATGCATTACTCTCACTTATAACAACATATGTATCTCATATTGTAAGGTAATATTTGAGCAGTTGTATTGTGAGCCTCTGTGAGTGTGTAAATCACCAGATAGAAGAGAGACATTATTTAATGTGAAGGGAGGATCTTCAATAGAAGAACATAAGAACAGCCATACTGGATCAGACCAATGGTCCATTTAGCTCAGTATCCTGTCTTCCGACAGTGGCCAATGCCAGGTTCCCCAGAGGGAATGAACAGAACAGGTAATCATCAAGTGATCCAAAAGGAAAGGTCCACTGATACTAGATAGATTACAACTGACCTGGGGTAGCTGCCTGGTCATTTGGGACTTGGAGTAACCTGAAGACTGCTGTGATTCTTGCTGTAAGGGATTATCTGTCACAAAGACTCACTCACCTGGGTGGTGAGATAGATCAGAGTACTCAAGGGGACTGTCTGTGACTCCAGGTTAAGGCTGTTACAGTGCCTGAGGAGTTCACACTTGATATTTGGTTGGTGAAATAGAACTCACAGTCCATTTGGAGTTTGTACCCTGGTTCCTACCAGTCTGCCCTGAGGTTGATACTTATGGTTTTGAGTCACTATAGGCAGCATTACAGATCTCTATAAAAAATTCACTCTGTTTTCTTTACAGTCCCTACAGTGAGTTTCTGAAGCATTTATATACTACTTTTAGTATACAATTCTAGAATTTTCTTTTTTATAAGGAAAGATTTATCAAGGGCATGGAAACTCAGTGGAGAAAATCATTGTCAGTTCTGGCTGTTCTTCAGCCTTCTAAGCATTAATGCTATAACCGTCTGTCACTTGGCAATAAAATATTTCTGTTACTTGTCTCCACCTGAAAGAACACAAAGCCTGCCATTATCTTGACTTTTCAGTTTGACAGAGATATGTGAATATCTGTGACCCAATGAAGACACATGGCACTGTATATACCTGCGCTCAGTGTGTCTCCACAGGTCATGCCATTATTCTCATTTTTCCTCTCACAGTAGTAGCCTTTTAAACTGTAGCTTTCACTCTTCCATTTGGAAAGGAAATTGCGCTCCTTCTGGATCCCTTGATTGATTTTGTTCTTTTAAGAGGATTAGAGCTGATAGACAAGAAAGTGAAATTATTTTCTTATTTTTAAAATAAAAGCCTCAAACTTTTTCTTCACAAAATGCTGTGGGTTTTCAAAAACTTCTCATGTAATTGCCTGAAGTAAGTAGATACACCTACTGCTTCAGCTGAAGGAAAACATAAAAAACCCTATTATTCCTAAGGCCATGTCTACTCGTACAGCGCTGCAGCTGTACCAATGCAGCTGTGCCACTGCCGTGTGTCTGGCAAAAACGCTCTACGCTGGGGTGGGCAAACTACGGCCTGTGGGCTGCATCTGGCCCCTCAGACCTTTTAATCAGCCCCCCAGGAGTGGGGTCGGTGGCTTGCCCCACTCTGGCGATCTAGCCGGGGAACAGGGTTGAGGGCTTGTCCCGCTGTGGCTGAGGAGCAGGGTCGGGGGCTTGCCCTGCTGCGGTGCTCCTGCCGGGGAGTGGGGCTGGGGGCTTGCCCCGCTCTGCCCACCTGATGCTCCCACATGTTCAGATGGGACCTGCGCGAGGGCACACGTTACTGCGGCTGCACAATCCAAATACCAAATGTGCTTCACACGCCATCAGAGCTTGGAACGTGCAAGCCCACATGCCTGCTACTTGTTCTCTTAGGGGACTCTGCTGTTTTACTAGTGTTAATTTTCCATTTTTGAGGATAAAGCAAAGACTAGCTGGCCAGGAAGTGCCAGTTGCATTGTTCAGATTAATCAAAGAGAGCATGGAAAGGAGGTAAGTTTGGTTTAATTATTGTAATACTTTGTTATGATGGTATATTTATAATAGTAAGTAAGGTTTAATGTTTATTTCCACTAAAATGTATCTTTATTAAATAAAGTTTATTTGAATCTCTCTGAATTGTTAATTTCATGAGCATTCCTGGCCCGCCATACAATTTCCATACCCAGATGTGGCCCTCAGGCCAAAAAGTTTGCCCACCCCTGCTCTACGCCAACAGGAGAGAATTCTCCTGTCTGTATAATAAACCCACCTCTGTGAATGGCAGAAGCTATGTCGGCTGGAGAAGCTCTCCCACCGACATAGTGCTGTGCACACTAGCGCTTGTATTGGTAATTTATGTTGCTCAAAGGAGGTGGTTTATTCACACTTCTGAATGACAAATTTTGCTAACATAAGCTGTAATGTACTACTGAGAGGCAAATACGCTGTTTTGTTTTAAACCTTGGCTTCTTACAACCCTAAAACCCCAAACAAACATGGATCCTGGAACAATCTGACATGAGAATAAGAAATCTTTGCAAAAAATGAATGAGACATAGGTTTGTGACATTACAGGTAATAATTAAAGTTCAAACTGATTAAATATGTATTTGTCAGGCTATATGGTGAAGTAATCCCTTCTACAGTACCCTGTAGTACATGTAAGGCCAAATTTTCAAATTAGTGAGTGCCTTTCTAATGCCCAGTTTGTGCCTGTAAAATTTCTTCCTGTAACATTGCACCTGTAATTAAATTCTAGGCACCAACCTAAATAACTGAATCTGACACTGCCAGGTTACAGGTGCAAGTCAGACAGGGGCAAAGATACTTTTAATGGTGCCCACAACAGACTTTTGGGATGAAAAGTTTCATGCCCAGATTACACGGGTGCAAACTGCTTGATAGATACTATGAGACCAAAAGAACCAAAACTGATATATCAGAAACTAGGTATAATTGGTGGACAAAATAATCAGGGAATTAGCTATTCCACCCATTACTCCCTTTTGGGGTCCTTAAAAAAAGAGAGTTTTGGGGGAAAATTGGCTGCTGGCACAAAAGTCACCATAATGGCTGTTACCCACACCGACTCCTGAGATCATGGGCCTTCATCGTCCTGATCCTGAGAGATGTCCTGACCAGACTGGGCTAGAGAAAGGGATCCAGATGACATCACTACCTCTATGAGCTTTGGCTGAATTCCAAACACAACCAGGGTGTTAGATTTTTCTCTCTTTCCTCCCACTTTCCCCCCACCGTATGTGGCCTTTTCCTTCCTCACCTTATTTCTGCTGTTTCCCATCCCTCTCCTTTTGTCTAATAAGAGCCTGGTTTAGCCAGAAAAAATTGTGTGTTTTGCACTTATAAACCTGTCATTAGAAAGAGGCAACAAAATGCAATGCCCTAAAGAAGCTCAGTGCTGATACTAGTGTTACAACTGTCAGGGCTTGTCTACACTTACTGGGGATCAACAAGCAGCGATTGATGCATTGGCAGTCAATTTAGCGGGTTTAGTGAAGAATCACTAAATCAACCGCAGATCGCTCTCCTGTCGACTCCTGTATTCCACCATATCGAGAAGAGCAGGGGGAGTCGATGGGAGAGTGTCTCTTGTCGACATTGTTTAGTGTGGACCCACGGTAAGGAGATCTAAGCTAGTCGCTATTCACGTAACTCAAATTGTGTAGCTTAGATCAAATTTCCCCTGTAGTGTAGACAAGGCCTCAGAGTGGCTGATAAGACCATATGCTATGTCTGTTTTTCCAGCAGAGAGGTTGCAAGTGAGCGCCAGAGTCCAAAGCTTCATTTTCTCTCTTTGCTGTTCTTTTCTCTCCCATTCGGTGTATGTGGCTGGGTTTTTTTTGTCTTCTAGGAAATATGATCAGACTTCAACAACAACAGTAACAATGACAGCTCCACCTCAACTAACTTCTCTTTTCCCCAAAAGGACAGTTAGTACCATCTTTAATACCCTCTAAGAGACTGTCAAATTGTCCTTCTAAAAACCCTCTCCAGCTAAAGAGAATGGGAACCAGGGAGGTTGTAAAAATGAAAACCTTACTTAATATTTTACATTTCAAATGCTTTAACTGTTTTTCCTCCTCCTCTGTATCTTTAATAAAAGACTAATATGATGTTTAATGGTGTGTTTGCCATGGCACTAATCAGGCTGAGGTCTATGCATATCAAGCCCTGAACCGTGTTTAACAGTGTTTAATGTTGGACAGTGAGACAGAATACACCCCTGTATTCACACCCTACACACTAGTGTAATAATCTTTGTACAAAGTACACTTTGTAAGGCATCATCTGAAAACTCTGATCTGCAGCTCAGTATTCTCATGGCAAAATGTGTGTGGCAACACTGTATCTGAAGTTATGTTTCCCCTCTCTGGCATTAACAACGCATGTTCCAACCCCACAGTCCTGCCCAGCAGTGCAAGTAGGCCGGTACGCTCAGGTACACTGTACCAGCAAGCTATTTAAATCTGGTACAGCGTCCCAGAAAGACACAGGAGCAGCCCCGCTGGAGGAGAGGGTTGGGGGGCAGGGCTGGAGGTTCTGATCTGTCCCTACTAGGAGGGGCAGCAGGGAAAGGATCACAGTGCCAGCAGCTCCTCCAATGGCTATCCCGCCCCCAGCTTCACCCCCCAAGTCCTCTCTCCAACGAGGCTGCTGCAGTAGTATGAGGAAGGACAGAGATGTAGCTCCGTGCCTGGAGGGGCAGTGCTGGGAGTTCTGCTCCTTCCCCCACTGCTGCCCCTCCAAGCAGGGAAAGGAGCAGAACACTGGCAGCTCCTCCGGTGGCTGTACCGCCTGCCCCCAGCCTCGCCCCACCAGCTGTGTCTCCAGTGCAGCAGGAGGAGGACAGAGCCCCCACCCCCTGGGGAATATGGGATGGATGTGGGGAGGGGATTGGGAGAGTTTAGGGGTTGAGGAGTCACATGGGAAGGTCACGTACCCGCCCTTAGCTGGTGGCTGTCCCACCTACCAGTAAGACATGGATTTTACTTGCACCATTGGTCCTCGCTAAACAGAAGTTGGCAAATAGGTCTGTCCTAATCAAAGGACTCTGTGCTTCCCTTAATTTGCATTTAAGCAATGAACAGAGTCACCAAGCAGGAAGGGAAGACAAAAAGTTCAAACAGGTGAAAAAATTCAGCAGGGGATATCCTTCCACATGGACTCCTGGTCCCCTGGATCTTAGCTGGAAATGTTTTTCAAGAGGGAGGACAAGCTAGAAAGGAGAGAGAAATACTCCAAGGCACCCCTCTCTCTCGCTTTCCCTGCCCATTGCATTCACTGCACCTGAGGAAACTAAGTCAGCAGCCGCTGGATGCTCTGGGGGAGGTGCCCCGACCTAAAGAGTTTGGTCAGTGTAAGACTCCTGAACGCATGTGGTTAGAAAACTTTTTGCTTTGAATTGAATGTTTGTTACGTTAGGCACTAGTAAGCATTTTACCTTTATTTTCTTGTAACCATTTTTTACTTTTATGGCTCATTACTTGTACTCACTTAAAAGCTCTCTCTTTGTTGTTAATAAACTTCATTTATTGCTTTATCTAATCCAGTGTGTTCATGCTGAAGTGTCTGAGTAATTCCATCTGGGGTAACGAGTTGTGTGCATGTTATTCTCTTAAAGGAATAATGGCCTCAGTATATTTGTACTGTTTAAGAGAGGGCTGGGCAGTACAGGACATATGTTTCTGGGCTGTGTTGGTTACACTGGTGATCATCCTGCAGTATAACCAAAGCTGGTAAGAGCCAGAGCATGGCTGACAGGCTGCAACACAGAGAGACACATAGCTGGGAGTGACTTGCATGCTGGTGGCTACTTGTGAGCAGCCCAGGCTGGTGGCTACAGCAGCAAGGCATTCTAAAGGGCACCCCGGGTTACAGCGGAGGGGTGACACAGCTACTCATACCAAGGTACAATCCAGACTAATGTCATAGACAGTGACACAGTCTTGTCAACACCTTTGACTCTTCGGGCCTGTAAATATCTTCTAAATACAACTATGCTAGAGGTTGGTCAGAGTGTTTTTTTTAGGAGCAAATAAACTCTACACCACTCTTGCAGTGCTCCAGGATGGGACTACACATGGTACTACCATATATAAATCATACTTGCATAGCTGGGGAGCTGAAAACTCTTCCAAGAAGTAAGATGTCTACCACTAGAGCCAAAGGAGAAGTACTGATGTGCTTATTTTCAATACGTACCGTTATCTTCTCTGTAGGCCCACACTATACCACATGTATAAAGAGCCCAACTCTGCAAATACTTTCTAGATAGCCCATGAGTAACTCTCTCTTCCCCACTCATTGTAGGGAACACTTTAAAGGGACAATGCCCCTTTTCTTCCAGCTAGCTGGACAAAGACCCGCTGTATGGAAGGATGCAGCGAGCACATTTTATTATCAAGTTGATGGAATGCTATGATCTTTTCCAGGAAAGTAACTAAGACAGTTATTGGTGCCTTTTAAGGGCTATTCAGACATTCTCCAGTTAACCACAAAGCTACAGAAAGTACACTTATCTGGGTCTGATGTAACATCCCCCTTCCAGTATTTCTCAAACATTAACTGAAAGGATCTTCTCGCACCTTCCTCATATTATCTGACAGGAACTGACATTTATGACAGTTCATATACCGAATTCAGAATGTCGTTTCTATCACCTCAGAAGTTAATGAAGAACACTGACCATTTTTTAATTAGAACACAGTTGGACACTAAAGAGAGTTCCAGAGGGGGAAGTAATTCTAACTATAGTTATAATGATTCCAGAGAAATTCAATTTTTTCCCCCTATTACTAATGAGACTGCTTCCAATTTACATGCTGCAAAACTGATGCCGGCTTTTAATTGGTTAGAACATTAAAAGAATCAGACACATAAAACAAACCATTCATTAAAAGAAAGTAGAAGAATTTTGAAAAATTAATATAGTTGTTTTACTATTTGGAAACAGACAACAACTGCTTTGAGATTTTTCAGCTTCAGACATTATCTTTTTGTTTAAATCCGATGATATGCAGCAGTGCTTTCATCTTATATAGTATTTTATAGTTTCTTGGTTCATCTAGTAAACATCCCAGACAATGTGAGCTTGATTTACTAAAGCAATACTTTCTATGGGTGTTTTTCAGTTTCATTACATATCACTGGTAAAGCAGTCATGATATATAATGAATGTTCAGTTCAAGCAACAGATAGGCCAGAGACTAGGAAAAGAATGGCATACAGCAATAATTTTATCAGTTTGAAAACAACCCAGGTAACTCCAAAATTCAAAGTCCTCAGCAAAGACCTGAATGTGGGATAGGCACATTTTTTACATTGTTTCTAAGCATGTGCTCCCAGCTGGAATTTACAACAATACAGGGTTCAATTCTGCCATTCAAAAAAGCAAACTAATCTGCATTTGAGCATCTTGTAGCAGGCTGTGCTGCAAAATAATGCTCCTCGGGGACACTGCCATCCTCTCAAAAAGTGCATTAGGCTGGATAGTTGTAGCACTTGAAAGTGTTGATATACATTAATAGTCTCTCAGCGTGAATGTAGACTTAGTTCTTTTAGAGAAAAATGTTTGTTCTACAGAAAGCAGTGTGAACTGTTAGTGTTCTGTTTTTCCACTACTCTGTTTCTTGGTTCAGTGCTATTCAATATCTATATCAATGATTTGGAAGGAAATACAAAAAAATTGTTTGATAAAGTTCACAGATGATACAAAAATTAGTGGAATGGTAAATGATGACAGGTCAATTAGAGACTGATCTGGATCCCTACGCAAGCTGGGCTCATTTGAATAACATGTAGTTCAATACAGCCAACTGCAAGTTTATACAGCTAGGAACAAAGAATGTAGATCACATTTAGAAGACGGCATCCAGTGAAGCAGTGACTCTGGACATAATGGATATTATTTGTCTATAGCACTGGGGAGACCATTAATGGAATAATGTGTCCAGTTCTGGCATTTACACTTCAAAAAGGATGTTGAAAAATTGGAAAGGGTTCCAAAAAGAGAGGCAAGAATTATTTGAGATAGGGAAAAGCTGCCTTAAAGTGAATGAGTTTCCTAAATCTATCTAGCTTATCAGATATCAGGGGATCTTGATCAAGTATACACACTGGGAGATTTCTGACAATAGAGGGCTCTTCAGTCTAGCAGACAAAGGCATTAACAAGATCTAATGGGCTGAAAGATGGAGCTGAACAAACTCAGACAATAAATAGGGCACAAAAATGTAAGGGCAATGCTGATGGTAATTAGCCATTATAACAACTCACTACAGATATGATGGACACTCCATTGCTTGAAGTTTTAACATCAAGATTGGATATCTTGTTGAGAAATAAACTGTAGCTCAACCACAAGATAAGGGATTGATGCAGGAATTACTTGGTGAAATTCTTTAGTCTAGTCAGCAGACTAGAGGATCAGAATGATCCTTTCTGGTCTAAAAATCTATGAATATATGTAATTTTGCTTCTAGCTCAGTTCCAGGAAGTAGGACACGTTTTTCTGCAGAGATTTGAGCTTCCTGTAACACTTTCATAGTGAGGTTTTATAAACATGCATATTTTAAATTGGTAAAAGTACTAAAAAAGGATACTTGATTAGGCAATACCCTGAATCTGCAAATGTAACAGCTGGCAAACCAGTCAAGAAAGACTGAACTGTAATGATGATCGAACGTAGCACAGCATTTGCTGTAAACTATATCAGAAATGATGATCACACATACATCTGGAGCTGCTACAATGTAATGACAACCAAAACACGATTTAGCATGAAGAAAGCTTTCTACAGTAACAAACAATCAGAACAGGATTGCATGTACAGTGCAGAAATTTAAAATGCAGTCATCTCATCCAGGAAGAGCATCAGATTTTGGAGGCTGTCCTAAGAGCTGCAAAATATTGCAGATTCAAAATCCTGCAATTCAAGGTTGAGGCCATAGCTCTTCAGGGACATTTAAATAAGGGATTAAAAGGTGGTAAAAGGGCTCATCTTTAGGGTGACCATATATCCCAAAGGGAAAATGGGACACTGCGTGGGGCTGGCCCCAGCTGGTCGCCCAAGGCGCCCCTCCCCGACTGTTACTGGTCACTTGAACCCTGCCAGCTCCCCATTCGAGGCTGTTTCCGGTCGCTGGAACCCTACCTGTCCCCTCCTTCAGCCCAACCTCCCCACTGCACGGGGCTGGCTTCTCTGCTCGCCCCCATGCACGTTCCTCTGCACCACACCCCACTTTTTGACAAAAGTGGACATTTGTTCCATTTGCTCTTGCCAACTTCATCACCTGGCAAGAGAAAATGGGACAAATGCCCTCTTTAGCCAAAAATATCAGAAGAGCTGGGACAGCGCTTAAAAAAGGGACTGTTCTGGCCAGAATGGGCTGCATGGACACCTATACATAGTCATATATATGTGGGAAAGAAAGATGAAAGGGGAGGTCAGGAGCACATTTCTGATGCTTTCCCGACTCGTGTGTGTGTGTGTGTGTGTGTGTGTGTGTGTGTGTGTGTGTGTGTGTGTGTGTGTGTGTGTGTGTGTGTAAATTGTTTTTGAGAAGTCCATCAAACTGAGTTATGGTGTGACTAGTGGATCCCAAGATACAGAAATGAGCCTACTACATGGTTAAAGGGACATCCCTGCAGTTTGGAGATAAGAGATGATAACCTTATATCAGAGGGAAGGTTCCACAAAAGACTAGGGACTGGGGACTTACAGATACAAGGACATGTTCCACTGTGGAGTCACCAACAGGGAGGTGCTGTAGAAGAAATTGTGCTGATATTACTTAGCCTGAACTGGGAGCACCTCTGAACTTGGTATCAGATTATGTTTTGGTGTGCTTCTGCCATCAAGGCAAAACATCAGTGTGTCTAGTGATGGCATTTACTAAAAGCTCCTACCATTCCAACAAATTTTACAGAAACACTCATTTGAATACTCAAGCTGGAAATAAAATATAGCAGAGTGTCAAATTTCTCTTTCCCACTGCTTGTAATATCATCAGTTTAGTACAATGAAAAGGTAACAGATACACAGACCTGTAGCTCATCTTTCTGTAATACATTTGCTGTGTGCAGCTTAAGCTAGCTTGTGTGTCCACATTTCACATCAGAAGCATGGCATATATTCCACAAGATCTACTCAGTGCATTTGATTTCCCTGAGCTAGAACATGCTGCTAAGAACAACAACAGAAGGATAAAAGTAAGCTGCCCTAAGTTATGACTCTGTACGGAAAGCTTCCAATGCTAATCAACACTCTAAAACAACATTAGATGAAGAATGGGGATACTGTGGGATGATTCAAACAACCTGATTAGCTAATATATAGGGGAAGAGTTATTTAGATAAGCAATAAATAAATAAAATTATTTTATTGTGATAGTTCCTTGAGGCGCCAGCCATGGATCAGGGTCCACTGCTGTACAGACTGAAAATGCATATTTTATTTTTTAAAACATGAGTTGTGACATTTCTTCAACTGCTATAGTAAACTGCAACAACAACTTCAGTGCAATGAATTTCCTGGGGATTAATGACTAGCTGGATTCAGTGAGCCTTGATGGCACTCCAGACCATCAACTTCTACCAGCAGGTCATAATATTCCTTTGGAAATGCCTTGTGACTCAATCATTACTGTTTAACCCCATCACTGCTGGTATTCACAGCAGTGTGCATCCTGCAGCAGAATGTGGTGATATGCTGTTAAGAACGAATGTTTTCTAGACAAAAAACCTGCCACTTCAAATAGGATGTATGAGATGCTTGGGATGACATTAGAAGTGCATTTTCCCCCGCTTACCTGGTAGCACTGAAGCAGTTAACTATAAATTATGGAAACAAACTGATGGTCTATTAACCTTAAAAGCTTAGAGAAAATATAACTCCAGCCATTCAAATACCTGGTCAGTCTCGTAAGTTCAGTTACCTTTCAAAAACTTACATTTTTATATGAAAAAAGGTTTTTAGCACAAAACAGGCCTGCTCTGTGAGCCAAGTTCTCTGAACACATCCAGTCCAGAATGGCACACCAAGCAATTTTCACTGTATTGTACCAGCACTTTAGAGAACTATTACACTTACATCAAAATCAAGTAACTGCAAGAGAGTTCTAATATTTATGCTCTCTGGTTTGTAAATATATTTCTTTTTCATATCAACATAATCTTTAACCCACCCTCATCATTTATGCAGCAGAGGAATAAAATTGTCCCATCACGTTATTTCAGATATACTGCTAAAAATTCCTCTTGAAACCTACATTATACCCACTTTGTTGCCACATGATCTGCAGATTTCAGTGATAAAGCATTACAGTAATAGTGACTGGACACCTATTTTTACCATTATCAAAACTCTCCCAAATTGTTTAACTACTTCCCTTAAGCCCTTGCAATGTTGTTTTTATTTCTAAATGACATATCTAGTTATTTGGCCACTATATTGAAAGGTGGTAGTTAAACAAAATGTACAATTACTTTGTCATTGCTTTATATTATCATGAATATAGGAAAAGCTAAGGTGAGAAAAACAGTACCAAGAACAGTGTGTGTAATACTAGTTATATTTAAAATAAGATTTTCTTTCTCATATACACAAACATATAGACTGTACACATCATCTCTCTCTCTCTCTCTGTGTGTGTGTGTGTGTGTGTATTTTATATATATATATATATATATATATATATAAAATGTATGTTAGTTTTTTCCTTTAATATTTTCATATTTCTTACCTTAGCCTTGAATTCCATTTCCATGTGCTCATGAAGTAGCTCTTCATTTTCTGTTAAAGATGAGCCTAGATTTTGCTTATGTAGATAATCACTCATATTTTTCCTGTACCAAGATGTTACCTAGATAAAAAACAAAAATGAGATTTTTGAGTTGAGAAGAGTTTCAAAAGCTGAGAAATAATTGTCCAAACTTTCAGGTGTATTAAGTGAACCAACTTAGTCTACAAATTAAGCCCCAATTTTAGATACATAGCACTGTGTCTTCATATTTTAATTCAAAAGTTCATATACCTATATGAAATAGATCATGTGTCAAAGTGCACATATGTGGGAATATATGTAACAAAACGACTTGATTTCATACAGTATGTCAAATGATTTATCAGTCAGTACGGTGGGTGATACTGAAGGAATAGAAAAATCAGGAAGCAGTAACGTGGAAGAAGACATACATAGTTTAAAATGCTAAAGAAATCATACATTTTTCCTAGGAAAAATGCTCATTCATGTACAGTAGGTGACTATAAATCTGAGCATATTTACAATGATGCATAAAAAGCAATGACTAGATGACCTGATAGGTCTTTTCTAACTATAACTTCAATAATTCAATGAAGCTACTGTAATCTTTTGTATTCCAAAAAACAATTACAGCTTGCTAGATTGACTGTAACAAGAATATTCAGCAAACAAATGCAGTAGTTAATGTATCTCATAAATTGCCCAGAATGACTTGCATCTACTTCTACTTGATGCACAGTAGGTACCTTATAAACAACACATGGCAAAGATCCCTGAGTGAAGCTTTGCATTTTAAAATAGTATTGGGAATCAGTTGGTACCTACGAGACCTGCTTCAATCTTTTTCAAGTCTTGCAAAGCCACTACCATATTCTATATATCACATTTAAAACTCCTTTGTACAGTATGAAGAATATAGACTTGAAAGCATATCTCTAAGAGTTTCCTGAGATCTGCATCTGTGGAGGCCTTTTTTAAATTTTATTTTATTCTACATTTTTCTAAAAACCAAAAGAACCTTTATAACAAAAAAATGCTTGCAACGTATCTGAAATAATATAGTGGGCAAATTACCTAAGGAGTTCAACGGAGCTAGGAAAGTAAACAGATTATTAATGTAATTAAATTTTAATTTGATGGCAGAGTCTCAAAACTACTTTCTAAAGCGCTTCCAAGTTATTTATTTATTTATTTATTGACACACCGGGGACCTCATTTTTCTGCACAGTATCCTGGTGATACATGTTACAAACAAAAGCATATGGGAGTTTTGTATGTGCCCTGCTTTAAAAAAAATACAATTCAAAAAATAATTCTTTTTTAATTATTTGAACAAAAACCAAGGTAGTGCGAAGTGAGACGTGAGTGACCAGATGTCCCAATTTTATAGGGACAGTCCCGATTTTTGGGTCTTTTTCTTATATAGGTTCCTATTACCTCTCACCCCCGTCCTGATTTTTCACATTTGCTCCCTGGTCATCTTAAGTGAGAACTATTGTCACAAAAGCCATTCACATTTGGTAATGCACATGATATTTTCATTTTCAAGGGAGGATGAGCTCTCACAAGCACTCATTCTCAGTGGAAGGTTTGTGGTAGAGGTGGACCCAAGTCACAAAGTTCAGATTGACACTTTGATCAGCATTAGAGGCATTTGGACCTGGCTCATCTCTGGAATACAGCATGACACTGGTTATTTTGTGCTCTCAAAAATGGGGTTAGAGCTGTACAAGTCACCCTTTGATGAAGACAGACCTATAAGGAGGAAAGTTGATTATGTAGAAAGAAAGGATGAGGTGGAAGCCCAATGGAGTCTTGGAATAATGTTTACATACCTGACTGAATCAAATCAAATTTAAAACGTACGAATCAGACCAA
This sequence comes from Chelonoidis abingdonii, assembly GCF_003597395.2. NCBI lineage: Eukaryota > Metazoa > Chordata > Testudines > Testudinidae > Chelonoidis > Chelonoidis abingdonii. The sequence continues at coordinate 35,308,457 of NC_133778.1, read as the reverse complement.
AATTCTGAACCATGAAACCTTTCCTTTCCTCATCCTTTCAAACATACACTTAGCAATACAAAATTATGAAAACATTTATACTGGAAGAAGACATACAAAACATGTACTTCATGTCTATCAAAATAAAATTGAATGCGTATGCTACAGGGGAAAGAAGAATTTCCCTGTAAATTGAGGCAATTTTCTTTTCTATGGAAAACACTGGCTGTTTGCCAAAACAAACTCATGCTTCTATAGACTTGAGCAGAGGAGTATAAAATCTTTAACTCTGTTACTGTAAGAAGCTCACCCCTTAGCTACTTGGCAATGTCTATTTTAATTATCAAGAGTGTAAGCAGTTGGGGTTTAAGTACTGCTGATGTCAATGAGCGATATTAGCAGTGTAAGATTATACAAGAGCTATCTTTGGTATTTTTTAAGACAGAAGCCCACAGAATTCTATTTTTTCAGAAATTTCTTTTTAGTAGGCTTTTATTTTTTGTGCACAAGCTACAGGGCATGTTGATTGCCTGATAAACAAAACTACTAATTTTTTAAAACCCTAAGTGCATGACAGCCTTACAGCATGCTATTGACCACAATATTTGCTATAAATTACCCATGGAAGTAGGAGTGAAAGGATTCCTATCTGTACCTGGAAACTGTTGTAAGTTAAAATATGGTAATTGCAGAGTTATCTTAAGCACTTCCATGCACTTTACCCCTAACCTTCACCCATCCACACACAAAAACATCTCATCCAAGTTCAGTGGTGCTTTAAACCCAGGATAGCTGACTTGGCTGGGGCCCTAGGCTAAAATCTGAATGAGGCTTGAGACAGAAGATCTAGAGATCTTAGTTAAGAAGTTCTGAGTTTCACTCCTGGTTCTGATACTGATTTGTGTCATCCCAAGTCTGCCTCTATTTCCCCTTCTCTAACAGGAAGACAATCTTCTCTTTCTGGCTCTCACAGAAGAGTTTATTAGTTAATGTCTGAAGATGAAAAGTCCTGTGTATTATTACTGTTGATCCCAGTCTAATGATGATATGCACAACATAAAATTTGGTCCAGAATACAAGCTTCATTTTCGTCAGTGATGGATATGTGAAAGGTGTGTTCTTGCATGAAACGTGTGTATGCATGAGTATACCAGTTGTAGAATAAATGATATTGCAAGTGATGAGACAATTATAAATACACCAGGGGCGGGGGTTGGGAGGGGTCTTCAGAAAACTCCCATTAACTTCAATTGGGCCAAGATTTCACCCCAGGTAGCTAGCAAAGGATCATTTTAAACAAATCTGACTAAACAGATTTTAATAATTTAATTACTGGTATGTTCCAGTCTAAATATTCCTGCACTCAGGGTAAAATGTAATCAATTTTTCATTTTTATGAAAACCATTTACAGAAAGTGCTGGGAGCACATCTGAAGACCTATGAAGGTCTACTCAGAAATTTTATGCACATTTTTAATTGCTTATGAGTTAGGTGAAAATGTCTAGGTTTGTCTCCAACCTGCCAGTGTTTTTCCTTCACTCTAGGAGGTGGCAGCAGCAGCAGAGACCATAGGGGACACAGCTTTTGGAAAACCCGAAAAGAGCATACATAGATTGTTTAGACAGTTCTTCCATAAATCCAAGCAGTTCTGGTGCATTGGTCACTGTTGGAGCTTCCCAATTATACCTGTGCATGCTGACATTCAGGGTTTGCTCAGCTCATACTGTGCCTGGTACTAAAAATGGAAACCCGGGCCTATATTTGAAAGCAGCTTCCAAACACAGTTATGGCCCCAAACTGTATCATGAAGGCAATAACGGTTAAATCAGTCCCCCAGTCTTGCATGCTGAACATCTTTCAGTAAAAAAGAACATACAGCTATTAACCCAGCCCACTGTGTAAAGATCACCAGGAGAAAAGAGTGGGTCACATTCATTCAGGTAAAGATCCCATAACAGAACCTTTAAATGACTGCACTAGCATCGTTATTTTTACATCGATTAAATTGCTAGTAAATGAAATTCAGCACCAAGGCGTGACAGGGCTGTTAGTTCTACCTTCTTAACAACACAAGAACTGATAACTACCAGTGGTTAATATTTTTCCTTTAAAAAGAAGGATCATTTCCCTTCTATGTGTCTGCATGGACTGCAGATGAGGGTGTGCTATGCTGTCCCACAAATCTGACTTAACCCTTATCTCTGCCCTTGACACAACCTTTTACCCAGGGACCATGAATAGCTTAAGTTTAATTTATTTGTTTGTCTCATATATGCATGATTGGCACAATTGAGAAAAATTACATTCATAAATCATCTTGCCGAGAAAATTAATTATGCACAGAATAGCCCAATCTGCCTCTGATTTTCATTAATGAAGGAGATTATCAGCAAAATAAGATGCTGCTGTATCTGAAAAGGAAGGTCAGCTCTTTAAATGTAAAACAAGGTACATTTTTACATATTGAAAATACTGATAAAGAAAAACATGTTATGATTATGCTTATCAGACCATCACATTCTAATTCAAGGCAGAACGAAGGTGTTGCATTTTTAGTTCTTCGGGGCAAGGAAATATATATTGTGATCTTCACGTTTGCTTAGTTTCTCTTTCAAAATCAGATCAGGGAGACGTCTGTGTTTTATACTTATCCTTTGAAAAACACAGGCATTATTAAGGGTAAAAATCTACTCTCACATGTTCACAGCAGGCTTGACTCCAATATGCGGCTCTCCCTATGTCTTCCAAACTTCCATTAGCGTCAATCAGACTTCAATAGGCTGCTCTCCTTATAGGTGTAGAACTCCACTTGACATTAGTGGAAGTTCAGCACACACAGGGAGAGCAAAATATTAGACTTCAGATTTGCCGTGACGCTATGAGAACCAGTACTTAAAAATGCATATGCATAAGTCTAAAAGACACTTTGTCATAAGTTCTACCAGTTAATTTTCCAGAGTATTTATTGTTCCATAATTGTGCATGAATGTTGCGTAAGGTGCCAGATTGACACCTTACAGGTCCATAGTTAGAACAGTGTTGCAAGGACCTGACTCTGCCTGCTAGTCTGCATCAACCTTGGATCACAGCTGGGCATGACAAGGCAGGTAGTTGAATAAGCATTCTATCTGAGCTACAGCCCATCTCCTCAAGCTATCACCAGTAGATATCAGCTGTAATGGTGGTGTTTGTGATGTCAACACCCATTTTGCAGAAAATGGACATACACACACATACACCAAACAGCAACCAGATTAAAGTGATCTGACGTCCTGATATTATTGGGATCATTCTAATATCAGGATCGTCCAAATATTAGGGGCTTTGTCTTATATAGACACCTCTTACAGTCTATTACCCGCTATCCTGTACCAATTTTCCACACTTGTTATCTAGTCACCCTAAACCAGATAGTAAAGATTTTCTGGATGTTCCCAAACTAGGCTGGATTCAGCTTGACACTCTGTAAGTGAAAGATAATTGTCCATTAATGTTTAGGTCAACTAGAAATCTGTGGTAAGTTTGACCAAATTTGCACGTCACTCCACCCCACCCTACGTCTTGGGGAGATTCTGTAGTATGGTTTTAAAGCAAATTCATTCAAAGTATTTTCCCCTCTTTACCCAATGTAAGATAGCAAAGTATTTTGCAGAGAGTCTTCTGTTTTGCACCCCTCTTTCTGCCTGTAAGTTATTGACATACTTGGATAAAGCTGCGATGACCATTTAGTTGATGAAAGCATCACAGCTAGGAGTACTAACTCCTGGTACTTCCAAGCTTTGAAGAAGGATTTAGAAAAGGACCCTTCTTCTTGGAAAGTGTACTTTGCAATATGATACATTTCCAACCGACTTGGCTAAATTTGTTTTGAAACGTCAGTTGTAGCCATTGAGAATTTATCACAGATACTGAGAATTGAAATAACATTACTTTTTAAGGTGTGTTCTTTTGCTGGACAGTTTCCTGGTGATATAGACAAAGCAGCAGCCAGAGCAGAATTGAGCAGCATCATGCCTCTCAAGTGTTAGATGATAATTCATGATTTTCATAGTAATAGCTCTGGCCTCTTATTTAGCAGTTTCTCTTTTATAATATCTTGGTTGAAAAAGGGGATTTGTTCAAGCTATCATTCTATAGGCTGGAAAGATAACACTTCCATAGGAACACAGGATTTTTCATACAGGATAGTAATCCATCTAGCCAGGATGATACCAAGAAATCCAGTTTTGCCTCTGGCAATTATAATACTTGATGTTTCAGAATAAGGTTAGCAACTCCCCAGAGTACCTCACCAGTTGTAAAATGTTTTACTTGGAGGATCATATACACACTATGCAAAAAAAGGTAGAGCTGATTTTGACATCCAAGGTACATAACCCTGCAGAATCAATATTCTAGGCAGAGCTGGAGTGCATAGCACTGCCTACAATTAAGGTTGTCCAATACTTTCCATTAACTTTAAACATTCAGACTGAAATTTTCCATGGTGAGCGCCTGCCCTGGCTAAATTTTTAGGAAACTTTCAGTTTAAAGTCCTTAGCTATTTCTGAGGGTTTGTCTAGATCATTATTTTTATTGTTGTTTTGTTTTGTTCTGGTGGATTAGGTCTGGGTGCACTAACATTGCAGAATAACAACTCCAAGATAATTGCATCCATATGGCTGCTTTTACCTAATTCTCACTGAATCAGTGTGTACACCTGATAATGACTTTTTTTTTGGAGTAAGCACTAGGCATTCTTGGCTGGGATCCCATAGTGTATTGTCCCACTATTGGGCTTTATGCGTTTTAGGACGATTTTTTTGTTTGTTTTCTCATGATTACTCTCCTGTGATCTTATAATTCACTTATCTTTTGAAAATCAGGGCCAATTTCAAAACTGCTGTCAGCCAGCATGGAGGGAACTCTGCTTTGTGCCATGGTCCAGGCACTCATTAATACACAGAGGCAGCTGCACATGTAAATGCGATCACATACCTGGGTCATTTTGGAAGCCAGCCACTGCACTGGCAACCTAATTTCATTAAAGGAGGAGGAAGAAATCAAGCAGCCTAATTGTGGAAAAACTTTGCCTGGAGCAGCTTCACTTGATTGAGTGCCATTTCTGGACTCATGAAAGTGGAAATGGATAGTGATGTAGTCCTGAGATGACCTGCAGTGAAGGAAGAATTTCTGGGTGACAAAGGGCACTTTCCTAGAGATCTACATTGAACTCATCCTTCAGGACACCAATATGAGAGCTTCTGTCAGAGTGGAGAAGCATGTGGCCATCACCATTTGGAAACTTGCCAACTCAGATTGCTACCAGTCAGTAAGCAAGCAATTTGGTGTTGGCAGATCAACTGTCATGGAGCAGTGTGCTGCTATAAAGGTGCTGCTAGCATGTGTCAACGTTTGGCAAAGCTCAGGAGGGTATTAGTAGATTTGCACAGCTGGAATTTCCAAATTGTATTGAAGCCATTGATGAAACTCATATGCCTATTCTTTATCCTCACCTCAGGGCTCAGAGTTCATCAGCAGAAAGGGGTGCATCTCCATGGAGCTCCAAGGCCTAGAACAGAGGTTCTCAAACTGTGGTCTGTGGACCACCAGTGGCCCGTGGACCACCAGTAGCCCACGAGCTCCATTCAGGTGGTCCACAGATAGCTCCCTCTAGGGTGTGTGCCTGGGCAGCCACACAAGACAATGAAGGGCCACCCACCTAATTAGTGGAGCCTCACAGGTGTGGCTCCACTAATTAGGTGCCTGGACCCTAGAGAAGATGCACATGTAAAGTGAGGTGGTAGCTCTGGGAGGGATAGGAGGTAGGTGGGAGGGGGCAGTGGGGTGAGAAGATGGGGTGGTGGGAATTTGGGATGTACAGAGCAGTGGCAGCCAGAGAAAGAGGTGACTTTCCCCAGTTCCACAGCTGCAGCTGCCAGGGAGAGAAGGCCCTCCTTCCCAGCCTCAGCTCTGTGGCTGTTGTGGCAGCGGAGAGAGGGAGAGACCCCCCTCCTTCCCAGCCCCAGCTTGGGGGCTGCCGTGGAGGAAGAGGAGGAGAGGGTGCATCCATCGCACTAGAAAGGTAAGACTACTGATATTAAAATATGAGTTGTGTGCTTTTATTTGTAGAACAAAAAAACATTAATTTTAAAGTTTTTTTTTTATATAGCACTTTTATCCAAAGCGCTTTACAACAGGTAGCTAACAGTACAAACAACATTTGGAAAGATCAGTAAGTGGTCCACCGAGACCTCAGCAATTTTCACGTGGTCCATGAAAGAAAAAGTTTGAGAACCACTGGCCTAGAAGAGTCATCAGTGTTAAAGTGGGGTGGTCTTGAAAAGGTCCAAGTTGCTAGGATCTTTTGAAATTCGCATCCGTTGTCTTTAATGAAATATGGAAAATTTGCTCCCATGGCTACTATGGATATAAATGGTACTGTCATTCCTCCTGTCATTCTATGAGACACAGCTTACTGTCTGCTCCCTGGCTTCTGAAGCCATTTACTGGACACTTGGACAAGAGAAAGGACCTGTTCAACTACAAACTCTGAGCAGTTGTAGAATGACAGTGGAGTATGCATTTGTAAGGGAGATGGAGTTGTCTCATGATGAGTCTGGAGGCTGCTGAGAAATATCTACCTGATGGGATAAATGCTTGCTGTATTTTGAACAACTTCTGTGAGAGCAAGGGCGAGAGCCTCATCAGTGGGTAGAGGGCAGAAGTGCAGAGACTTGCTGAATGCTGTGATCAGCCAGAAAGGTTTCTTCTGAAATCTGCAGCAAATCATCAGGGCCATAGGATCAAGATCCCCCATGCTCCTACTTTGAGGCTAAAAGCTGAAATGTGGCAACGTAATTTAATTACACATTGTACCTGCATTTCTTTACTCTATGCGTATGAATTTAGTGAACCAGAAGTGTATTTTGCTTTTTAAAAATGCTTTGTGCAATTATTTTTGGAGAGAACATTTTATTTGGTCTCTGGGACTTGTATGTTATGAAACTCTGGTGAGTCCTGTCACAAATAACCTGTATTGATCAAATCATGCCATGGTTACATAAACTAGTGCAACTGTTAGACAGGATTACAGTGAAGCTGTGGGCCCATGCCATACAGTGTGGAGTACACACACATGTGCTGTACTGGTCACAAGCATGTGTACAGGCAGGATGTCTGACTGTTGCGCCTCTGTACGGAGATGTAGAATGGTGCCAGAAGAAACTATAATTTGTTACTGTGGGGATGAAAGAGGGATCCCAGAATTCACTGTCGTCAGAGAACTACTTGTAGCAGGAGCATTAAGAATGTAGTGCTGCTCCCAGTATCCATTGTTCTCCATGAGCTACAGGACATGGCTTGACTGGACATACTATGGTCAAAACAACGATCTATCTAGCCCAGTATCCTATATTCTGACAGTGGCCGGTGCCAGATGCTTCAGGGGGAATGAACGGTACAGGGCACAGGGGGTTGTGGTGCTGTGGCAGAACATTGTCCCAAAACGTTCTCCATCAAGACAGTCTGGTTTTGCATCGTCTTCAGGAGCTGTTTCTGCACGTCCATATCATGCTTGATGGGGTCTCTTGCCAGTTCTCTGTTCTTCTGTCTCTCCACAAGGAGAGCTTCCCTCCACTTCTGTCTCTCTTTATCCCTCTTCTGGGATGCTGTCTCAAGGTCCCCAAATATTTCATCTTTGGTCTTCCTTTTCGTGCCCTGGAGATTAGTCAGGCACTCTGCAGTTAATAAGCGTTCTGTTTTTGGTGGCTGCAGGATGTCACACACAGAAGCCGGGGTAGCTGACAAACAGAAAAAGCAGTTACTGAAGCAATTCAAGTCTCCAGGGCAGCAATGATGAAATGACTCTTTCCTCAGTTTTGGAATGCCATTCCCATAATCTCTTCCCTGTCTGGGGGCAACTTGCAAATGTTTCCACATTATTTCCTCGTTGCCTAGGAACCCTGTTCTAATCCAAAGCTGCTGGTATGGTGCATGGCTGGTGACTGGCAGCAGGGTTTGGAGGTTTGGGCTTGGGCTTCACCTGAGTTAGGGGTAGACAGAAGGATTGGGGGGTTGGATGGGCTGGAGGCTTTGGGAGGTAGGTGAGGGGTGTGTGAGGGTTTGCAGAGAGGCAGGTTAGTAATTGCATTGGCAACTCTGCAAGCAGTCCTTACATTGGAAGATATTCCTCTGATCTGACTCACCAAGAGGCAGTAAAGTGGCTTATTCAAAAGGGCAACGAGTGATGTTATTCACCAGAATGGTCCCTTCAAAAGTGCTGCAGGACGGGAAGGGCCCCTCTACCTATAAAGGTAGCCCTGAGAAGGCTGCTGTGTCTTGCATTGTTTGTGCCAAAAATCGCACATTATCTTTGCCTTAAATTCTGTTTTCTGTTACCTGCTCTCGATACACAAAATGCACTGCTAAATAAGTACCGCTCTGCTGTATGTGTTCTGAACCTGAGGGCTTAATGATGTTGAGAGTCTGATTAGAACTAGTTGAGTCCCTTACTATCTCTGTGATTTAGTGTCTCTGTCTTTGGGAAATATACCTCAAAGTGCTAAGATACCAGAAAGCTCAGGGCATTGTGAAAAATAGTATTTTTATATCATATTTTTCCTGAAACTGATGTTTCAGTAAACATGGCTACATTACAATGTTGTTTTACAAAACCTCTGTGGCACCACTGGTTTAATCAAGGCAATGGGGGAAAAATGTTCCCCCCACCTGTGGTGTTTGATGGGGAATGGAAGGGAGGTTGGGGGGTAGATACCAGCATGGCAGTGGGAAATGAAAATATCAGGGAACCAATCCCTGCAGAGCTGGAATTCCCCATGTGGCCAGTGTCTTAAGCATGCTGGGAGCCGGGGTAAAGCTGAGCTGGCTCAGAAAGGATCCTAGCTCACATTTGCCCAAAATGACCCTGTCCATCAGGCACTTGGGCCAAGCATTTGCTAAAATCACTCATACAGTTTTATAGTAATGTAGCACATAATACTTACTGGCAGAGGTTCCCTTCTCAGCACTATCATGCTGGGAGTCCAGGTGCTGTCTGTTTCTCTGGGCCTGGCTCTGGCTCTTAGATTTCTCCTGGCCTTCAGGGGAAATCTCATCAGAGTCCTGGTTGGGGTCCTCCTTGGTGCTTTCAGCACTTTCCACAACATACTGGGGCTCAGTGGTGGCCTTCCTGGCAAAAATCCAATCCAGCTCCTCAAAGTAGTAGAGCACTGTCAGAAGTCCTGTTTCTGCCCTTGGTCTTTTTTATAAGCCTGCCAAAGGTCCTTTCCTTCGCAATGGCATTGAGCTGTGTCCTGAGACATATACCCTTGCTATATGTTCACGTACTTTTGCATTATGGCAGCTGCTGTTAAGACAGAAGTGGACAATCTCCTCACCCCAGATAGCAAGGAAATCCACGACTTCTGCACCGCAGCACCACCAGGCATGGCTGCTACAATGCTGATTACACTGAAAAGGATATACAGCTCCAGTACCGTATAATTGCAAATTGGGACCTCCTAGTTATGCACCAGCATTTAAAGAGGGCGGTGACATCTGGCCAACATGACCCCAGAGCACTAGAGAGGACACAGGTAAACAGACAGGGCAGTCCTAATGTGAAGCAATGCAGTGTGGGATACAAGTGGGAGGACTGAAAAGTTAATCTGAAATACAGATGCTTTCTTTTTCTGCACAAACTCATTCTGAAATGAACCTAATCCATTTTCAAAGTGGATTATCCAATTCATAAGGCCCCTTGATTCAGAAAAAAAGTCGCACTGGGTGAATGTGAGCCCATTTTAACTGGAAAAAAACTGCAGTTAGTGTGAAATAAACCCCACTGTGTAGACAAGCCCAGGGAACAAGATTCAGGAAAAATACTTTTTTTGCCCACGTTTAAAAAAATGTCTTATAACTGTTTTACTGAGAAGCTCTATCAACTCTTTGCTTTGGAGCAAAGATTTACAATTTGGCAGGGAGCTCGCTCTGGTATCAGGATGTGTTGTTTGCATTTCCTATGGAAAGTCATCCAGATTTGACCAAGTTCCGAGCCTTTAAAAAACTCTACTTGCACATACTCAGTAGAGACTTGTTAGAGTTCGGCAGCCACATTGCCCAAAGATTCCATCCTCATTGAGTGAACTCCACTCTAGGGATGCAGGAGTTGAGCAGGACATGCCCCTGCCTCATTTGAATGCAGAGGGGTGGGAGGATAGAAAGAAAAGGGGGGAGGAAGCTGAGGAGGCAGGGTGAGCAGAAAGAGACAGGCTTGGGTGTATATAGCCACAGAGGGGGAGGAGGGCAAGAACTGGAGTGTGTGTGTGCGGGGAAGTCGGATAGGAGCAGAGGGGGATGGAAATAAGACCTGGGGGTGGGTTGACTGCAAGAGAAGAGAAAGGGGCAGGCAGCGTGCACAGAGACAGAAGAGTACCACTAGAACACACTCCCCTCCAGAAGCTGGCACTGAACTGAGGAGTCTCAAGGCTCTATATTTCTCTGCTTTTAGCAAACAGCTGTGAAACCACTGGCAAAGTCTCTCTCTCTCCTTCTATTGACTGGTCCACAAAGATGATAACAGTCTATTGCAGTCACCAGTTGCTCCATCAACTCATGCGATAGAAGTAAGTGCAGTGAAGCTAATGGTCTGAACCCTGCTGATAACCCATGTGTGTAGGGGTCAATATGATTCCACATTTCTGTGGGGGAGTTCAGTTTTTTTTAACTTGGAAAATTAAATTTTAAAAAAAAACTACACTAAAAGAACATTTAGATTGGAAAATCAAGCAGCCAAAAGTTAGGAAAGACCAGAAATAAAGTTGTGTCGGGAGACATGCTTAAAATATAAATCAGAGTAAACAAATCAGTGAGACAAACTATCATCCTGATACACAGGAATCCCTTCTCCTGTAAGTCTCCCCACCACATGTAACAGAGTCTTGATTTTACTGTGTCAGCCCTAAGTGTTGTATATCATACCTGGTTTTCTTGGTGATGCCAATGACAAATTTGCAGAACCTGCTCTAGTCCTTGGCGTTGCTGCTTCAGATGTTTGTCCAGTTGCCTCCTCCTGTCTTGTAGCAGCTCAAGGAGACTGCCAATTTTCAAGCAGCTGCTGTGGGCTCCTTGAATCAACTCAGAGTTTACATTAGGCCCATCAGATTTGAATTCTTCTATGAATTCAGTCAGCTCATGGCTTTTGTTTAAAAGGGCCAGTGACTTTTCCAAGAGCTCTGTAAGAATAAGATTACACATGAAAAAACATGCTAATTTTTACCAATATACTCAATCTATAAAGCATTATTTTAGCATATTTAAATATATATATTTAACTACTGGAAAAATGGTATGAGATCAATATGGCTTCATCAAGAGCTCTTTTAATTGAAAATAAAAAAGGAATCTGTAGACGTGCGGACTCACCCCTGAGGTGCCTCCTGCTGGTGACTCCTGAGAATTAGCTCTTTTCCAGCCAGGAGCACCCTCTGCAGGCCCGTGATCCGCCTGTCCTCTTGGTCCCCGTGCCTTTTTAATTGGGGTGCTTCCCCATGGCAGTCCCCCACCAATCTGGGTCTCCCCTCCCTGGGGAACCCCCAACCCACTACCCCCCACTTCACCTCAGAATATAGTTACTGCCAGTCACCATCTAGCTCCTGTTCACTGGAGCAGACTGCAGTATCAGCCACTCATCATAGGCAAAGGGGTTGGGACCCGCTGCCTTTGCCTACCCATTCTTGCCCCAGCCACAGCCCTCTTCTGGGCTGTTTTAAGCCCCAAAAGGCAGGAGCAGGTAACCATCCCGCTACAGAAACCTACAAAAAGTGGAATCATGGACAAATTGCTGACAATAAGTACAAAAGAATAGCATAAGCATGTACAGACAAAATCAGAAAAGTGAAGGCAAAAATGAGTTACACGTAGCTAGACATAAAAGGCAATAATAGGAGGTTCTATAAATACTTCAAGAACTAGAGAAAGAGAAGGAAAGTGTACTCTACTTAACAGGGAAGGAGAGCTAACAACATATGATATCTAAAAGGGTGAGACATTTAATGCCTGTTTTGCTTCAGTCTTCACTAAAAAGGTAAACTGTGACCAGATGATCAATACAATTAATATTAATAGTAAGGGGGAAAAGAATAAAAGCCAAAATAGAGAAAGGATGTTTAGATAAGTTAGATGTATTCAAGTCAGCAGGGCCTGATAAAACTCATTGCAGGGTATCTAAGAAACTAGCTGAAGCAACCATGGAACCCCTGGTGATTACCTTTGATAACTCATGAAGGTGAGTCTCTGGGGACCGGAGAAGGGCCAATATTTAAAAAGGAGGAAAAGGAAGACCCAGCGAATATTAGACCAGTTAGCGTAACTTTAATTGTGGGAAGATACTGGAACAAGCAATTTGTAAGCACCTAGAGAATAGTAGGTTGGTAAGTAACAGTCAACATGGATTTGTCAAGAACAAATCATGCCAAACCAAGCTAATTTCCTCTTTGATAGGGTTAGTGACCTAATCAATAGCAGTAGGCGGGATATATCTTGATTTTAGTAAAGCTTTCAATATAGTCCTGCATGACATTCTCATAAGCAAACTAAGGAAATGTGATCTAGAACAAATTAGATTGAAAAACCATACATTAAGAGTACTTATCAATGGTTCGCTGTCAAATGGGGGTGTGTGTATCTGTCCTCGGTCTGGAACTACTAAATATTTTCAGTAATGACTTCGATAATGGAGTGAAGAATATTCTTATAAAATTTGCGGATGACATAGGGCTGGGAGGGGTTGCTATCAGTTTGGAGGATAGGATTAAAATGCAAAGTGACGTTGGTAAATTGGAGAATTGGTCTGAAATGAACAAGATGAAATTAAATAAAGACAAGTGCAAAATACTACACTCAGGAAGGGAAAATCAAATGCACAACTACAAAATGGGGAATAGCTAGTTAGGCTGGAAAGGATTTGGGGGTTAATAATGTGATGCAATTGCAAAAAAGACTAATATTCTGGGATAAAGGTATTTCCAGGAGGGATTTGAAGAAGAGAATGATGTGGTGACTGAGGAAGGGAGTCTCAAGCATGCAATAAGGTGTGTAGATGAGCATTAGAAAAGTACCTGCAGGGAGTAGTTATGCATACAACTTGTGAACAGCAGAAAGTGAGAGAGTTCAAAGCATGAATGGAGATAAGAGCAGAGAGATGGACAGAAGTCAGACTATGCAGGGCCTCGTAGTCAAGGACAGGAAACTTTAATTTGATGTGGTGCATATGGGGAAGCCAGCACAGGAGTTTGGAATGTTTCTGAACAAGGCCAAAGTGACAGGCTAAGTATTATGGAAATGATTTTGTTGTCATTAATATGGGTGTATTTGAGAGGGACTCGGTGAGAGTCCTGTTCCTCAAAGTAGAGGTGGTGAAAGAAATACTCAGGCATTTCCAAGGCCAATCATAGTTAGCTATGAAGAAGCTCCACTCTCTAGCTAAGCCCAAAGAACCTTCAGTATAAGCACTAGAATGGTCTGGAAACAAATTCCTATTCCATGGAAAAATCATAAAATTAAAAAAAAGAGTCAGAATTCTCCACTGAATGTAAATTCCAACATTTTATTTTGAAAGCAGGTGAAATGACACTTGATTTTGACCTTTTCAAAATCTTTCTGAGACTCCCTGAGCTGTCTGAAGCCCCAGCAGTCCACTAGAAGGATTGCCCCAGTGTCTGGGAGTCTGGCAATTCTGGCAGGCCACCTGAGAGGCTACCAAGGATCTGTGAGCCGGTAAATTCGGGTCGCCAAGCCATCAGGAAAACTGCCTTGTTTCCATCTGTATTGCACTGAAATCATCACATATCTGTGGAATGTTTTGATTTAGGCCAATCAGCATTTTCCAACAGAAAGATGTTCCATCAGAAAATTTCCAACCAGCTCTAATAAGCATCTGAACAAGTCTGAAACAGTCCATCTAGCAGAGGACAGTAGTACACAAAACATTTATTACAAGATGACATCCTGCACAAGCTGTCCTGGGTCTGCTACTACTATTGGGTGAAGTGACTAACCCTTTGTTTCTTAGGAGGTTTCTCCATAAATGTTAGAATAAAAACTTGGAATTTAACAGGGATAATTCCAAAGCAAAGTCACTCATTTCGCCACCCCCAATCAGGTGCGCTCCAGGCACACAGCTAAGTTTCCTTTTTAAACTTAAGAGATTCGTCACCACAGCCTGGTAGCTCCAACACTTCGTAAAGAAGGCCATTCTCTCCAGCAACTTTACTGCTAAGTAGGCTGCGTCTTTCTTATAGAGACAAATACAAACACGATTTTCATTAATTATATGATTATCCATCCTCCAAATTCTTAGCACTTTGGAAAGATATAAACAACGAAGAAATGGAACATTTGCTACTTCTTCTATCCCTATAGGTAAGAGCCCATCCTTCTCAAGGCTATCTTCCCTCTGGAAAACAATTTCATTTGATTGTTTCAATTATGGACCCTCTTTTCAGCAATGACAATCAGTCACTGACAGGTATTCCAAGCTAAAATTGCTGTGTGATGAGCACTTCAGTTCAATAAAGATTGAACTGGGACCACCAAGCCCATATTAAAGTTACCTGAGCTCAACTCACTACAGTCTCCTGAGTAGAATTGCATTTGATTCAGAGTGCCAGCATTTGAAGCAGCTAGATTTCTTATACAATGCAAAAATGTTCAAGTTGCTACTCTACTACTGAACAATCAACTGCAGTTTATATTTTCTGCCAGGTGTTAGGTTTCCTGTAACAGGTTTCCATTAACATTTAGTTAAAATTACACGGCTGGAATGTATGAATTTGTGGAAAAAATCCCAGATTTATATGGGATTACAGCCTGCCCCCCACTTTTAAAAGATTAGTATGGTGGCATGGCAGAAAATGCTTTACTCAAAGATCTTGATTTTAAGATTAATGGCCCTTTTGCTGCATTTCTTGTAGAAATTTGTCTAGTATTGAGAAGAAAATATAGATGTGCAAGTGAGAGGTACATGAGATGTTTTGGGGGGTGAAGTGGGGTAGAGGACTGTATTTCCTGGTTTCCATCTGACTGCTTGTAACTTCACTTTAGGCTGTTAATGGAACTTCACTGCACACGGGGATAAGACAATTCAGCAGGGGCATTATATAGACTGCAGCTCTACAAAGCCAGAAGCACGTATCAGGGAAGCCAACACAGACAGCTGGAGTCTGAGGGTGTCTAGAGGCGAGCAGTAGCTCATTTCCCAGCCCGCTCCACTCCTCTTGCCCCATACACTTTCAAAAGCTCAACTGTTATGTAGGAGGCTGCATATGTCAGAAAGTACTTCCCCGTGTGCACACCCAAGATGCTGTAGGATTGCTATGAGATATCAGCACCAAAGTGTCATTCCCCACCCCAAGCTTCTAGAAGAGCCCAACCCTGGGACACAGGATTATAGCAGGCCTGCTGGTAGCCACCCAGAATGCTCCCCCACCTCCACTTTCACTCCACAGGAAAGGGCAGCTGGATGAAGAAGCAGTGTGGGGAAGCCAGGAGGGGGAAGAGTTAGAGGAGCCAGAGGAAGTAAGGGAAACAATAGGGAGGCAGCAAAGGGGAGAAGAGAGAGAGTAGGAACAGTTGTTTAGGGAACCATTATTAATTAACAGCGCTTGTCAGATCTGTATTTAGCAGGTGTGACGTTGCCAAGCACTGAACAATACTCACTCTCTGAGTTCGCTTTGCAATTAAAGAAACTACGATAGCAAATGTGATTTTATAAAGGAAGAATTTATTTGGGAAAATCAAAAATATCTTTCAAAGCCTAGAAATTCAGCCGACTATGTGACTGTGAGCTATTGGCCAAAGAAAGGAATCCGTTCCTTACCTTTTGTGTGATGCTCATGTTGATGAAGGAGATTTTTCAAAGATTCAGTGTTCTCAAACTCCTGGGCATTCTGAAGGAAATCCTCCACTTGGTCAATTTTAATAGCAAACTACATTAGGAATACAAAGAGAGAAAAAGCATAATACAACAATCCTTAGAGTACAGAATGTCACAGTACATCTAACCTGTGCCTTCGGGGGCAAATTCTCAGACTAGCAAAGAAGGATATTAAATATTTCTGGTGACTATCAATTCCAACTTCCCAGTATACATTTTTGGGAGCAGCTGTTTGTCCTCTGTTTTCGTGAAGTTCTGATTTGAATTGATCCCTTGTCTTACTGGATGTTTTCTGATGGGATTGTGATTACAGTTTGTCTTTTTATGAGGCTTTGCTTCTCTCCTATGGTTTCTCTGCCTCCAAGTCCATTGATAAAGTGCTCTTAAAGGCCCTCCATGAATTTTGAAGTTTATTTTTAAATCCTCCATATTAGATATTGAATGAAGCTTCCCCCCCTCCCAATCAGATTGTATTCAAGGCTCTCCTCCATATCCTCCCTGGGATATTAAAATCCAAATTTGAGTCATCTTTGGGGAAAACTTTGGAGGCAGTTGTCAATCTGATTTTCTGAAGATAAAAATTGGTAGTAAATTTAAACCCACTAATGTTATGGTAAAACATTAATAAGCAAATTACAGTGAGGTCATAGCACCTTGATCATTAACGTTGAGGCTAGCTTACTGCTTAACAGTTGATTTTTCTAAGTGCTCTAAAATCCAACTACTTTCTCAGATTGTCCTGAAAATTGCTAGGTCTCCTGGGGCTGCAGGGGAGAGGTAATGGTCCAAAATTGAGATTATTTGATCTAAGGGTTCTGGAGATAGAGCCACCTATTGTGAGATCAACATTTTACAGTTCTTATAACTTTTTGTACACAGTTGGGACTCATACTATGACTCTGAACTTCTCTAAACTGAAATCACCTGCTTAGGACTGATATCAGCTACTGGAAGCCATATTTAACAAGTTATTTAGGGTAAAAGTTGGAATGACGATATTGCTCAAGCCAAGCTGACCAGCCATAGATAGTGCTGATGTGTGCTTTGAGTTGGTATTTTGGGGGTTTTGTATAGGCAAGTTTCATGTTCTGGAAGGGTATGAGGCATTGCTGGCCAATCTTAACTGCATTAGCAAAGATTTCGACAGTGAATTAACATTACAGCTTACATCAGGTTATTCTTTTGGTTAATTGTATGCTCTATTCCTGGTGTCATACTGCTCCTTCAATGGGATAAATGCTTAGTTGTATTTATTAGAGCCCTTACTATACCCTGACTCCAAACCCCCTGAACTTTGGATCAGCATCCAAACCCAGACCAGAATCTGAATTCTGCAGATGACTTCTATCCTTATAAGTGTGACCAGCACCCAGACCTGACCACATCAAACACTGGGTTGTTCAAAATCTAGACTTGAATTTTGCAGCTTTGTGCCATCTCTAGAAACTGGATTGCTAAATTAAGGAAGACCAAATCATTAAAGTTCACAGTTGGACTTCAGTGTCATCAAGGATATTGAAACCTATGATAAAATTAAAGAAGATGAAAATGAAGCTCTCTGCTTTGCTTGCCTATTCTCACATTCCACCCTTTTACTCATGATCTTTATCTTATACAACAAATCCATTATGCTTCAACATTTGGGATCAGAATTTAATTTTCATTAAAGAATATCCATGAGATAATGTCCATCCTTTATCACAATAAAGCAAATATTTCACCGAATTGCATGTTGTCATTAAAAGAAAAACATTTCAAAAATAAAATTCTAGTATTGTCATTTAAGTCTATAGGACAATTGACATTTGTGTCTAATGTATGCATGACTAAACATAATGGGCCAGACCATGGCACAGAGCAGCTAAAAGGCAGCTCAACCAGTCTGTTATGGATTTCCCCTGCATTGGGGGACACTATGGAGGTGGTGAGTTACCATAGTGGCTCCTATGCTACTATCTTCCTGGCTCCTTGATGTTAGGATTTGGCCTGGGCATCTCTGCATCTGGTTGATCCCTGGCTGCTGGAATAACTTGTGGATACTACTGGGAATCAGCAGAATTTGTCTCAGTCCTGCTGCTGTTCTAATTTCTACCAGGCATCGGGACAGTACAGAATCAGCCCCAGGATCTGGGGTCCAAGAAGGTGGATTAAAACAACTCTTGTTCTCCCACTCCTGCTCTTGTCCCACGTGTAAACTCTTTGAAACAAAGACTTGAGAGCCCCTTGTAATTGTGCACTCAACTTTTGGGGCAAAACCAGCCCACTTCTCTGCAAATGCAAAAGCAAGGGATAGTTGAATTCAGTGGGCTGTGCAGGGAGTGTACATACCCCTGGGTTTGGAGTCCCACCCTGCATGAGCTGCCTGTGCAGAAGCAAGTAGGGTGGGACATACAGGGACATGGGCAGGCTGGGAGAGGGATAGGATTGAGAGAATTGCTGCTAATCTCCTATCTTTCAGGAGTTGGACTCTGGTTTTGTGCTGCTGAGCATGTAGTTCTTAAATTTGTGCTCAGATAGCTAGACAGACAATGCCTTATTTGCAAGCACAACTATGATAACTACACAAACACACATTTTAATGCACAGCCTTGAATCATGGGTTTAAGAATTTGGCCATCAAAGAGTCAAATAATTTGAATCTTAGACAATAAAAGAGATCTATTGGGTCACGTCCCTGCCTAGTGCAGTATATAGGTACAGACTAATTTTTAATTATTTTTCATTACTACTACTACTTTTTAAAGTAAAACATTAGTAAGAGACATCACATTTTTACAGATATTCATTCTAAATGTTCTGCTCATTTTCATCCTGGAATACCCCAAAACAGGAATGCAGCTGATTTTTTTTTTTAATTAATTGGCCTTTGCATCAGTAGAAATAGAATGCAACAAACTCTTGGAGGAATTGGGATTTGTTTCAAATTAAGCACCATTTCATTTTAAATACAAACCTCCAGAGCATTTTCAAAAAACACTGCAGTAAGTTTCAGAAGTGCTCTTCGCTTCTCTAGCATAACGACGAGGGCATCCCAGGCATCCCCCAGAGTTTGTGCCATGGCATCATACACTTGGCTTTGCTCTTGGTTTTCCTCTGCAGTCTTGTCTGCTTCACGTAACAGGTCCCATACTTGATCTTCCAAAGACTATACACAGGGAAGTTGGGGAGATATAAACAAATTTGTTTTTTCTAAGCAGAATTCCAAAGAGCACAATATTACTACCTTGGGATACATTTTCAGTATGGTGTCTTTTCAGTTATCCACAACTCTCTTATTATTGGCAGATTTTCAACACAAAATATTAATAATGGAAGTGCGGCTGTTCCTAGATAGGGTATCAAAAACTTACCCTTTGAATTCAGTTCTGTACTTTGACAATCTCTCATGCAATTTCATAAAATTTTGGTGAGAAACAGCTCTAGGGGGATCCATCATTCCACATTTAAAATTTACATTCAAATATGCTCAGCTACTTGAATGCAAATCTCTGCTGAAGCTAGTACATGCTCATGTATTTTGGATATTCATTTGTTCGATCATTATGCAGCCAATCAACGCATTCTCCTGCAATGCTGGAGGCCAGTAAAACAAACAAACCCAAATTAAAGCCTTAAAGATATAGCATACAACTCAAATGTAATTAATTCACAACACACCTAAAATGGAGGGGCTAATTAGATTAAAACTATACATGTATTGTCTAAGGAAGGCCATAGATTACATGCAATATTTCCAGTTTTGCCTGCTGCAGTGTTCAAGATGAACCACAAAATTACAATGGTCAGGTTATCACAAGAACAAGGTCTAGAGTGTTTCATGCCCTTTACCATAAGAAAGGATAACTGATATGCCATTTCTTGTTCATGTTAAAATCTTCAGTGTGTCTAGAGAGTTGATTGTTTGTATTATATATGTTTTTCATCTCAGGTCTTTATCATGAGAATAGATTAATGAAGTGCCAATTTTTGCTGTTATTACAGGTATAATCACAAGAATGTATAATGAGAAGAGGAATCTATATAAGGCAAATTAAAATCTATAATAACTCATTCTCATGACACAGACTAATAAGAACAGAAGATGCGAGAACTTAAAATTCTCATGACAGAGATAGAACCGAGAATTGGAAATACTTGCAAACTAATTCATTATTGTGCTAAGCACAGGATCATAATCTCAAAAACCTCCCTCGATGCTACTCCCATACTCTCTGTGAATGTGATAGTCTGAATCTGAATCAGGTGTTAATCTCTCCTCATTGAAAGCAGGGCTTTGGGAAACACTTTAATATACAATGGAACCATTATTCCCAACTCAAAAATTTTTAAACAAAAACAAATATTTTAATCTATCTCAGTACAAGACAGACTAAAGAAAAGATTAGTAATTTTTACTCAGTATTTAAAATAGGAAATATGTATAATCTGATATTGCAAAATTAAAATTATTAGACATAGGATCCAAGAAACCCATTATTTGAAACAAATATAGTGCAATACATAGACGAGTGTGGTAATTAGCTGTATTTTCTCAGCAGTATCTGTGCTAGCCTTATAGTAACAAGCCCATCTCAAAGGACACACAAAAAGTCAATCTTTTAAAGAACTATTTATATTCCCCATTTTATCTCCTGAACGACAGCACAGTACTGGGAACTGCATTCTAATCTTGACTCTGAAAATGACTCCTGTGCCATTGTGCAAATCTCCATCTTTTTCTCCTTAGTTTCCCCTTCTAATGATAATAAAAGACCAAATTCTGAAGCTCACACTTACACTCTATTTAAGCAGAAGCCCCACTGACTTCAATAGAGTTTTGTCTGAGTAAGAACAGAAATCCTGATTCTGATGTCAATTACACCAGTTTTACACATGCTGATATCAAAGGAGTGGTTCCTTAATGACACAGGTATGAGATCAGAATCGGGCCTAGAGTAAAAATTGAGTAAGGTTTTGAGGATTTAACTTAACCATAATAATACTTCCTTTCTCTTCATTTCATTAATGCTTAGTTACCTACCTCACTGGGGTGCTGTGGGGACTAATCAGTTAACATTTGTTAAGTTCTATATTCAGTAAG
This sequence comes from Chelonoidis abingdonii, assembly GCF_003597395.2. Classification (NCBI taxonomy): domain Eukaryota; kingdom Metazoa; phylum Chordata; order Testudines; family Testudinidae; genus Chelonoidis; species Chelonoidis abingdonii. The sequence goes on along the minus strand of NC_133778.1, from coordinate 35,287,484 downwards.
TATTAAGTACCATTATTATTAGTCGTAAAAAGAGAAGTACTGGCTCATGATAACTTTTACACCACAGAGATTTTAAGGCTGGATGATAAAATGAAATTTAAAAACCAGCTTCATCAAACTAATGTTAATGGTCAGGCTTAATGAGCCATTACCAAGCTCATGCAAATTTTAAAAGAAAATTCATCTTGCGAGAGAATCTTCATTGTGTGTTTTTTAAAACTGCTTCTTTTGTTTTCCTTTTATGGGCTTGCATCATGATTTCCTACATTATCTTTTTATAGTGGTATAGCTATATAAATCATATTTTCTATGTATTCAATTTGCATGGGCATATGCATAATCTGTACAAAGTCAAGGAGATACTCTAATGCCTAAGTGTTCTATTCATTCTAAAATATTAGCTATCTTCTGAGTGTTAACCCCAGAATGCCACAGATGCTGGACAAGTGCCAGGCCAATACATCTAAGAGAGAAGTTAGCTTGGTTCTTCAAGTCAAAAGGAAGAAGAGTAATTCCATATCAGAAACTTGTGGAACTGAAAGTCCAGAATAGGGGAGAAGATGACAACATATGTGAATGGTGGGAGTCGCAACTCCATATTCTTATTTCACTGCTGAGGCTACTCAACCCTCAAGCTTGTGGTGTGACTGCTTTAATTATGTGGGAACAAAGTGATTATTTTCTTCCTTCCTACTGGAGTTTGGGTGCTGTGGAGAGTATCCTCCCAACAGGTCTGATGCTATGCAGGGAACCATCCCATCTGCTCCTACTGAGTTCTCATGACTGAGGTCTGGAGAGAAATACCCTGCTCTCATCCTCCACCCCATGACACCAGCACTTGGAAAGGCAGAGTCAGAGAAGAGATTTACATCAAGGTACATGTAGGGTAGGTTGAACATTTTCTGTCAAAACATTTTGATGGAAAATTGGGTTTTTGACAAAATGAAATTTTTCATGAGAAGTCTCAGCCTGCTGCAGAATGTTTTGATTTTTCGTTGAAAAACTGAACACCCAAAATCAAAAATATTTTGATCTGAAAATGCTGTCATGGTGCCTCCTGAGACCTGTAGCTTAGGAACCTCTTGAATTCTTTCTCCCCTATTGATAAACCCCTTTGTTTTCAGTTTAAACTGATTTTTACTGAAAAAAATCCTTTGTTTACAAAAAGTATTATTCCTCCCCTCCCCGATATTCATCCTACTTTTCTCCAAAGAGTCAAAATTTTCTGCAGGAAAAATAACTGTTTTCTAACCAACTATAATACATGGCCCTTCCACATCTCCCCAGTGACAGCTGCGAAGTGTCATTGGGACTCATGACCACTTTAAAATTCCCTCACTCTCAAGTAGAGAAATGTGTCAGGCAATGCATTGAACAGGCCTGTAAGTCAAGAAGAAGTAGTTTGAGAGGTCAGTTACCCCATTCAGGGTGTCCAGAATAATCCAAATGGACACTGGGTGAAAGGAGGATGGTCCCTGGGAACAGTTCATGTGTGGGAGGGGAAAGATATAGGAAAAAGCCAAGCTATTGTTCCTTTAAGGGCCTGGAGCCAGGGAGAGTGGGAGGGGCAAGGCTCCTCTCTCTCCCCCAGCTGGCCCCAACAGGTGTTTGTTTATTAGCCTCACCTGGGAAGAGGACTGGGTGTGTGAATCAAAAAGGAGGCTCCAAGCACAATGAGGGAGAGCTCGCTAAGAGGAGGACTCTACCAGGACACACACACACACACACACACACACACACACACACACACGAAGGGCTGTGGAAACCCTAAACTAATGGGGCAGGCCTGCAGATTGTGGAGGCCAGGCCTTGAACCAAGCAATCCCAGAAAGGAGGACTTTGGAAACCCTAAACCTGGGGATGAACAAAAAGGAAGCTCTTTCGGGAGCTGGACCATGCTGAATAAATTGGATCCCAAGAGAGGTGGAGTCTTGTTTTCAAGATTTATGGCTGTGAGTAGATTATTTCCAGCAAGCTGCATTGACACTGAGGATGGCATGGCAGTGGCGCACCATGCTGCAGGGAGGCACACTGAGAGACTGAACCCCTCTAAAAGGCCACATTTGACAGCTGGGCTGGACAGTTATGACTTTACTATGCTTCCAAGTGGTGGTGAGGGAGTCCCTTGGAATAAGTAGGTAGCAGGCTGCACAACCCTGTCCCACACGTAATTAAGTTGGTCCCTACAGGGCACCTCATGCAGTCATCCATGGCACTGCTGGCTGGTCCCACCTCACTCTCCGGCTTTAAAGCTCCATAACTCTCCCATGACAATATCACCCTTCTGGGCTTGCTTCATTGGCACTATAGTATCCTGAAAGTCCAAATCAATAGTGTCCAACAAATTAAGAGTAATGAACACAAACTCTTCTGCCCCACCTGGGCTCCTCTTCAAACTTGGACTCCAAAATCTAAAGTAACCCTCTGCAAAAGATTCACCCCTACTTGGAGTCTCTTTCCCACCCTTACAGAGTGGTGCCTTACAGGGCTTTCTGCTCTGGAGGCCTCCTCAAACTGTTAATCCGGAGGGTTTTTTCCCTCCCTTTTGGCTGCCCGCCTGCTCTGCCTCTTCAGGGCTAGCCACAGGAGACACTGCTACCCCTCCCCCAGCTCTTTTCCTCAGCCAGATTAGCCTGCCTCCCCATCTCCAGGGATTCTGCAAATCTTTCCCAGGAACTCCCTCCCCGCCTTCTCTTCTTCCTGTCTCTTTATCGGGCCCTGGTGTCCTCTATCCAGCCCCACTGGGAAGCACTTAACTGATCAGTGGGCCGAGTCCCCCTTACAAACCATGTTCAGTTCTATACGGAGCACTGCAGTGGATCACAGAGAAATTTCCACTGGTCATATATATATACACACATACATACACACACACACACACACACACACACGCAAGAGGAAGGCAGCTCTAATCCAGCCCCTCGCATACCAGCCAAGTTACTAATGTGGATCCTTGGTTAGGTTAATTTCAGGCATCCCTGGCATTCATGGTAAAAGATTAACCATACTGAAGGCAAGCCTGCATTATTAACGTAGTCACTTTGCCAGTGTTGTTATATAATGCTGGTAAAATCAGTGGTTAAATTCATTTTGTGTTTATTTCTTTCTAATGATGCTAATTAGTCTAATACATTTGTTTCTCAGCTTTTGCATGCTGAATACTAATGGACAATTTTTTTTAATTGAAACCATTTGCCAATAGGTAAATGGGCACACTTGACTATTATACGCTTCTCTCTTTATGCTTATGCATTCAATAAATATATTTTAGTCTGCCAATTTGTTTCTAATGCCAGCTGTTCCAGTTATCATTCATTACATTTCACAGACAAAGTAAGGATAGAATCTAGCATTTATGTTCCTTCAAAAACAGACCTAGATATTGAGTCTCAAAAACTATCTTGAAACCACAGTTGGTCTGTTCGCACAGTGATTTTACAAGGCCATCCCAGTAAAAATATAATATAAAAATTTGGAGCCTTTTGTTACCCCGAATACACATGTTGGGACAATTCATTCCTGTTTCAGACTAGCACAAATTAAAGAGAAAGTTACAAGTATTTATACATGTCGTGCTGCTGTTCTATGTAGTGCTAAATTTCACCTAAATAATAGATGCTTAGTCCCAAAGCCCCAAAAGTATTTAAATTCCTAATTTCCTAATGGGGCAAAAATATCTGTGAGGATCTGGGCCTAAACTAACTGTACAGGGTAACATAACTTTAAATGCCCAGAAACTGATGTGCCTATGGCCACACAGTTTAAATACTGCCCTCCTCCTTCAGCTAACTCAACAAATTCAGAGCAACAACAGACTATGGTTTAACACTCAAGCTTTTTTATTCTTGGGGAGGAAATGGTTCTAGGGTCATGAGCCAAAAAGACATGAATAAGAAAACGATGAAACTGGGGGGGAAATGGTTTATGGTTTTTACTCATCCTTGCCATGGGCTCAGTTACTGCTAAGTGATGGAATGTGAAGAGGACATGGGAGGGGAAAACCAGCCAAAAGAGACATTTCATTTAAAGATTGGATTGGTGTCCAGCTCTCCCTTCTTATCATCTCAAACCTAGCCACCAGAGAATAACTGACACATCCTACAAATAGATTATTCAGGTACCGTAATTGGATTGTCCATGTGCAGCACCTCCGTTTTAACAATAATTAAGTAAAAGTCTCTCTGCTAATATCACCGTGCACTTTCCCTTGTAAAATGTTTAAACGTATAATCAGAGTACTACAGAATTTGATTCTAGTTAATTGTGTGTTCCCCCTGCCCCCAAAGATTTCTGCTTCTTTAAGCAGTAACAGAGTCATGTGCAGTACAGCCCCTTAAGCAGTCAGTAAATCAATCGCAGGACTGTAATATTTAGGGTTTGATGCCAAGGGTGAGATCTTCACACTCCTCCCTTTACACAGGAAAAAGGGCTGGAACTACATAAAGGGTCCCTTAGAGCCCCATATCCAACCAAGGGAGCATTCTACCAGTGCAGGAATGAAGCCAAAAAGCCTTAAGGCTGCTTCCTGAGGATGCCCTTGCAAGCTCTGGCCTATGGGGCATGCTGAGGGTGAGTGAGGGTAACGAGGTCAGGGCCATCACATGAAGCACTGTGGAGGTTCTGGGCAGCTCTGAAGCTCATAGAGCAGCCCTGGAAGACTGCTGTAACTGGGTCCCAGGGCTGTCCAAGTTACTCAGAGGGAGGGTGTCCCTCCAGCCCCCAGCTTGACCTGGGATCAGGAAGGTGCAAAAATGGCTTAAATCCACCATAGCTCTCCTCCCTCTTGGCCAAGAGTTCTGGGCTGCATCTTAAAGATGCACAGACACCCCCAAAAATTTTTACTACACCAAATATTGTATGAATGATTGTATGATTCCTTGCTACTTCTGTAAATTAGATTTCATATTGCAAAATAGCTTCTCCTCTATTTCTAAGCAGGCATTATGTGATCAGGCCTGCAGTCTCCAAAGGATACATCTGTCTGTTAAAGATGCCATTAAGCTTTAAGGTTTTTACATAAGGTTTTTTTCTGGCATAAAAATGATCTGATTTCAGCAAAATTGCACATAAAATGCAGTCATATTTTTGTGGCAAATAGTGGCTTTAGTGACATGTTCTATTCTCCTTTCTCCTGCATTTAAAGAATGGATATACACAGACCGGTACATTTGTGGTAAAATTATGGAGGAGACAGGGTTACAGTATCACAGTTCAGGAAACTATTAAAAAATTAAAGAAAAATGTGTATCATAAGTACCAAGCTACCTGTGTAGAAAAAGATCTCTGAAAGTTCCCTCATGACTACGTTGTACCTCATGACCTCTTGGATAGTCAACAACTACTCCTCTACCCCATTCATGCCAATTGTCCTGTAGTTTCAAGCTCCTTGCAGCTTTGTTTTTTCTATCCATATCTTACAGCTTGGGCGAGAGGGAGGAGAGCTGCTTCCTATTTCTCTTTGCCTCATTGAACTACATTAAACAAGTATTCTGGAGACCTCCCACTGCAAGATTATCTGTCTGAACCTTTGTTTCCCTGAAGTTTTGTCACAGGTCTCCTCTTTTTACCAGTCTCCTATAACCTCCATCTGCTGTCAGATCACAGAAGGCCTGGTCTTGCAAACACTGGATTCAGTTGGAGATTTTTCATTAATTTCAGGTTGCAAAAGTGTTCATCTGGGTCCCTTCACTTGCATGCACACAGCCAAGAATATCACAAGTCATTTACATAATTTTAAAAAATCAACAATATAATTAGGATCCACAACTGGCATGATTAATGTACTCATTATGACCCAATCCCGCTCTAGTCAAAGTCAATAGGACTTTTTGTTGCTTAATTCAATGGGAGTAGGATTGGGCTGTTATTTTCTACTGTTAAAGAAGCACACCGTCCGGCTACGTGAAAGGGCCTCACACTGTAGCTGACAACAACTCTGCTTCTTTCCACAGCTGATGAGATATTTGTCTGATAATATATACTACTAATAGAAGTGAAGACAAGTTCCTTCCTGGCTCCACAGCCAAGGGAGCTGCTTTGCTTTAACCTTTCTACAGCATATTTGAGAAATCATTCCAATATAGCAAAGCAGCACTGGAATGAAAAATTAATTTTAAATGCATTTTTAAATGTACATTTGTATTGCTTTAGAACCAAGAGGTTGTTTAGATCCAAGAGGAACTAAATTACTTTTACTATGTCAGAATAGCTGGTTCGAGCTGCCTAAACAACCTATCCACAAGACCAGGAGTTCTCAATTCTCATGTGTTTGCATGTCTGTGTTAGAGTTATACAAGTCAGGAATATTTTGCAATTTCACCCAAACCTATAAAGCTACAGTAAAAAAAAAAGGGGGGGTGGGCATGTTTAATATATTGCATTTCCTTCATCTTGGATAATGAAAATAGCCTAGTAAGTTTTGCTTTCCTTGTGGTGGCAAAACTTCACTCTGGAGCTAAGTAGTAGTATGGTTTTCTCCCTTCCAGTCACGTAAATCGGGTCACCCAGTGGGATTAGAATCAATAGGTAGGACTACAAATAATTGGTTTAATCAGCAGCAAGGGAGATTTAGGTTAGATATTAGGAAACACTTTCTATCTATGAGGATAATTAAGCATCAGAATAGGCTTCCAAGTAGGTGGAATCCCCATCAGCAGAGGTTTTAAAGAACAGGTTAGACAAACACCTGTCAGGGATGGTCTAAACATACTTTGTCCTGCCTCCATGCAGGGGGTTGGACTAGATGACCTCTTGAGGTCCCTTCTAGCCCTACATTTCTGTGATTCTTTGTCTAGTCATCTTGATTTTATGTTAGCCTCAGCATGTTAAAGGGAATCTCCAAATATTAACAACTTTTCCGATAACTTTAGACAGACAAGGTGAATATTTAGTGTAGGCCCCTTTTTTCTAAAAAGACTTTTCCTAAATCTAATTTGTTCAGTAGTTTAAAATATGTAATTAATAAGCAAGAGGTGACTGCATGCCAAATTTGTTTCATTGTCTAAGTAACGTATAAAAAATTTTGAAAGGGAGAGTATAAATGATTAAAAGTAAATGAAAAAATAAAAAAACCCACCTCTCTGATGTTGAAATAGCTCAAAGTGGTGTTAGTAACATAGAAAAGTTTTGAAATATATGGTATTGTAATACTCACTTATAGAATCACAGAGATTTACTGGGACACTGCAAGTACCAACTCCAGCACATACAGGCAGGAGTGAACTTTCTGCTAACCTCCCTCTTCCCTGCTCCCAGGTCAGAACAACAGCATATAAGACAACAACTTAACACTAAGATATAGCATATCAGCTGGTAGAGGTGCTGTCTATATGAAACATTATAGCCTCCCCAGTTACATAAGAATCTAAACAATAACTCCTAGGTAGCCAAGTAGTCTGCATCCACACAGGTTTCCATATTGATTTCCTCACTTGAGTCCTATATTCAGTCATAGACACTTCACTTGTAGTTGGATATAAATTATCAGCGAGTGCAGCGTTCATGTCCTCTTTGTCAGCCTATCTGTTGTGGACAGTCAGTCTGTTGAAGATGACAGTGTGTTGAGGTCCTGAAAATACCATGGCAATTCCTCCTCCACAGGCAATCTCCCTTTACAATCCACAGAAACCTCTTGTGGTACTTCCAAATCCTCTTCTGCATCCCTCTGGGATACTTGTTGAGCTTCCTCAGTGTTTGCTCGTATAACCCAGAAGACATCTGTGAATAGTTTACACCTGTGCCTTGAAATTTTTTAGCCACTTCCCTAGCAATAATTTCTTGAAGTGCTGCATCTGGTATAAAGGAATCACCCTGAGGCTGGGAATTAACAGCTGACACCTTTAAGGAAAACCCAATTTCTGCTTCCACATTTTGAATTCTGTGTATAATGTGGTCCATAGATTTATCTAGTATGTTATCTTCTTTCACCAGAAAGTTATGATGTTCCCTTGCTAAACCATTTATAAACTGACTTTGCACATAGGATTCTCTCATAATTTGACATTGGCCATAGGCCCCTCCCAGATGCACCACAAATTCTGTTTCACTTGAGCCACCCCCTGACATTCTGGCTCAGGGAAAGACTGACTGAACAGTCTGCTTAGTGTACACAAATAATTCAGTCCTATCTACTCCTGGATTAACATTCCTTCTAGTATTTCCAAAGGGCCAATCCCCCTTCCTAACAGTCATGTAATTATTAGCACAACTGTCTAGATGATTCATGATCTGCACAGGGAAGCAGTTGGTAACATGCTTTGGCATTACCATCCAAAAAAACTGCTCAGTACAGTGCTTCTTATTCATCAGTCTACTCGTTCACAGACAGCAACAGCTCAAAGTCTGTCAAGTACTCTCAGATTTCAATCTCATCTGCTTGACCAGCAAATTTCTTCTCAGGCAAAATGCCTTTGTCATCTTGAAGCTGCCACCACCAGTTGTAATACGAACTTATAGAATCACAGAAATTTACTGGAACGCTACAAGTATCAACTCCAATACACACAGGCAGGACTGAACTTCCTGCTAGCCCTCCAAGTCAGATCAACAATCTAACAACATACTAGACAACAACTTATACTGGTCAAGGTGCTGTCTGTACTAAACGTTACAGAATTTATCTTGACAGTTTCTTTTCCAACTTTCTCCTTTAAATATGTACCACTTCTACGAAGCAGCTATAGATTAGCTCATTTCTACTTTCACTTTTTGGAATTGTGTCTTCTGTACAATTACAGACACTTAATATAGCTCCAAAATATGTTTGATATTGTTCATTTCCCTAGGAACAGAGTACAGTAGTATTTTCACAGGCTAAAGTAGATATAGCACTTAAAGGAACCATTCGCAGGAGATTTTACCCAGAGAGAAAGAGTGGAAATACATGATAGTCTTGTGTGTGTTATGGTTTTATTGACATAAGTTTAAGATGACGCAATTACTCATTATTGGCAAAGATATGAATTAGTCATCCCATATCACATCACTGTACTCTGTATTCTGTATATGCCAAAATTATTCAACAGAAAACATATTTTAGGAATAGTTTCACTGGTGGGCCGCTGTTGTTCATATCTGATTCTATTTTTCATACCTTTCCAACTGTGAATCCAGGCTCCCTTTGTGCCATGAGTCCAACTGTTCAGGCCTCATAGGAAGAGAAAAATTATAATAAATTTTGGAAACTGCTAAAATTATCTAAAATCACTTCATATAGACCACATCATCTGATTTTAAGGTCTGAAACCTTGTGATTCACCCGGGCTAGAAACAAATCCCTTTGGAAAGGAGATCTGTATAAAGCTGCCATTTCTAATCCTGACAATTCATGAGATACCAGACCTTCAATTTGTCATTAATCCAAGACCAGATGCTACCAATCTTGGGCCCCAGGCCAGTGTAATTTGGGGGAGGAAGTGGGGCAAATTGTGAAATTCTATTTTGAGGGAAAAAAGAAAAATATTTTATGGGATCTTGTTTTATTCCTTTGCCATCTAGCGAATAGCTACGAAACCCATGGGCAAAGTCTATGGCTCCATCCTTCTTGAGTGGCATTGTCCACATAAAAGATAAACACCTTCTGCTACCAGTTACTCCATTAGCTCATGTGGCTAATGACGGTGCTGCAGCTCTAAAGTTCCCAACCCTGCTGATGATCTGTATGGGGGACACAATGCTTCCACATAATGAAAAATTTTTTTTTTCAATTTTGGAAAGTTACATATAAAAATCTCTACATTAAAAGAACATTAATGTTGCAAAGTCCAGCACTCAGAAGTCAGGAAATCCTAGAATTAAGGTTGTCTCTCCAACTTTAATACAATCCCTTTGGGTGCCTACATTATGGTACAGTCTTTAATTACATACTTTTCCCCCCACAGGACTCCTGCCTCATTCAGTGCACAGGGTGGCCATGCTCTGGAGAAGAATCGGGGTGAGTAGTGAATGGGACCCCAACTTCATTTATTGCAGAATTTGGAAGCTGTGCAGTGAATGAGGCAGGGGTTTGCAGGAAGAGAAAGGATGGTCTCATAGATGAGGCACCTGGTTTCCATTCTGAGGAGCCGGACTGAGTCTCTGCCTCTGCCACAGAACTCCTGCGTGATGGTGGTCAAGTTACTTAAACCAAAACTTCCATAGGTGGGCCTGGGTGTTTCAAGTTCTGGGTGCCCAACGTCAGACACTTGAAGTTAGATTTGCAGAAGTGCTGAGAACTCAGAACTGCAGCTGAGATAAGCAGGAGCTCTCTTCCGAGCATATAAAATACTATAAGATATCGGTGCTCTGAAACATCAGGTGTTAGGCTTTGCAAATTGAGAACACAAAATTAATTGGTGCTATTGACAATTTTGGTTTTTAACTCAGTACTTCAGTTCCCCAGATGTAATACTGGGATAATACATGCTACCTCATATCACAGGGGTCTTATGAAGATATATTGATTGGTGTTTGAACAGCACTAAGATCCTAAAAACAGAGCACTATAGAAAAGCCAATGAGCAAATTAATAGTGCTGTTAATGTACAGTAAATAATGACTGGGTCACACATTATATTATTAAGATAAAAAGATATATTAAATAGTTACTCATTCAGTGAGCACCATCAATCTGTGCACCAAATGAGGCGGGGGTCCTGTGGAAAAAAATAGTATGTGATCACGTAATTAAAGACTATCATAATGCACAAGGGGACAAATTAAGGTTACATGGGTATCCTTACTTCTGACATTTCCTAATTTTGTAATTGACTTTGCATCCTTAACATTCTTTTTAACGTAGTAAAAGACATACTATGGATGTAATATGCATATCAGCTGATGCACAGATTACACTCTTACTTAATTACTGTTAAGATAAAACATCCTGTGACAACCATATCTGGGTACATTGTTTAATACATGCTGTGCTCAAGCCATAACTAAAATTAGGTCCTTCAGATGTAGCACACTGTGTACTTGTATACATTGATTATATAACAGAATAGGAACAAGAAAGATTATGTGTTCTATGGGCCAGATTCTGCCACTTATTCTTGATGAGTGGTAGCTACACACAGAAGTCTGTGATACCACCTACGCCCCTGCTAAAGGGGCATATCCTGGTCCATGCGCTCAGCCTGAGTAAATATGTTGTACTTTAGTACTGGGAGCAAAATTCTGCCTCCAGCTCCAGAGTATCAGCAGAACCACTCGACAGGGGCTACTATAATCTCAGAACTACGGAGACTTAGGACTGCTGCATCGCAAACACACACAGGAAACTGTTATGTTGATGTATATAGTCACTGCTCACTCTGCTTTGATCTTGCCCCTTACTTCTGCTTTCCCCAATGCCCAAACCTGTCCTGTTTGCTACACAAATGAAGACCCTTTAGAGAGCCTTACTTTATCAGAAAATTTAGCCCAAAGGAACCTGTATTCCATTTATCTGCATAAGAGCTATTAGGGACAGGGCCCCCATGACAGATAATACAACACCATGCAGTATATTTGGGGACCATTGTGTTACATTTATGAATTGTTTCTGTATGATTGTGTTCTGCTCCACGAAAGATGCTTACCACAGCTCCTCCAGGAGCTAAAAATGTGTGTGTCTCTGTGTCAGGGGCGGCTCTAGGTATTTTGCCACCCCAAGCATGGCAGGCAGGCTGCCTTCGACGGCTTGCCTGCGGGAGGTCCCCGGTCCCGCGGATTCAGCGACACACCTGCAGGAGGTCCGCCAAAGCTGCGGGACCAGCGGACCCTCCGCAGGCATGCTGCTGAAGGCAATCTGCCTGCCGCCCTCGCAGTGACCGGCAGAGCTCTCCCCGTGGTTTGCCGGCCCAGGCATGCGTTTGGCGTGCTGGTGCCTGGAGCCACCCCTGGTCTGTGTGTGATTATCCCTGGGATTGTAAACTCCTCCGGAGAGGTTCAACACTCTGGGGGTGGTTTGCATTATTGGTTCAGGCTGGGTTTTCCAGAGACAGAGAGCTAGTCTACACTAGAATCACTACAGCAGTCCAGCTGCACCAATGTAGCTGCGCCACTGTAGAGCTGCTACAGTGGATAGAGCTCTCCCATCGGCACAATTACTCCACCTCCCCAAGCACAGCATCTCCCTCCAGCATAGCACTGTCCACACTGGCGCTTAGATCGGTGTAACTTATGTCTCTCAGGGAGGGGTAGCTTTTCCACGCCCCTAAGCAACATAAATTATACCAAAGCAAGCACTAGTGTGTACAAGCCCTAAGAGACAAAGAAAGGTCTTCTGGGTGAGCTTGAACTCACACAGGGCCTCCATTTTGATTCTGAAGACAGGATTTTTTTGTCTGGGCAAGGGGAACAATCTTGAGGCAGGGTTGGACGAGATGTTGGCCTACGAGGGCCCCATAAGGAAGGTGGGCAATTCCTGGTATGTTTGTTAGTAAGCTTGTAGGAACTATTATTGGTTTATATATGTTTTTTCCCTGATGCTTTACCCTAAGAATAAATGTATTCTGCTGAGAAAGAGCTGTGTGGTAACTTGTAACTGCTGTTCTTAGCCCTCAGAGGGATGGCAACATACAGAGGCTGGACTTTGCTGGGACATCACAATGTATGGCAGAAGGGCTGTGAAGCCTTAAAACCCCCAATCAGAAGGGAGTGGGACAAGGGCCCTGCCCACAGACATGTGACAGCTGGAATCCTGAGACCTGACTGGGCTCTCCTGGAGTGCACCACAGAGGAAGGATGCAAGTGTAGTTACCCTGAAACCCAGAACAGTCCAAAGGAGCTTTTGTTGCATTTATCAGTGTAAGAGCTATTCGGGTTAGGGACCACCACTTACTATGTGCTTCCACAGCACCTAGCACAATGGGGTCCTGATCTGACTGGGGCTCTCTAGGCAATACTACAAATTATAAAATAATAATGAGAAACCTCTAGCAGAAATGGGCGTAGCACAGCTCCTCAGATCCTGGCCAAAAAGGAGCCTCCTTTCAGCTACCCTGGGGAGACTGGTGTTGACACCAAAGGTACCAGATTTGAGCCTCTGCTCTTGTAGTGTGCAGAACATGTATTCTGAGTTTAGGCACTGAATAGGGGACATGAGTTAATTAGATTGTTTGCTCTAGGGTCCCATAAGTATTTTGCAGCCCCCACAGCGGACATTCTCTGTGCTTCCTCAGAGATTTCCCTCTCTAAGTCTGTAATATCATATATCTAAAAAACTAGAGAACATTACTATTGATGTCTTTTTCACTAGCTTCCTCTGTTCTGCTTGCTGAATTACCAAACGATGCAACAGGGAGATCATAAACCATCTTCACTCCTCTGACCCCACTCCTGACTCTTAATTCTATATAATATACTACACAGAAAAATAAATGAAACAATACAAGTCTAATTTAAGCCTGTCAGAAGCAAAAGATACAGAATTAAATTATTGAACATTATTGTTGAGCCCTCAGAACAGTGGGTGACCTTGTATAGAATATATATCCTTTAATTTTTATTTTCAGTTAAGGTAAGAATGAAAACTCTGAATTTCCTCAATTTTATCAGTAATAAAAAATAAGTGTGCACGCATGCGTGCGCGCACACACACACACAGTCCACAACACAACATGCTTACAAACCTAAATGTTCTGAAGTGTTTGTGCCAAAGGGCACTTACTCTGCTTGCACATATGCAAACTTTTGTTACATTCAAACTTCAATACATGGAAACCCATACATGCCAATCACAGTTCACACATGTCATATATGCCCAAAAGTGTGCCTACAATCTAACATGTAGTTCAGAGATCAGCAAGCTTTGGCACACGGCCCACCAGGATAAGCACCCTGGCAGGCTGGGCCAGTTTGTTTACCTGCCGCGTCCGCAGGTTCAGCTGATCGTGGCTCCCACTGGCTGCGGTTCACCTCTCTAGGCCAATGGGGATGGCGGGAAGGGCAGCCAGGACATCCCTCATCCCACACCACTTCCCGCAGCCCCCGTTGACCTGGATCAGCAAACTGCAGGCAATGGAGCCGCGATCAGCTGAACCTGCAGATGTGGCCAGTAAACAAACTGGCCAGGCCCGCCAGAGGCTTTCCCTGGCGAGCCACATGCCCACAGTTCCTGATCCCTGATCTAGTTGAAAGTACAGTCCAAAATTCCTTCCACTGGAAGCTCTATTCACTGGAAAAAACTGTAGTCAACCCTTTAGGTCAACAGATCAGGAGATCAGCAAAATGATTTTGTCAAGGCAGGTGGGCTGTCTGGACTGGCAGGAAAAAAAGATAGTGGCTCCTTTAAGGGTCCCCACCCCTCAGGATTTGGGAGGGAAGAAGGCATCACCTAAGCTGGTGTCAGCCCAGTGGGGCTCGAGTGAGCCTTTGGCCCCTGCACACCTGGGGCTGGGCATATAAACCTGTCTCTCTGGCCTGAGTCACCTCTCTTTCCTGATGAGCTGCTGTAAGGAGGCAGCAAAGGGGCCTGCCATGGTTACACATGGCCAGGGACAACCCCCCAGCACACGTGGGGCTAGGGATCCCTAGGATCCTCAGGACGACCAGCAAGGTCCCAGTGAGAACAGATTGGAATCACCCCAAGATCACAACAGAAGCAGCAGCAAGAGAAGCAGCAAGGCCCAAAGCAAACCATGAGTGTAGGTGTTTTCCCCCAGTGGGAGGCAGTTAAGCTTATTGCTGGTGCCTTCTTGTGGCAAGTATCCAGTGCAGGTGCTTGGTCCATAGGGTAGTCTGGTTCTGTGATAAACCAGAATTGGAAATAGACTTAGGGAAAGGCATCCTCTGAAGAAGCTGGAGAATGGGCTTGGGCATGCAAATGTCTGGTAAAATGAGGATATCAGCCCCTTTATCCAGCCCCTTAACCATCATATAAGGAAAGGGCAGAGGGGTCTCATCAACAAGTTAGCACCAACTGTGCAGAGCTGGGGTGGTGGGGGCTGCTGGCAGCACTTCACCAGGTAGAAACAATTAAGGAAGGAATCTTGACCTGCACTGTATGATTTATTGCCAGACAGATGAAAGATGAGTTAAATAATAAAGCTGAGGCCTAATTAAACCACATCCCTTGCACCATTATGGTTCTCTTTCCTCACTTCTCAGTTCCCCCAGATTCTTCACAGGCAAATGAACCATGAATACATAATATATTGCCTTCTTCAAAGATGGCTGCCAAAAAATTCAAAGAATTCAACAGTCTCATATTTCACATATTACCTTAACAGTCTCAGATTTCACCAGGTTTAGATGTTGTGTCTTAGGCCAGGTCTAAACTGCGACTTTAAATCGGTTTAATGGCCGATATACCGATTTAACGCTGTATCCGTTCACACGACGTCGTCATTAATATCGAGTTAAACGGCTCCTTAAATCGATTTCGGAACTCCTCCCAAACGAGAGGAGTAGCGCTAAATTCGATAGTGATAACTCGGATTAGGGTTCATGTGGACGGAAATCGACGTTATTGGCCTCCGGGCGGCATCCCAGAGTGCACCACTGACCGCTCTGGACAGCAATCTGAACTCGGATGCAGCGGGCAGGTAAACAGGAAAAGCCCCGCGAACTTTTGAATTACATTTCCTGCTTGCCCAGCGTGGAGCTCTGATCAGCACGGCTGGCGATGCAGTTTGAAATCGAAAAAGAGCTCCAGCATAGACCGTACGGGAGATACTAGGTCTGATCGCTGTATGGGGAGACAAATCTGTTGTATCCAGCTCCGTTACAGAACACGAAATGCCAAAGCGTTTGAATAAAAAACTCCAGGATACACAGCGCTGCGTGACAAGCGTAACGGGAAGCCAGAGACTCAAATGGACGCTCATGAAGGGAGGGAGGGGGTACTGAGGACTCCAGCTATCCCACAGTCCACAGCAGTCTCTGAAAATTATTTGCACTCTTGGCTGAGCTCCCAATGTCTGTAGGTTCAAACACAGTGTCTGGCGTGGTTCAGGGAACAGCTCCTCAGTTTATTTCCCCCCACCACCACGTGAAAAAAAAAAGGGAAAGATTGCTGTGCTATGGCGTTTGCTCAATGCACTCCGCGAAAAAGGCGCCAAAGGGTTGTCTGCTGCCTTCACAAAGGGAGGGGTGAGGCTGTACCCAGCACCACCCGGGGCAGTGTTTTCTGCCCCATCAGGCACTGTGCTCTCAACACGGAAGTGGGAACTATGGGATAGCTGAGGAACAGCTACCCACAGTGCACCGCTCCTGAAATCGATGGTAGCTTTGGACCATGGACGCAAACAATCGATTTCGGGATCCCACTGTGGACGCGCTAAACCGATTTTATTAGATCTGTTTTGTAATATCGGTTTAAGCTAATTCGAAATAATCGTGCAGTGTAGACGTACCCTTAGAAGCCTACAGTGGAGACTTGCAGCCCAACGTTTTTGAGTGATTATCTACACTCTTCACTGGGGTACTTTTAAGATTAATCAGTCTTTACACATCGGTTTTGAAATTGTCAAGTGCTAATAAAGCTGTTATCTTGAAGCCCAAAATATAGTAATACCACCATTATTTGGGGTCTCAAATATTATTTCATTAGGAATTTGGGGTATGCAAGTGTGAGGGCTCGTTGGTGAACTGAGCAAATGTTATCTGAGGAAACCACTGAAAGTGAATATAGAACCTCACAATGTCACTTTTACATTCGCTTTTCTGACTACAACTGCACTTTTAAACCTGTGAGAAAACAATTTTATAATGGAAAATGCAACTGATCTTTTCCATTATTCTTTTAATGGCATTGCTGAGCATCTCTGTAATTAAATGTAAATAACTCAGAAAACAGAGATTAACAGATAATTTGTCCCATATCTAATTTACTGAAAAATAAGCATTATATGAAAATATTTATATTTGTTTGAAACAAATAAAAGGCTCATTTTAAAAAATTTCAAATGCAAAAGATGAACATATTATTACTTTTTGAGAAATATATTTTTCTAATTTGCTCCTCTTGGATATTTGCATATAAATGATTGCTTTGCACTTTACGCTCTGTGAATTGGAGTAAATACAGTAATTAGGAGCAATGTACAGGTACGTGGGCCAAATTATTAATGGTGTTTTTGGTTTAATGAAAGTTAAATTTGCAGAATGGATTTATTTATATTTTTCAGTCTCTGCTCTAGCTCACTGTGGCCTTTAGCATGACAAAGAACAGAGCTTTGGAGACAAACCAAGAATGCCAGTGTTTGTCTTACTGGAGGCCGTAACACTGTCATAATCCAAAGATTGGCAACAGACTCTAAACCAAAGCACTAGTGTTATGAAATATACGATCAAAGGCAATATTTTCTACAGAAAGGATTGCTGATGAAGTGATTGAATTAAGAACCTGTGGTGGAGGGCGAATGGCAGAGCTGCATTGCAATAAGTGCAATTTTGTCCCTTGGAAGCCTTTGCTGAACTTCTCCCCCCATTTTAGAAACTAGAGTGTGAGTAAAGCTTGAAACAATTTTCATTCCAGAAAACAAACAACAAACAAAAAAAAACCCTTGCGGAAGCAAGTTGGCCCAAAGCTGAGGTGTGGCAGATCATGAGGAGGAGAGGTCTATGACATCACAAAAGGAGGGATGGAGTTTTCAGCAAGACTTTCTGACCATTGCTGGTTCTGGCTAGTTTAATGAATAAGCAGCCGGCCTCTAATTCTTGACTATTGACAAGTCATATCCCAGAAAGAGAGAGTTAAGGCCCTGATCTGGAAAACACTTATGCATGTGCTTAACTCTGCTCAGAGGAGAAGTTCTGTCAAAGTTAATGGAACTATTCATGTGCTTGGGGTCAACTATTTGCATGAGTGTTTGCAGGATCAGGACCAAGTGTTTTAAAATGAATCTACCAATAAAAAATGTGCAATGGATTTGCATTTCCAGACACTGAATACATGTCTTACTGAATGCAAAACAGATCCATGCCCTGGTATATATATATTCATAACACAAGTGACAGATATATATAAGCTTTAATGTCATTAAACGAAATTAAGTAACCACACTATATCCTAATCACTTTAATCACTGTTTCCCCACAAATCACATTAATCTTTTCATGTTATTATTAGATTCTATGACCATGCTAGAAATACAAAATCCAAGGAGTAAATATTTCACCTATAAACAATAACTATAGATTCATAGACTCTAGGACTGGAAGGGACCTCGAGAGGTCATCGAGTTCAGTCCTCTGCCCTCATGGCAGGACCAAATACTGTCTAGATCATCCCGGATAGACATTTATCTAACCTACGCTTAAATATCTCCAGAGATGGAGATTCCACAACCTCCCTAGGCAATTTATTCCAGTGTTTAACTACCCTGACAGTTAGGAACTATATTACAGTACAGTACAGTAATATTAGAATGAAGTTTAACTAGATGATTTAATATCATACACATGTTCATATTTTCTGTTTAATCTAACATTTATCATTTCCTGTTTAGTCTTTCAGCCTGGTTAACAAAATGTTCCTCTTCATAGTCCATTAATGTTTAAAATGGGGGGTCTTTTAAAAATGACTGTACTCAAGTTTTTCAGTGTAACATAATACTGGGCCACATTCTTAGCTTCAGTGGAGCTGTGCCAATTTATGCCAGCAGTGAATATGGCCCAATATAGTCTATCAAAGGAAACATATTTGGATAATTTTTGTCTAATATGTTTTAAAATATACAAATGATTATTTTTACTGTATGATTTATGATTAGAAAAATGACTCTGCTGGTTATAGTTAGAAAAGTTGCTATATATATATATATTCATTCATTCATTCATTCATTCATTCCAGGTTCTCTTGTCTCGTCCATGAAGGCCAAAGTGGTCCCAGTGGTGGTAGGAGCATTCGGGGCTGTGACTCCTAAGCTGGGTGAGTGGCTCCAATAGATCCCAGGAACAACATCAGAGCTCTCTGTCCAGAAGAGTGCAGTGCTAGGAACAGCTAAGATACTGCGCAGAACCCTCAAACTCCCAGGCCTCTGGTAGAGGACCCGAGGTTGAGGAAGACACATACCACCCATAGGGGTGAGAGGGGAATTTTTTTTATATATATATATATATATATATATATAAAAATCCAAACCTTCGTGCTCAAGACATCTGCTTCCTCAGTGTCTTGAGTCTTATCTGTTTACATTCGTGACAAATAGGTTGGTGTTATTTTTTTAACTCCTGTTAACACTGCAGAGCCAGTAGCTCTCTGGAACAGCAAACTGTATTGTATAACTGTTCATGCATCATCAAAAGTATTGTAAACTGAGTTTCAGTAGTAATGCCAAATTCTGTTCACAGTTACACCTATGAAACCCCACCACACATGTAACTGAGGGAAGATTATGGCTTGCAGTACCTTTGTTAAGACTAACAATGCACAAATCATGGGGAGGAGAAAGAGACTAAAATCAAACAGTTTGATGTTCAAATCTCAGGCTGAGTTTTCAGCACAGTTAGAAATAAAAACACACCAGCTATTTATTTGCCAGCATGGTCACATACATATTAAAAAGTCTATCTGCAAATACTGCATAGATCATTAGATCCCAATCCTGCAAAGACTTAAGCAGGTGGGACAACTCAGGTGCTTAACATTAAGCAGGTGCTTAAATCTTTGCCAGATTGGGGCATTGGGCCCCATCCTGCACTCAGTTACACATGCACTTAACTTTCATTTCAATGAGACTACTCATGAAGAACCCATTCTAAGTGTTTGTAGGATCAGGTCCTTTAGCTTAGTGTGTGGAAGTACGATTTTTATTGTAAAGTTTTAAAATATCCAATTTAATAGAACAGCAGTACTAACTGAGAAAATGGCAAATTAAACCACATTTATAATTAACATGAACAAAGACCTATTAGAACCTTAAATCTAGTGAAACAAAAATTCTTTAAGAATGTAATGCAAAGACAATTCAAAACAATCGCACAATGTTACATAAAAATGTAAGTAGATTTGGTCAAAAATAGGAAAAAAATTCACAAAAAATTCAAAATGTCAAAGTTATTTTCATTTCATGGAGTATGAAAGGATTTTTTTTAATTTTTTTCATAAAATGTTTTCAAAAAGGTCACAGTCAAAATTTTGACTTTTCATTTTTCCCTTTTTCATCTTTTTTCTTGTTTACAGTGTGCAGGAAAATATTGTTTGGTTTGTTTTCCTGCTTTTTCCTTTTGCTATTCTGTAACTTTCAAAAACTTCTACAAGTTGACTGAAAGAACAGTTCATCTGTAGAACCTGACATAACCTGACATAACCTCAACATAATATATGATAAATGCAGAGTGTTTTGAATTATAAGAACTTTTGCTATGTATCCTTCAAGTGCCTGTGTTTTCATGGATTTCAGGATATTATTGATTTACTATAAATGTACTTTTATTAGATTATTTTCTATGTTATTTCTACTGTTACGTACAAAATAAAATTAAGTTTTAAAAAATAAGAATCTGAGATACGATGACAGAATGCTGCCACGATTTAAACAAGGTTCGGGCTCAAATGGTTTGAACTGCAGGGCATATCAGGCCTTAGCGTTGCCATTATCTTGTTCAGTGTATTTATAGTACATTCCAGACTACGAGGTCTATCAAACTTCAAAAATATATGTGAGTATGGGCTATAGTGAACTTTCTTTATATCAATAAACTGGAGTCAGCAGGAAGTACACAACCAAAGGGTTTGTCTGCTTTATAGTTCATGAGCGAACAGCTAAAACACTATACTGGAAGAAGAAGAAAATGAGCAGGGGTATAGTATTGTGTTAATGCATTTGCATAACTCTCCATTACCAAAACTGATGGTGTTAATTGTGATCATTGAGAGGAAAAAGAACAAGGAACTACCTAAGAACTGTGTATACAAGATTTTACAAAGACAAGTGCAATCTAACAATTGGATTTCTGTCCTGATAGTTCCACATTTCTAATTTTCTTTTTTTTATCTTCATGTAAACACCTTACGTTTTTGGAATTAAATGTTAAAGTCTGTGGTCTACTGGTTCTTTGACTTTATCTTCACAGAGTAAAGGTATAATTCATGAACAAATAGTAAGTGCCAAAGATTATTGTAATCAGTACTTCAAAGGTTGAGAATCATTGTCTTATACAAACCTTTGATGACTGGGTCTGGTAATTTATACATAAATATCTACCCATGATAAGTATTACCAGCTCACTACAAGCAGAAAGTTTCACATCTGTTAAGGAATGAAGGGTCATTCAGAATTATGACACTTGTGGTCATGTATTAGATCTGGCTAAATTATTCCTGGGGAATAATATCTATTTTGAGTTTACCCTTTTCCTGTGGATGGTTCATTATTCAATGTTGATTTCTGCAACAATATTTGTTACTCAAAATATTCATCAAGAGTTTACACAAAAAGAGTCACTATGTGTGGATCTATTGACTGTTCACTATTCATGATTAGTGGTATATGATTGGTCACTTAAGTCATATGATACTGTTTCTGCTTCCTGACTGGATGACAGACTTTTTAAACAGGAGACTATAATGCATATGGAATGACAAACAACAAATTGCTCACTTACAATATGAATTTTCAGATGTATAAGCATTTGTGAACTTTTGAGATCCGCAAACATTTCCCCGACAAATAGGAGATGAGTAATCTCACTGTGTTTACAATGTGAAAATAGGACTGAATCACTTTTTCTATTATTTGACTATTTATTATGAGCATTAAGCAAGCTGAGCGAAGCCAGGTGAAGTACAAATCAAAGGGTCCAGGAGCAAAAATATACCCAGAGTAGGAGGGATGAAACATTAGTTAATACTAGCCAAATACCTTGGCTAACATCACAGTATATCTGATGCTCTTGGATTATTATTCGATTTTGCTTACCATGCTTAATAAAAATTGAGGTATCTGTGGAGATTTTATAGTCAAAAGCCCATAAAATTAAAAAAAAAATCCATTTTGGGTTGGAAAATCCACTGAGATTGCACCAAGTGATTTTTTTTTTTTAAGTTATTGTTACTGTACACAGGGACTGACCATGCTGGGATTAATGGAGGAACAAGCCCTGGAGGACAATGTGTGGTGACACTGTGCTGCTGACCCTGTCTGCAAAGATGCTCCAGGATATGAGAGAGAGAGAGAAAGAGAGAGAGAGAGAGAGAGAGACTGTTGCACTTGGTTTTGTTTAGTACAGAGCTGGCACGCTGCTGCCTGCAAAGAGACCATTTTTATTGTTCACATTTATCGCTGTAAATATCAGGTGAAATCCATAAGATCTCTTGTGGATGGACATTCCAAGCAATGAAGATATTTAATATATGATATATGTAATATTGGGTTGGTTTATGTTGGGAGATGGGGTTTAAAATTTTCAACTTTATTTTCACTTGCTAGTGTTTTGGATTCTGATGTTTTCTGCTTCACAGATTTAATATTATTTCTTATTATTGGAGAGCGAAATTCAGTTTATCATGCCAGTATATTAGCTCCTAATTCTAAATATTTGGGTTGGATAACTGGACTAAACTACATTTTCCTGAATACTCAAAACTCCTATTGAAGTCAATGGTGATATGACATTTGGATGGTCAAGAAAAGCAGGATTAATCCCTTGATGTGTTTTTGTTTAAATGTTACCATTTGTGCTATCCAAATTCCACTTCATACACCATATTAGATTACACTCTGCATATATCTTATTTTATTATTTCACATATGGTTGAGACATACCTTAATATGAGCGGTGCAGTACCTGAAAACTAATATTAAAAGGAGAAAACATCTTTTCCAGTTCATATTTGCTCTGCCTTAAAATATGAACAAAATCTGAATTTAATAAAATACATAATAACGTTAAGAAACTTGAATGGACCCTGACAAAGTACAATGTCACAATGGTCTTGGGCACGCACAAGAATCTAGAGAAATTTATTCACTTAAGCCTATATGCAAGATCCATCCATCCCTTCAGATCAGGAAAGTGAATGCTCATCATCTCATGTCAGCAAAATAGGAATAATTTAATGTGACAGTATGTTAATGTGCTACCTTCTTATCTCTAAAATGTCCCTGAATAATATTCTGCTCCTAAGAATGTCTTATTTCTTAACACTGGTTATAGTTCTATGATTTAACTATTTTCTTCCCACCTCAAGACAATCACTTGCTGAACGTTATCACCTTATTCCTACCTTAACGTACATCAATCATAACAGTAAAAAAGTGACTGGAATGTTAACTTCACATTTACAAAACACTCGATTGTTTTTGTAGTTGTTACCATAGTTATGAACCTAATGTCTCACAGCCCAGCAAAACAAATGAAAACCTTGAAATTCCTCTGTCTCTAGCAGGTACTGCTAGTTTTTCTTTTATTTGGCAATAATGCATAAAGTTGGAAAATATGATATTTTTACTGGTTCTGCCAGAAAAACAATTATTAGTGAACATAGTTTTCCATTGCAGAACTATTGGGGGTGGTGGGTTTGGGTCTTATTTTCATTCATTACATCAGCAAAGGTTGGACCTGTTTTTTCACTCTGGCCTTTTGCTGACAAACAGATCACAACAAAAGGCCTGTGAACTTAGAGGCTGATTGTCTATACTGGAACTGTAAGGAGATCAGAAAAATCTGCATGTGTCCATATCACACACCTTACCTTAAGTTTTGCCAGGAGGAGTTCATGATCTTGTAGTAGTTTTTTGGTCTCATCTTGATTGCTGCCAATTTCCAATACATTTGGACTTGACTCAGTCAGCTGAAACTGCACCCATTTCCCACACTAAAATGCAAACACAGGCAAACACCCAGTGTGTGTCATCCAGAAAACACAAGGGCTCTTAATATCCCTACCCCAAAACTTACCAGTTCAGGCCCAAATAGATCTTTGCAGGCAGATCCCTATATCCAATGGGCACAGGGATCCACTTACATGTATCCAATTGCACAATCAGGCCCCAAAGTATACAAAATCCAGTGAATACAAACTTCAATAATGGGATGCCTTAAAAAAAACAGTAAATCAAGTGTCATTAGAGGCAACATACCCAGGCCTCAAATTCTTGCTGTATCCAATCTCTACCCATACAGTTGTCGAGATGGTATTTAAAAAGGAAAGAAAGTCATACCAATGACTAAAAATAACATTTTCTCCTTCTCTGTCCTGGGAATTGATAACATATTTTTAGCTGCAGTTTGCATAGATCTCTCTCGGCTAAGGGGCATGGTGAACTAATTTCCTATTCTTCTCACAGCAGAAACAAATTAAGGCAGACATGAGGGCTGTCATTTTTACATAACCCAGCTGTCCTCAGCACCCAGAGTTCTGCAGTGCCAAGTAATCCATCACAGCATTTTCTCTAACAAGTGGTTGGTTTTGGTTTTTTTTTTTAAATAAAGGAACAACCAAAAGGCCTTTACATAGCTGAGGGAGAAAAGGAGGAAAGGAACATAAACATTAGAAAGTGATGGGCCCAATCCTGCAAATCCTTACTCCTGAAAGTACAGCTCATTTTGTTTCTTACCGAATTGAGAGATTTCCAAGCCTATATGAAGATACAAGCAACATTCATTTGTTCAAGAGTTGTTTAATGCATCTGATGTAAATATATAATTGTACTAAGCACCTAACCCACAGTCATATCTGCAGCAGATAGCTCATAAGCCAGGCTGTGTGTTGGAGTGAGCCTCCACAAGGAGGAGCCAGGAATCTTGCACAACAGGCTGGGCTGCCGCTGTATAACAGCTACTTCAGCCTCAGGGTTTGAGTAGACTCCAAGGCACCTGTGCCTTCATCTTTATGCTGGGAGAAATGCCATGTGGAGTAGCATAGTAGCAAACCCACTAGCTTGTTCCCACCAGCATTTCCAAATCCCCACTAAACTGCAGAGCCACTCATAAATAGATGTTCCATGGTGCACAGGGGAGCAGTATATGGCCTGTCCAAAGTCCTGCTCTTCCTTGCAACACTTCTGCTGCAGATGGGTCTTTCTACATCAGCTAAGGAGGAGGGAAAATTTTCTCCTGGAAGGACAAATCCCTCTGCTGTTCTAAATGCAAAATCTGACCCCCACTGTTGTCAGTGCACACATAGTCACTATCTTTAATCTGCTTTACAGTTATCAAATGCTAAAAAAGTCCCAGCCTGAGAGATTAGAGGTATCTAAGGGAGTGAGGTGCCCAACTTCCATTGCATACCAATTGGTGGCTGGTGTCTAACTCCCTTAAGCAGCTTTGAAAACCCCAGCCTTATTTAGCATCCCAAACTGCATGCAGGTTGCGTGAGCTGAAACTAGTTGCTGAAACGGTCCTTCAGGTCTTTAAAAACACCAGGACATACACGAGAGCTACTACTAAAAATATATGACAAAGGCAACTAACTTTTGGTTTTTAAAGTATCACTACAATTTTAACTGCTATTTTTTTTCAGCTAACACTCTGAACAAGATGTGGTTAATTGAAATGGTTCTTTGTGCATTTGTCACAACTGAAAATGGTACAGTGAACAGAGTTGATAAAATACATTTTAAAAAAAAAGAACTAAACTGCCCAAAGAGATGTTCACATGTATTGTGAACAACATTTTTACACTGCCATGTTTTAGAATCAGAAATATTCTTTGCCCCTAAGAACTTACATAGTTTAGCCAAATAGTTTTGGTTCATGCAAAAAAAGAAAAAAGTGATATACTGTAAGAAGCATGAACTTCTTAGAAGGTTTTCTACATACTAACTTAAGATATAAAATAAATGTACTTGCCTGGTTGACATTATATGCTGAATAGATGCTAATATGAGTAGAATTTGGAATAGACTGTTACTAAATACTATGCAGACCAAGCCACAGAGCTAAGAGCATAAGTGTTAGCAAATGTTGTCTTACCTTAAGTATAGCGATAACAATCCTGGAATCTCCAGCCTGAACAGCAACTGAACTGACTGTTGTTGTAGAAAGGTGCTCACCAGAGCTGCCTTCATTTGACATGGTGTTTCAGAATTGGACTTCATACATTACCACAGCCTCAATACACTTATATGCACCGGTCATTTCAGAAGGCAAGAAACAGGGTTACTTGGATTCATTCAGCAAAAGAGCTCAGCTAACACCGATTACTCTGCCAAAAGGAAAGAACAGGAGTTAAAAATAGACAACCCCATTGAGTTTATCATTCTTTAGAGAGCGCGAGAAAGAGAGATTTGACACACCCCTAGTTTGGTAGCATTAAGCTGCCTGTTCTTTTTTGTCATTATCTGAAGTATAAAGGGCTGCCTCTGTGAACATCATCTGACTCTGGATAAGCAAATGGAAAAAGGACAAATCAAAATAGCTGGAATCAGTTTCAAAACTAATGCTGTACAGATAAATCCAAATATTGTAAGGCTTTAAAACAAGCAGATAGCTGATCTAAATATTCAACTTGCACAACTTCTTGTTATTCTCCCCATTTATTAGTGATTAATGAGCTGCATACATTTAATATATCTTTTTCTCCAAGTCAGTGTACATTATAAAGCACTATTTTTATATATATATATATATATATATATATATATATATATATATATATATATATATATATATATATATATATATATATATATATATATATAAACCAGACAATGGATTTCTTACCAAAAATATTACAATGTATAGCGACCCTAATAACTAAGAAAGGAATCCACATATCCTGTGTAGGCTTTT
Source organism: Chelonoidis abingdonii (assembly GCF_003597395.2). Classification (NCBI taxonomy): domain Eukaryota; kingdom Metazoa; phylum Chordata; order Testudines; family Testudinidae; genus Chelonoidis; species Chelonoidis abingdonii. Next base: position 35,260,841 of record NC_133778.1, on the reverse strand, counting down.
GAAAGGCATTTTATCACTTAGTATTGTTGGAATTTTTTATTCAGTACTCCACTTCATAGCAAATTGTTCCTATATTCTGTTTAATCTTGAGTAATCCCTCTTTAGTAATGTGCTTGTAAGAGGCACACATCCCAACTCATTAAAATGCTGCACTGCACATTAGCTTTTATTCAGTGCAGGGAAATCACAGACAGACAGTTTTCAATTGTGGCACAGGTCAGTACATTAATTCTACTGCTAGAAACTCAGAGCATGCACAGAGAGACTGTGGTATTAGACAGCTGCTATTTGGTTCCCTGTGACAGAACAGCTGAGAAAGTGACACTGGACTGTACACAGGTTGCGCAGATGCCACAAGCACATTGGAGAAACCTCAGACTTAATAGGCTTATAAGCATCTGCTTGCTTTATTTCTTTAAAACTGTGTAACAGTTTAGATCAATTTAGAAGACAATCCAGGCTCAAAACTTGATAGCATTAGAGAACTATGAGTATTAGGTTATCCATGTAGTCAAGTATTCAAAAGACAAAAATCAAAAGAAAATTACAATTACTTTTGTATTCAGCAAAAATTCTGGCTACTCAAGTACCCTGCAAAAAAGCTCTGCAATTCTCTGGCCAAGCAGTGTGTCTCTCAGTTTCTCCTCACATGGAAGCTTCCTGTTGATATGTGATATGATGCCAATGGACATTGTGAAACGAGTCTCAGAAGTTCGAGCAGTACAGACAGATAGGAGCAGAGTGCAATGCTGGCTCCACTATAGACTGGTTGAATTTTATTTATGAGATTATTAATTATTATAACAAACAATTCAGACAGCAGTGAAGCTAAAATCTGAAAGAAAGTGATAAAAAATTTTGTACTGAAGGAAGAGGAGGGCAGAGCTACAGTGAAAGAGCTGATGTGGTGACCCTGGCCCTCTGTGCTAAAGCACTTGAAACATTGTGCCCGCTTGAAACTATAGATAGCAAGCAGTCTTGAGCTAACTGGTCTGAGGAAGGCATAGATGACAATTCTTTTAAAAGAATACCCAGGCCCAAAGCCAAAAACAAATCATGAAGCAGTAACTCTTCAGCTATGTGATGCAGAGAGCCAAAAAGAGCAAGTATCACATCCTTCCACTCATTCCCAACACCTCTTGACACACCTTGCAGAGACTCTCCTCAGTAAAACAAAACACTTTATATAGAAACTCATGAGGCACATAGAAAAGGAAAAGTCTACAATGCTTTAGATTAAATGGGTACTTGTGTAACAGGTGTGGCTAAGTGAAATGTTTGGAATTGGGAGACTGAAATGGAACAATGAACTGTACACATAGAACTTTATTCATAAACAAAGATGGACCAACTAGAGAATTTAAATATTGTCTGTCTGGCAGAATAAGTATGTTTGCTTTCTAGGATATCCCAGAAGATAGGGACTTAGTGCAGCTTCCTGAGCGTGGGCAGGTTCAAGTGCAGGGTACAGCTTGTATGGGACTCTGTCTTTTAGAAAATATGATTTCTGAATTACTGAAAGGGGCATGATCAACTTGACTTCTAGTCAGTCTCCTCAAATGGAATTTCAAGTAATTTCAGCTACTCTGCCTGCTCTGTCTCCTTGCCAATATTGCTTCACCATCACATTTTTCTATTTTTAAAAATATGGTTATGCTGGGGTTGGACAATCACACTAATTAGTTGAAGCTGTTGCATGTGACAGAAACTTTCCATTTAGGCTAAGCAAGGGAACAATTAAATGTCCCTTTGTTTTGTGATAGCTGAAACAATGGAAAACCAGCACTCGAGAACTAGATCACATTCAAACCTGGACAATGGCTGGGCCATGCAGTTGAAGGCGTTACTGGGGGTCTGATAACAAATGCAGAAGTGGGAGAATTATTTGATTGCAGCTGTGTGAGAGAGAGAAGTAGAAGACACCACAGAAAAAACATCAAGGAAACCTCAGACACAGCCAGTGAAGCCCTTGTAGCATGGTCTGGAGAAAATGCTGATGCGCACACACACACACAGGAGAGAGAGCATGCACTAGCTAGCTAGCTTTTGGGTAGCGTCATGGCTGGAAGGAGGCTTGGAATTGTGAGCTAGGACACTTTCTTCTGCTATTTGAGTCTTGCTGTGTTTTGGGAAATAAGATTTATATACATTTCCTGTAAATAAATAGGATTGTATCAAAGATATACCTGACTCCATCATCAATTTCTCCTCCTAACAGAAGCAACCTACAAGATCCAGAATATTTGCTAACTGCTTGCATCAAAAAGAGTAGTAATATTTTCCTTGTCTGTTGCTGTGTGAAAGAATCCACCACAAATAGGGGAAACTGAGGTACTCACTGACTATCCATGGGAAACAGTGCTCTTTGTTTAGTTTCACTATCAAATCCATAAGGCAAGCAAACAATGAAACAGAGCAAATGAGTATAAATTATCAGTTTCAGTAATCTCAGGTATTAATAACTACAGTAGGAAACAAGTTTTCAGAGAGAAGTATGATTAGGTCCCTTTATATTTAAAACAAAAATTTATTTTTATTTATTTCATTTTCAACACGTAAACATAAAAATGGAGACATAGCCCAGACAGATCATTAAAAGTGCAGTACAAGACAAAAACTGCAGTAACAAATCAGAAGCATTTCTGCACAAAACCTTCATCCTCCCTCAGAAAAATTCACACTTCAGCCTGAGCCTCCAAAATCTAAACCTTCCCTCAAGCCCTGCCCAAATAGATAGACTATCATCACTTTTTTTCCTATGACAGTGGCACCAAGGAACCCCTGTTAAAGATCAAGGTCCCATTGTGCTGGGTGTTCAGAGGTCCTCCTGGAGGATGTCCTACTAGCTGCTCCTTCTCTTATGTACAAAGGGATTTCCAAATTCTACTGCCTCCAATGAGTTCAGCTTTGACCATATCACATGTAAGAAAGTGTCTATCTGGGACACAGGTTCCACACCAAACAGGGTTTTAGAGGTCAAAACTATCTATGCCCCGGTTGCTATTAGGCATTGTGACGTATGCTCAATTACATTCTATGGCTTGGACAAAAGGATAGTGCTGTGCGTTATCAGCATATTGGAAACACTTCAACACATGCCCCTTCACTAACCCTCCATTTACACATTGAGCAGGAGGAGCAATGTGAATGCCCACTGGGCAGAAAAACAATTACTTAGAACTTCCCTCTGAGATTGCATCAAAAGGCAGGTCCATTCACATTGCTTGAGACCTTTACCAGAGAGCAAAGATACGAGTCTAAAGCACCAGTTGTGGAACTAGATTCTTCCCCTACACCCAGAACCTCAGTGAAGACCTCTAGTGTGTGGAAAGCAGCTGTACAATCCAAGAGAGAAAGCAAAATCAAAGAAAAATAAATCTGCTAACTGCTAATACCCACTATTCTGATAGCACCCAGCATATGATATAGGAAATGCAAATGAGATTCCGCAAAAGCCTTTCAGTGGATCACTTCCAAAGATCAGAAAACTGATCTGGCAAGTAGCCCCTATATTTTCAAGTATTCAATGTACTGGCACAAATGGAGTCTACTGTTTGTTTGCTTTCAAGGACAGCCACAACATAAAATCCAGTAAACATACTTGGATCTCAAAACAAAGGCAGCTGATGCTTTTTCAGTCCAAGGGCCATCATTTCTTCTGTTCTGTGCCTTCTCCCTCCACCCCTTCCTTTGATCCTGAAGAACTGCAGGGATCAAATGTAATCTTCGTATCTGGCTTGTGCCTAGAAGTGCCTGGGTCTCTAAAATTTCCAAAATTATGGAAGAGGTCCAACCAACCAAGAGCTTCTAATTTGAGACTCATAATTAGACTTATTTTATATCACTGCAGGGTCTAACTCTGATTTTAAGGAGGCTTTTCTAGCTTCCTTTTAAATGCAGAGCTTCAATTTCTCTTCTTGATATCTCATAAGGAAAAGGCTGTTATTTATGTGGCTCCAAGTTTTGTGCCTGATGTTACCTGGAAAAGGAAACTTCCTTCCTAGCCTTTGCCTGGTTCCTAAGTCAGGGAAAGAGAAGTGTTGGCACTCAGACTGGTGCACCGAGGGTGCTTACATCTGTATTTACAAGTCACTATCATAATGATATTTCAACTCCCGCAGATTTTGTGGTCAGTCCTACTGCTTATTTCTTACCTTAACATTATTCTGCTGTCAAGAACTCATTACTTCAAACTGGTGGTAAGGGAAATTTCAGCTTCTGGGATTCAGATCCATCAGTCCAGAACCTCTGCAGGAAGGCATGTTTCTTTCTTGTATCGTGCAATAAAATTATGAGTGCTCTCAAGTTGCAACCTTTATTTTTGGTGGTTGTTTCACTGTCATGCTCCAATGTTATTTCCTTGAGTTCTTTATCCCTGGATAAGCTAAGGAAGCACCATATTGTGGAGAAAAAAAATGTCTGGGGTGTCTTAGAAAGGAAGAAGCTTAAGTTCACACCATAATTCCCAAGCAGCTCTGCCTGATTAATGGGTTTATCACTAAACTAACTAGTCTGAACAGATGTCACCAAATCCAAACACATGAATTACCCTGTAACATTTTCTTTGCAAGTTTAATTTTATTTTGTTCTCAGACGGTAGAAAACAAGTCAGATTTATGCTATTCCTTAAAAATGATAAAGTGAAAATCAAATTACAACTTCTCCTGGGCCACGAGGTGAATTTTCACATGTTGCCACTATGAGAGAAGCATGAGCAACGCAATGAATTAGAATAGTTACAGAGAGTGAGCAGATAAAAATCACTAAAAGAAGTTGAACTCTGCACTGTTTATATCTTTTCCCATACAACCGAAATGAACAGAGAAGGACTGTGTGTCCTTTTAATTTGATTTAGGAAATGGCAAAGAGGCCTTCTCTGCTTTTGTTTTCAAAAAAACACACAACAAACCCACCACAGTGGAGTGCCACAATGAAATGTTGCAAGGTTTCACTCACAGTTAAAATACTCATAGTACAAAAGCATGCATAGTCAACTTATAAGGTTGGATTGCAAACCTATCAATATAGGGCAGATCATGGCCTATTCTGCTCACTCTTGAACAAGAGTATGGAGGTGTAAGTGACCTTTTAATCCTCTACATCAGGGTAGGCAAACTATGGCCCACAGGCCGGATCCGGCCCCTCAGGGCTTTGGATTCCGCCTGTGGGATTTCCACCACTGTGGCGCTGCGGGCCCTACACCGCTCCCAGAAGCAGCCAGTGCCACGTTCCTGCAGACATTGGGGGAGGGGAAGCGAGGTAGAGAGCTCTGCATGCTGCCTGTGGGTATCTCCCCTGAAGCTCCCATTGGCCAGAAACGGGGAACGTCAGGTGTGGAACCCACAGGCAAGTGCAACATGTGGATCCCTCTGTTTCCCCTCCCCCAGGAATCACAGAGACATGGTCCCGACTGCTTCCCAGAATGGCACAGGGATGGGGCTGGCAGGCAGGGTGCCTGCCCTGGCCCCAGTGCGCGCTGCTGCCATCCCAGAGCCACTCCAGGTAAGTGGCTCTGGGCCGAAGTCCACACCCTGAACCCCTCCTGCACCCCACACCCCAACTCCCTGCCCTGAGCCTTCTGCTGCACCCCACATCCCTCCAGCACCCGAACCCCCTTCCCTGAGCCTCCTTATACACCCGAGAACCCCTCTTCTGCCCAACACCTTGCCCTGAGCCCCTTCCTGCACAGCGCACTCCCTCCCACACCCTACACTCACTCTTACACCCCAATCCCCTGCCCCAGCCCTACATTCATGGCCCTGCATGCAATTTCTCCACCCAGATGTGTCCCTTGGGCCAAAAAGTTTGCCTACCCCTGCTCTACATGAACTACCCATCCCATGAGGAGTATAGCCACTGCAGCATTGCTTTATCCTCTCACTCGTGCATGCAGGGAAAGTCAGTGGAACTTGTGCTCTTAAAAACCTTAGGTGCATTTGAACATCCATCCCAACACCCAAGGTATGTACGCTACCATAGATATAGAGGTGGCACAGGCTATTCTTCTCTCTGAGGGAGAGGAGGAACCAGGAGGTAGATTATGACCTGATTTGCTCCTGAGGCAATTACATGCTGGCCCATTAATGAGGTACTATAAAATGACAATCTTGCCCAGTATTATTAATTATAGTGTTCAACATATATTTAAAAAGTAGACAGCCATATGAAGGGGTTATTTCCATGTAATTAATTTTAATGTTTATGAACAGCATCCAGATCTCTGTACTCAACCTGTGATACAATAAAAAGAAAGATTAAAAATCATATGGACCATGCACAGATACATTATTGCTTAAACCCTGGCCAAAAGAGCTGATTAAAGATTAATACTGTCTCTGTTTAACCTTGAGAAAGCAATCAGTCAGCACTGACACAAAAATATAATATGAATCAGTTAACAAGAGATAATAGCTCAAAAAGGCATAACCACACTAGCCATACTAAACAATGAAGCCACGTTGTTTTCATAGTTAGAAGGCTGTTTAAGAGACAGGGATAGCTGTTTTCATGGACCTGAATTTGAGAGGCTAAATTTAGAACTTTTAGATAAGCAGATGGCACAAGTGAACTCTTAACAGCACATCATTTCACACACGTAACAGCAACAACTACTTTATCCAATGAGTGGAGTTCAGCAGGAGCTAAAGACTGCAGCTCCTAATTAAAACATTGTTAAAATACCCAAGATCTACAGAGTTCTGTTTCATTTAACACAGGAAACTGAAAAAGCCTATATAAATGTTATATATATATAAAATTAACTCCATCTAGTTCTGCACTACTGTTTAAAAGCTAACACTAGTGAGAGGTACCTCTGTGTCTGTTTTATGCATGTTTCCTTTTTTTTCTTTCCCTCTCCCCATATCCTTGGATCTCAAGCAATAACCAACTGCAGATCCCTGCTCCACCCCCTTCCCTGAGGTCAGTCATCAAGTTGCATGACATAATTAGAAGAGATGAAGGTGCATCAAATATTAATATAATCTCTTTTTCCTCTGCCCACTTAGTCTGTTCCTGTAAATTATAGTCATCAATGAGCTATGCTGTATTTGCCTTCTCATGAAATCTAATGTGGGGTCTATCTCCCAAGGATAAAAAGATCTGCTGTGACACTTCCCCATACATAGGGAAGAACCTTCATACCATAAAAACGTCAGATGAAGACGTGCACTTGTATCTCTTTCACACATGCACACGTTTCTATGTTGGTGTACAAATGTTAGGATCTGAGCTGTAAACCTTCTGAGTTTCTAGAATTTTAATTTTTTTTTAAGAGATAACACTCTGTTTACAGAGAAATATATTCTTAGACTTAATTTCCATCTTTGTAAATGTAATGGTTTGAGAACAGTACTCTGCCACTATCTCTACTAGCAAAGCACATTGAACAATAATAATATTCTGTTGCAGCACTGAGGCAAAAGTCACATAATGCAAGAACTTAAAAAAATCAAGGTTTTGTCTGCTCTCTGTTGACATTAAAAACTCTCTGACATTTCACAGAAGGTTGCTTTCATGTCTTTGGCCCACGTTTCCTCTCCTCCTCCTCCTCCCCACCTCTAAAGCTGTGCAATACTCTGTCTGCCAGGAGGTTGCTACCCTCCAGTGCAGAGGTGGCTGCAGGTCAGTGGTGTTGTAAATATATCATTTATAAAATGCCTCAGGATCCTCCAGCAGAACGGCGTTATATTTCAGTAAAACAATAAGCCCTTTAGGAAGTGCCATGTGGGGAGGTTTACAAAATACACCTAAGGGGCTTAGAAGTCAAAGTCAATGGGACTTGGATTCCAGCACATTATGCATATATTGGATTTTGCCTCATTACAGTATTCATATCATGTTACCTTAGCATAACCATGAAAAGTCTGTTGAGAACATCTGAACTGCTTCACACACTCTCTTTTTTATGTTGGTTCTTTTATTTCAACCAATTGCTTTATGGTATTTTACTATTCTGAATAAAAAAAAAAAAAAGGCCAGTCAATTATTCACATTTTAAAAAAAGAGAAATTTGTAAGAGAGAAAATCAGCTAGAGGCAGATTTATTTTCCTCTTGCACTGGCTCTGCAGGATTTTCTGTTTGTAACCAAATCAGAGTTACAGTTGTAACACAAAACTATTATTTCAGCATCTCAGCTGCAACTCTTCTATCTAGTATCATAGGAGCATCGTCCACCATAAGCTAATGACAGAGACCGTGAAAGGGTACAGATATGCTCTTCAGTGAAGAACCGCAAAGTTTGTCCAAACTAATAGAATCTCTAGTGGATTCCCACTTCTACACCTTACTTTTATGGTGGGGTACCCTTCATCGAATGTAAAGTTGGATAATATGGAGGGTTGGAAGGATCAGATTTTTTAAATCAATAAATGTTAAATGTTGATTTCACCATATGCATGGACAAACCAACAAAAAAAGATACAACCGTATTTGCTCCAATCCCTCAGACAGACACAAACAGCTACAGGGTCTCTATCAAGTGTTCTTAAAACTATAATACCCATCGGGTGAAGTGAAGAAACAGATTGACAGACCCAGAAGGGTACCCAGAAGTCACCTACTACAGGACAGGCCCAACAAAGAAAGTAACAGAACACCACTAGCCATCATCTACAGCCCCCAACTAAAACCTCTGTGGCGCATTATCAAGGATCTATAACCTATCCTGAAGGATGATCCCTCCCTCTCTCAAACCTTGGGAGACAGGCCGGTCCTCGCTTACAGACAGCTCCCCAACCTGAAGCAAATACTCTCTAGCAACTACACACCACATAACAAAAACACTAACCCAGGAACCAATCCCTGCAACAAACCCTGTTGCCAACACTGTCTGCATATTTATTCAAGGGACACCATCATAGGACCTAACCACACCAGCCACACCATCAGGGGCTCGTTAACCTGCACGTCTACCAATGTGACATATGCCATCATGTACCAGCAATGCCCCTCTGCCATGTACCCTGGCCAAACCGGACAGTCGCTGCGCAAAATAAATGGACACAAATCAGACATCAGGAATTGTAACATTCAAAAACCAGTAGGAGAGCACTTCAATCTCCCTAGACAGACCTAAAAGTGGCAATTCAACACAAAAAACTTCAAAAACAGACTCCAACGTGAAACTGCAGACCTGGAATTAATTTGCAAACTGGACACCATCAAATTAGGCCTGAATAAAGACTGGGAGTGGCTGGGTCACTATAAAAAGTAATTTTCCCTCTGCTGATACTCACACCTTTTTGTCAACTGTTGGGAATGGGCAATGTCCACCTTGATTGCACTGACCTCATTAGCACTACAAAGGTAATTTTCCCTATGTTAACATTCACTCCTTGTCAACTGTTGAGAATAGGCCCCTTCCACCTGAATTGAATTGGCCTCGTTAGCACTGACCCCCCTACACACTTGGTAAGGCAATGCCCATCTTTTCATATGCTGTAATATATATCTATCTATATACTGCTTACTGTATTTTTCACTCCATGCATCTGATGAAGTGGGTTTTAGTCCACAAAAGCCTACGCCCAAATAAATTTGTTAGTTTCTAAGGTGCCACAAGAACTCGTTGTTGTTTATGCCATGAAATGGTGCCTATACATGGCAATTACCTAGCAAATTGACCATTTACATTGGATAGAAATAAAAACATGACCATATTCTTCAAGTATGTGGCTTAATATTGCCTTTAATACAGTTTCGAGCAATGCATTAATACAAATAACGGGTACAGTTGACCTGGCTGCTATATTTCTTTATATGCATTTGACTTGAAAAAACGCTATGTCCTGAGAAGCAGCGAGTGATATAAGGCAGGCTGTGAGGCCTCATGTTCAGATCACCAAAGATATGTGGAGTAGAGGTCAAATGTGTCAGAGTACATTGTACAATCCTTTACCCTACCAAGCTCTGCTCCAAGCTATCCATCGTCCAAATGGAGGCCTGTCGAGCTACACATAAAGGTTTAGAGAGAGAGCAGATGGCACCCAGTCAGTATCAGTTTACAATGTGTTGCAAGTCGCTGAAGGCTGGACTCACTGCATCACACAGTGGTATGAAGTAGCAAATCATTACACTGTTGTTTGTACATGACAAAATGGTGGATAAACATACTGAACACACTGCATGGAATGGAAAATACAGGAGCAGGTATAAATACATGAAAAGATGGGAGTTGCCTTACCAAGTCTGAGGTCAGTCTAACGAGACAATTCAATTAAATATTTATTCAGGCCTAATTTGATGGTGTCCAGTTTGCAAATTAATTCCAGGTCTGCAGTTTCACATTGGAGTCTGTTTTTGAAGGTTTTTTTGCTGAAGAATTGCCACTTTTAGGTCTGTTACTGAGTGACCAGGGAGTGGTTGGGTCATTACAAAACCTAAACCTTATTTCCCCCATACTAATTTCCCCCTACTGTTACTCATACCTTCTTGTCAACTGTTTGAAACGGACCACTCATTACCACTACAAAAGTGATTTTTCCTCCCTTGGTATCCTACTGTTAACTGAATTGTCTCGTTAGACTGATCTCACACTTAGTAAGGCAACTCCCATCTTTTCATGTATTTATACCTGCTCCTGTATTTTCCACTCCATGCATCTGATGAAGTGGGTTCTAGCCCACAAAAGCTTATGCCCAAATAAATGCGTTAGTCTCTAAGGTGCCACAAGGACTCCTCCCTGTTTTTGCAAAATGCCTCAGGAGTAGGATGGGATATTTATGAACACTGAACATTTCGCCAAGGGTCTGAAAAATCCTGTTGTAGCATTAAAAGACTCCTGCTGAGGCTGGAGCACATTGGAGCTCTGCAAACTATAATCCAGTGAGGCACAGAGATTCACAGCCATCCATGCATGCCTGGAAAGCCAACAATGATACTGTCACTTATCTAGTATCTAAGCCTTGCTAAGAAAATGAAAAGTGCATATGAAAAATTAAAGGACAAAAACTCCATATGACAATCCAGGGACTGCAAATACACTAAAAATCTGTTTTATCTGAAATGTCACTTAAAATAATGGGAACATTTTTACTTCAGGAATGAAATAGAGAAAATTAGGGTATAGCAATGGAGTACAGAATCATGGATAGAGAGGTAAACAGTCTTTTTAGATCATCTGGGCCTGTTCCCAATGGGCCTGCAATATTATTTTCTAGTGTTTTGTTCTGGGGTATATTTGAAGTGTCTCAAACAATGGGCCTTCCACAACTTCCTCTGGGAGGCTATTCCTACTGCTGAAAAGGTACTACAAAACTTCCAGCTTAGATTATTTTCTCAGATTTTCATCCTCAGCATAAAACAGCTGAGTGATATCTTTCTCTGGTCTCCACCTCACTAAAGTATTGTATACTCAGGAATTATTAATAAATGTTTATAAGATCCTTGGGACTCAGGTTACCTGAGTAATGGGGTGGATCGATATGCAAGAAAATGACGGAGTAAAGTATTTTAGTCCTAAAACATGCCGAACTCCTATTGATTTACATGCAGTTGAAGCTTAATACTTCATGTGCTCCTCAGCATCTCAGCATCTTACTGTAATGAGCGATCACAGCCAACTCTGTGCTAAATACATGACAGCTGTTTATTAGGATGTGTGTTCTAATCTAGGAGCCATTGTCAGAGCTCTTCAAGTTACATTCTCATTTACTCAGTGTACATGTATGGCCTACTGGCAGTCACGCCTGATTATAGCATGGAAGACTCTCATACAAGTCTCATGTTGATGTATGTCTGTGTTCTTGGATGTGGTAAAAAAGAAAGATTGTACTTACATAAGAAAAAACAAAGTTTTTGCATACCGTGTAAAGCAGTTGTCAAGGACACTCACTATCCCTACTGCTCATGCATTGTAACTGAAGCTTCATGGAAATCTCGTCAGCTCAACCTCAGAAAGGAAGATCATACACTGACTGTTGGAAACCAAGAATATTTACCTTTCGTCTGCTCAGAGTTCTTAAGCATAGATGTCTGATTATAAGAAGTCAGAAGGAGCTATGGTATTCAGTGTCACTCACACTTGTACAGCACCAGCAGTGTTAGGTGTTCCCACAGGTAAGAGGGAATATTAACAGTAGACTATATGTCATAAGTTGTCTACAAAACTGTTGAAGAACATCAATTTTTTTTCTTTATATAGAAAGATAGAAATATAGGAAACCTACTTACCAATTTAAAAAAAATGATTCCACAAGTCTGCATGATTTTGAAGATACCTGCACAATATGCTTTAATATATTTTCAATATGTTACACAGGTGATTTCATAGGAGCAGATGAAAAATTTTAAGAGCGAGGGACATGGTGACAGTTGGGTCATCAAAACTCCAGGCCCATCATGCACCTTGTACATCCAACATTTTGTTGATGCCTTTGCACTGGAAACAAAAACAGCACCACGTATTACCAGAAATGCTTTATTACACATGCAGTCAGGAACAACGCCTTACAGTGCCTCAGTTCAGAGTTGCAGTAAATTACCTGTGAGTACTTTTTTTCCTTATGTAGTGCCCTACTTCCCTTCCTCCCCCACAACCCCTGCCCTCCATTCCCAGCATCCAAACTTAAGACTGATTAAAATGTCTTTTGCTTTTCTATATGCAATGGAATGTCGGGGTATTTCAATGTTGTGTCCCCCTTCCTACCCTGTGAAATCAAAAGTAACATTAATAGAGAAAAAATAGATAAGATAAATGAGGAAATACCTTTTATTAGGTCAAATTCTGTGAGTGAAAAAAACAAGCTTTAAAGTTTCAGAGCTCTTCTTCAGGGCTGGAAAAGGGAACCAGAGTGTCACAGCTAAATACAAGATGGACCAGATTGATAGACAGGCATTTGGTACTATAGAGATGGGGCTACTTAAGTACCAATAGAGAAGATACAGGAAGTCAGGCAAACATATAGAATAATGGTTTGAATGATGGATCAGTTAGATTTTTAATGCCAGATTTAGGTTCCAGGATGAAGTCACGCCAGAATGTTACCCTCCGGACAGTGATGTTTTAAGAACCTATGCTAGCAATGAAACAATGAGGAGAATCAATCTGATAAGATTCACAGTACTTGTGAAGAAGTGGAACAACTGTGACATCTTAACTCTTTGCCTTTCTATTTGTGTATTTTTTGTTCCAGGATTTGCCTCTTTTACAAGGGACAAGTGTCTTCCCAGAGACATCAGAAACCAGTTAAATGATTAGAGGGATTTATTTTAACTCTGGGAGACTTGATAGTCTAAAAAAAAAAAGAGGTCACTCACTCTTGCTAGCACTGGAGTTCACATATGTTGGCTGTTGCAGCTGTTGTGTGCATGGATTGGGACCTTGTCTGCTCTCCTCTGGCTTGTTCCTTTGAATGAGCATAAGGGGATCTAACTACTTGGTTAACCTTTTCTTATTGTGGCTGAAAACCTTCCAGAAACAGACAAGCTACAACACAGATGGTTTAAACACAGTAATATCCTTCAGCATCCCCATGTATAAGATTCCATCCCCTTGGGTAGTGTTAAGGGCTATACATTTATAGAGTCCAGCAGCACAGTATCACCAGAAATAGATATAATTAATACCAAGCCAACATGACAATGTTCCCAATTAGCTAAAATCAATACAGTTTTTAAAGGAATTATATCAAATTAAACCTTTAGTTGTAACAGTAGAGCTCAAGAGCCTTGGTAGGAAGGAAGGATTTGTAGAGACAACTGGCACTTATGCAACTGGAACTGAGAAACTATAGCCATTTCTTCTTACAAAAGATGCAGGGCCAGATTCCTATCATTCTCTATTCTAGATGTTCTACGCTAGGCCATGTTTCCATTTATAGAGGGATTTCCCTCTGTGACACAGAGCTAGCATAGCACAAGAGCCATGTCAAGGACTGGACCAAAGGAAAGGGGGTGTGGTCAGAGTGCCAAGGTGCTTTGGCAATCCTTGGCTTGCAGCCTGTTGCAGCTGGGCAGAACTTAATCTTCATTCCTGTAGCCATGACATTAGTCTCCATAGCTGTAGCCAAAAGCTACATGTGTGGAAGCTACAGGGCAGGGAACAATGCTTAGTTATTATGTATGTAACTGTCACATAAACAACATTGCAGTCAGGCTGGATGCATCACAGGGTTTTTTAGACTGCTCTGTATTAGAGTATGTTATTGAGCCATCAAGCAGAACAAAAATATGCAAATAGTCTTAGTTTATAAGGAGTAAGCGTATTGTTTTGAACACTAGCATTCTCCCAGGATTTTATACTGCAGCCTCTTATTTGTCTTCAACAAATAAGACTTATAAACAACTTTTGTGAAAGTGGAGACTTTGTGCTTATTAATGGCTCGATTTAATTTCATGTTTGTGTCTTGTGTTAAATACCGTTCATTCTGTTTGTTCTTCCCAAGTAAAGTTCTCTCATCCCAAAAATTAACCAGAACATGACAACCACATTCTCATTGCTTAGAATCAAACAATTCAACCTGACTTAAAATTGGTTACTGTAATATTAAATAAACCTTTAAAATGAGCATTTATATTGCAAAGTACTGTAAACCTTATTTTAAAATAAAATTACATAAATATACTGTAAAAATAAGTTAGATGCAGTAGTGCATTATATATTAGTGCACTGTAAAAGATTCTGTATTTCTTGCCAAAGTACTCTGAGACATGATTTGCCATTTGCTGTAATGAGAAATCACTATTTATTTATTCACAATTTGAACTAGATGTAAACAGCTCACTTTGAATACAGTAATTTTAAAAGGCCCCAATTTTTAGATAATTACCTTCACTTCATGAAGTTATTTGACAAAGTTGAAAGTGACAAATAATTAGTAAACAAGTTACAATGAGGATCCATTTCTTTTAAAGACTATAAAGCGTTTTTTTAAAAAAAGCTTTTTAAAGAAATATATATTTACTATTTAGAAACCCTTCCAAATTTGAAATTTAAATTGGTTTCCTTCATGACAAGTTGCTCTTTATCATTAACTCACATTTGATATAGAGCAAAATAAAGTTTAGAGAATTACAAGGAAGAAGTGAACCATCTCCTCAAAAGCAGACAAGATAGATTTAGTCTGAAGCTTCTAGCCAGGACCATTACTAACATGAGAAATCATGGGCTTAATATAGAAGGAAGGCAGAAAGCTCACTGAGTAGGCTTTTTTTAAGTGATGATGAACTTAAACAACTATTGTGTGAATATACCTAACTTTCAAGGAACTTTTTAAGTTATGAAAGATTTATGGAACACTGCCCTTCTCCCCCCTCATCCCTGCTCCCCCTGGGAAACTAATTGTGTAGCCAATCCAAAGACTACAATGAAAAATTTATTTGGCGAAAAAAACATAAGGCAGCCTAATGCTCTCCTCTCTGCAAATGCACACTGTGAAAACAGGTACATCAAAGAAATCCAAAAAAGTACATCAGTGGTATGAGTCAAGAAAGTGGGAGAGATGACACAGGACACCTAAAAGTGCAAGCTGATTTTTTGACATGCTGTTTTTAAAAAGGATCAGATGGGAGAAAGGATACATGCTCTGGAAATGTGAGACTTTACTTTCCTGTACGTACATGAATTGTATGTATCTGGATTAGTTTTTGCAGGGTGAAAGGCTAGCCAAATTATGCATAGAGTTTATTTTTTTTAATCTGATTTCCTATTCTTAATAAATCTTGTTTTATTACAATTCCTGTGGTTTTAGACTGTTTGGGAATTTTGTATCTACCACTTCTAATGAAATGAAAATCTTCAACCGCTGACAAGTAATAGTGAAGGCATCTAGAGTCCACACTGCTCAACATCCTCAATTCAAAGGGCAGAGACCATCCTCTCCCATTACAGGTGTCAAGAGATCTTAAATGAAACAAAGAAAACACCTACCAACCATGAACAACAGAATTTATATGGACGTCCTTGTTAATGTTTTGTCCTCTGTCTTGTGCACATAACAGTTTGCTATTGTGCACTGCTGACTTTTCCTGGTTTTTAAAAAAATAAAGAAATCAGTCATTGAGGGTGAGATTATAATACCCTTCTAGCTTGCTCCAGGAGTAGTTCCACTGATGTCAGTGGAGCTACTCCTAAAGAAAGGCACTACTCAGTGAGTAAGGGTACAATAATATGACCCTTAAGAAGAATGATACAGACTTTGAGTATGTAACAAACAGAGTATTCGCATTTGGGAAGATAAATCATAACAACCAATTTGTATCAGATTTTTAAAAGATGGTTTTTATTAAGCACAATCAGCTTTTAATACATATCAATACAAATAGGAAAACATCTGCTTAATGAATCTGATATATCAAAGATTTGATGGGCAGGTTGCATATTGGCACAACAGAAATGGTCATTTTTAAAGTATTACAAATTAAAATTATAGGGTCACCACTGTCTACACAAACGGGTAGCTTACCTACAGCCTAAAAATACTACATCGCTGGGGGTAAAGACAGCTACTGTTTCATATGTGGAATTTCTACATTCTGATTAGCACCATTCAAAGCTTATGTCAGCTGTTTAACTAAGAAGCAACTGACAGGTCAGGGTAAAGCTTTACAGCAATTTTTCAGTGCAAGGTTTACAGTTCTTTTTGATAAGATACTTGGAATCTATGGTTTCATAGCATGTTAAATAATTATGGCTTGGCAGATGTACAGTATTATGATGTTGAGGAGCAATGTTTACTTTGAAAAAGATGAGGCTTTTATAATGGCTATGAAATGCATTATGTCAAACGCTGTAATATTCAGACGATATGCTGGGTTACAAACTGAAGTCTTATTATGAGCTGGTAGATAAGGGTCCATTCTATTAGCTCTCTGGGGTAGTGGCTTCTGGTTGTCTCAGCTGCTGCTTTTTCAGGCTAAGTAGCTTCATCTGCTCTCTAATGTGTTCTGCTGTAGAAGCCATGTCACTTGGGCTCCCAAAGTACTGCTCAGTACTAAAAAACAAACACCCACAAACAAACAAAGGTAAGACAGCATCAGAATTCTCATGCAAATACAAATAAACTCCTGAAAACTTCAAACAGCATAGAAATATAGGTTCTTTTCTGCTTGTAATTTTAAACGCCAACTTCAGTGGGCTTAACAGCAGACCCTAAATTGTAATTTTGCTATGACTGATCAGAAAATAAACTCAGGACAGCATGAATACGGAGACTGAGCTATCCTCTCATTCACCAAAGCAGTCCCTTCAGAACAGCTATGAAGCATGTTAGCAGGTCAATGTAAGTTTGCTTTGCCACTCCCTGTGCTATATTCGTTCTGTTCTGTAGCTGCAGGATGCCCAAACTGGCACTTCTGAGTACCAAATTCATTTTTCAAATAATGTGTGATTGTTATCGGCTTTTTTACTTTAATGTCCAAATAGTCAGCAAGGCAAATGTTTCTTTAATAAATATTACAACACAGTAACAAGGTTATTTTTACTGCAGTAACACCCAAAACGTGCTGTACACATTCATATAATATATCAACAACTTGCACAAATACATGACATATCGCCTTAGAGGTGCAAGAAAAGAAGAAAAACTGTGCATTTAATTAATTTAGATTATGCTAAAAGAATATGAAGTTTTTCTTATGTAAATACTACTTCTGTGATTGACAAAGTCATTGTCTAACTAATGAGGTTTTGCTTTCATCATATAGCAACAGATACAAGTGACCAATGACACTGCAGCACCATTACTGGTTGCCCTGGGACTGCTGTTACCTTCCCTAACCATGAAAGCTAAGCACTTGTAGGAAAAAATAGACAGTACTTACAAGCTAGGAAATAGAGGAGTGGTTAGAGTGAAATTGGTTAACGAAAGGGATGGCACACTCAATCATATAGGGACACTGTCAACTTGAAATCTAATGAACTTTAAAAAAGTGAGTTAAAAGTGATTTCGGGTAGTACACTTGCCCTTGTGGCTACCTGTCAATTCTTGTGGTTTTTCAACCATAGTCCCTTGCTCTCTTAAAAAGAAAGTTTTTTTTTTCTCCCCTCTTGCCATGGAAAAGACCTATAGAAGAAATACTTTACTGACAACTATACCAGGAAGAGTGAAGCTGACTATACAAAAAATGTCAAATGCACCAAGTAAACTGAAAAAATTGAGAAAACTATTTGTTCCTCCCATCTCTTTCAATCTCAGCAACCAGTGGTGTTGCAGGTAAGAAGAGAAGATAAAAACTGTTCAGACAAATTGTATGATTTTTAAGTTGACAAATGTCCCTTACAGTAATTTATCCAGAAAAGTGCAAAGCATAACAAAAAACCTGACCGTCCTTAAAAAGAAGTGACATTTCAGAGAAGAGACTATTAAAAAAATACTAATACCACTATAACCACGCAAAACTACACGTGAGGCATTGGAGATGGACCCAGTTTATAAGAAAAACACCATCTCCATGTAAGAAAGATATCCCTCATCCCGGAAATGGACGAAGTCTCATTAATAAGATACAAACCACACCACAATTGCTCTAACCAGAGGGTAAGATTGCTTCTCAGGAATAGAAATCAGATCAGTTCTTCAAAAAGCATGCTTGTCTATTCTATAATATATATATATGGAAGAGCACACAGCAGTTGTGCAGACCCATTCTAGGTAAGCATTGGATTTGGCCTAAGAGGTAGTATTTCTTCTAGCGAAATGGGTCTTAACACAATGAGCATTATAAGAATAACTGATACTAGCTAGGATTAAATTTAGAAAAAGTATAGATAAATATTCCCACAAATAAAACACTCAGACTGGCTTTGCCAGTATTTGTAAACATTCAGAGGAATAAGTTTCTGTTTGCAAGAATGATGGCAGGCAGCAAAAGCATCAATTCATTTATGAATAAATATTTGCATTGGAATGCTCCTTCCATCATTCTGATAGCTAAGTGTAAGGAGACAGAAGGCGTGAGCAACATTTTAAAATACAATGAGCAGCAGTGAACTGCCCCCCCTCCACCACAGGAAATGAAGGAGTAGTACCTCAGCCTGCCAGCATTTCAGAGCCTGGGATAAGCTTGGTCTTTGGGCTGGTTGCCTGGAGAGCAATATGGAGGAGGAAACGACTGCTTGGGACCTTCACTCATTTCTTAAGGTGGCCCCAAAAGTTGAAACTTTACACATAATCACAACCACCAAGGGCCCAGAGGTCTTAGGGAAAAGACTTTGTGAATAACTGAGGGGAGGTTTCCAGTACTTTATTTTGCCTGTGTTTATTTGTTTTGATTTCTGGTTACAATCACCCCTGGAGGAAAACCCTGACTGACCAGCAACTGGGTCTTGTTTAAGATAACTCGTTTTCAGTATGTGAAATGGAAATTTCAGTGACAAATTAAGACATGTTTAAAAAAGAATTTATTGGTGAATTTGAAGTGTTTGTGAAAGACAGACAGTGAGCTCACTGGGAAGAGCCAGGCCTCACATAAGCAAGAACTAATCATGCTTTTCTGTATTTCTTTCGCAGCAGCGTCCAATTGGAGCTGCACCTGAAGACAATTTGAAAACTTCTGTTAGTGCAGAATGTGGCTACCAGCTTACTCAGCAACACTTTTCAGAGGGAGGACATTTCACTCAAGCTCCAAAGCTTGTAGTTCAAAGTATGAGTGCCTCGTATGCAATCCTAGTCACTACTGATGGAGTGCATGGAAATAAATAATACAGCTGAAAGCAATGGGCAGACTATTTCTATCGCTGATTTTTTCCCATTAGCTAGCTATGGAGTGGAACCACCCCCTTCTCTACTCCTGAGAAAAAAATCCTGATAGCAGTTCATTACATTGGCATTTAAGCACAAAAGAACAGCCATCCTGGGCCATACCAGTCCATCTAGCCAGTATCCTGTCTTCTGACAATGGCTGGTGCCAGATACTTCAGAGGGAATGAACAAACCAGGGAAATTTTGAGTGATCCATCAGCTGTCATCCAGTCCCAGCTTTTGGCAGTTGGAAGTTTAGGGACACCCAGTACATGGCATTGTGTCCCTGACCATTTTGGCTAATAGCCATTGATGGACCTATCCTCCAAGAACATTCTTTTTTGAACCCAGTTATACTTATGGTGGTCACAATCATCATCCCATACCAATGACTTTCGTAGGTTGACTGTGTATTGTGTGAAGGAGTACTTTCTTTTGTTTGTTTTAAACCTCCTGCCTATTAATTTCATTAGGTGACGGCCTCGAAGGGCTACAAGTGTACCTAACCAAGATGGGGCCCGGGGAAGACCCCAAGGCCTTTCTCGTGACTTTCGAGCAGGCTGCAACTCCTGTCCAATGGCCCATTATCTTAGCCCCTTATTTAACGGGCCCAGTGCAATCTGCATATCGCAACCTCGATCTGCAAGAGGCGCTGGACTACTCTAAGGTAAAGGCAGCCATCGGGGACCAAATGGGCATCAACCATGAGACTTATCGCCAGAGACTTCACTGAGAGTGGTACGCGCCGGGGGCCCGTCCACAAGCCGTGACACAGTGAATCCAGGACCTCTGCTGGAGGTGGCTAGAACCAGAACACCGCACGAGTGTTCAAATAGCAGAGACTGTGGCCCTAGAGCAGTTACAGACCCTTCCTACCGGGGCGACGGAGTGGGTGCAGCAGCACTGCCCGAAGACCCTCGCTGAAGTGACCTCCATAATGGAGGATTACCTGGCAGCAGAGGGAGAGGGGAAGACTGGCTCCAAATTCGGAAACTCAGGTGAACAGAACCCAACCCTGGCATGGGGGGTGCGCAAGGTGGAGGGGAGGAGACCCCATTTGTATGCCCAGTCACTGGGGACTCCACCAACCTGCAGTGCAAGGGACCCAACCAGGGTGAACCTCGTGCAGAGCCAAGAGGACCCGCCGGGAAGGCAAAGCACCCCCCAGATAGCCCCACCCAGAGAAGGAAAGTGGGACCGGTGTTACGAGTGTGGATAGATAGGGCATTTCTGGAGGGAGTGCCTATATATGGACTGTAATTACAGGCAGGTTTGGGCCGCTGGTCAACATGCCCAGAAGTGGGAGCCTGGTAAGATCATTGTACCAGTGAGAGTGGACAAGACAACTACCATGGCCTTGGTGGACTCAAGATGTAGCCAGACAGATATCCAGGTAGGGCTGGTAGAGCCCACTGGGACCCCCATATGCTGCAGTGTATCAATGGGGACGTGAAGCCCTACCCCTCCAGCTAGGTGCAGTTCGAAGCTGCTCAACAAGGAGGGTGCTGTCTTTGGGGCCACCCCAACTAGTTAGCTTACCCAGTGATTCTGGGATGCAATTGGCCAGGCTTTGCTGACCTCCTGAGAGAGTGGGGTACCCGGCCTGCGAGGAAAGAGTGGGGCACAGGCCGAAAGGCTTGGATTACTAGGCCAACCAGTGTCAGACGGCCACCTGTATGGGTCCTCAGAGAATCCCGAGATAGCTGAAGGATGCCGAGCCTCTACCACGACCTCGACAAGAGAGGGCCAGAGATGGCTGGATGCCAATGCTGATTTTCTTGAAGAAAAAAAGGGGGGACACCACCCTCAGCCAGGCCTGGGAGCAGGTGACGGGCTCCCTGGGGGAGGAAGACCCACTCTGACACCGGCAGCAAAGCCCCCGCTTTGAGATCCATAAAGACCTACTCTATCAGGTGGTCCAGGAACCACAAGCGAAAGATGACCTGCGCCAACTATTGGTCCTGCAGCGGTTCCGGAGGAACTTACTCCACTTGGCTCACTCAGTACCTTAGGACGGACATCTAGGGAGGGAGAAAACGCTGCAACGGGTGGTCAGGTTCTTGTGACCAGGCATCCATCAAGAGATGCTGGATTACTGCGCCTCTTGTCCTGAGTGCCAGAAGGCCTGCCAGAAGGCCAGCCCGAAAGGGGTACTGAAAGCCCCACTTTTGCCCTTGCTGGTGATTGGAACATCCTTTGAGCATATTAGCCTAGACTTGGTGGGCCCTTGGAAAAGAGCAGCTCGGGCCACAAGTACATCCTGGTCGTCCCTGAGCATGCAACGTGGTACCCAGAGGTGGTACTGTTGGGGATCGTCATGGCCCTGGTCATCACCAATGAGTTCCTGCAGATCTTTGCCCATGTGGGTCTGCGATGAGAGATACTGACAGACCAAGGGACTAACATGACATCTAGGTTAATGGCAGTGCTATGCCATCTGTTGAATATTCATGCTCAGTCTACCACCCTCAGATGGACGGGTTGGCAGAGAGATTTAACGGCACCCTGAAAGCCATGCTGAGAAAGTTTGTGGAAGACGATCCTCGGCACTGCGATAAGCTGCTCCCAGTGCTCCTCTTCACCGTGCAAGAGGTGCCACAGGCCTCCACGGGATTTTCCCCCTTTGAACTCCTCTATGGGAGGAAAAGCCGGGGGATCCTAGATCTCCTGAAAGAAACGTGGTCAGAACAGGGGACCTGGGTCAGAGGATCTGTTGAATATATCCTTCACCTATGGGAGCAGCTCTGAGAGTTGGGAGCCTTAGCACAGGAGAACCTGGTGAAGGCCCAACGTAGTCAAAAGGCTCAGTACCATAAAGGGGTGAAGATGAGAAGTTTTGAGCCTGGGGACCACATCCTCTTGCTACTACCTTCCTCTGAATCTAAGCTGTTAGCAATATGGCAGGGCCCCTCGAGGTGACCAGGCAAATAGGGCCTGTTGACAACCAAGTTCAGAGGTCGGGGTGAAGGAAGGCCACTCAGGTCTACAATGTGAACCTCCTCAAGGCCTGGAGAGACCGGGAAGGCCTGATGATCACCCTGTACCCTCCAGAACCCAAGTTGGGGCCGTTGGATGGCAAACTGGTGGAACCAGAGACAGCAGCCATAGGCCAGGAGTTCGACCCAGTACAGCAGGAACAGGTACGGCAGCTGATATAAGCCTTCCCCACTGTCTTGTCAGCTCACCCAGGGAAGACCACGTTGACCAGTCATATCGTCATCATCCCCAGCCACAAAGTGAGGGAGAATCACCGCTTGCTTCTCAGGAAGATGTAGGAGACGGTGCAGAAAGAGCTAAAGATGATGCCGGCCCTAGAGGTGGTCAAAGAGTCAAGAAGCGAATGGCGGAGCCCAATAGTACTAGTTCCCAAGCCGGTTGGAACAGTCAGGTTCTGTATTGATTTCTGTAAGGTGAGCGTGGTCTCTCATTTTGATGCCTATCCCATGCCCCAGATGGATGAGCTACTGGAACGACTAGATAAGACAGAATTTGTCTCCACCCTAGACCTGACCAAGGGATATCGGCAGATCCCTTTGATGGCTTTTCCAACACCATTTGGCCTCTCCTAGTTTACGATGATGCCTTTTGGGTTACATGGGGCCGTGGCTACCTTCCAGCAGCTCATGAATCAAGTGCTGAGCCTCCACAGTTCATACACCACAGTATACATCGACAACATCATTGTTTACAGCGCCAACTGGGAGGAACATCTCCAGCCCCTAACCAATGTGCTACGAGCTCTGGGCAAGGCAGGCCTTACCGCAAACTCAGCCAAATGTCAGTTGGGCCAAAGAGAAGTGACCTACCTGGCGTATTCGGTGGGCTGAGGGAAACTCCACCCTTCGGTAGATAAGGTGGAAGCCTTGAGGAACTATCCCACGCCCATGACAAAAAGGCAAGTATGGCAGTTCTTAGAACTGGCCGGATACTACCAATGATTTGCACCTAACTTTGCCGTGCTAGCTGCCTCCCTGACAGACCTGACAAGAAGCTCCTAGCTATGGAAGGTTCAGTGGTCAGAAGACTGTGAAAAGGCTTTCTGCGTCCTGTGGGAACAATTGACCCGGGAGCCAATACTGATACAGCTCAACTTCACAACATCCTTTATCCTCCAGACTGACACCTCAGAGGTAGGACTGGGAGCTATGCTATCGTAAGAGGTGTGGGGCAAAGAGCACCCTGTCTTGTACCTAAGCTGCAAGCTGTTCCCCTGAGAAACCCAGTATTCCACGATAGAGCGTGAGGCCCTTGTGATAAAATGGGTGGTCAAGGCACTGAAGTACTACCTGTTAGGGAACCCCTTCTCCTTGGTGACTGATTATGCACCCCTTAGATGGATTAATAGCATGACGGATCATGTGGTGGTACCTGTCCCTCAACTCTACTTCTTCCACATGTTACACTGGCTGGGGAAGGCCCATGGGAATGCAGACTTCTTTTCCCGAGTCAAGGAAGAGAATGGGGAGGAAATGGTTACGGGTCAGCTGGCCCTGCTGGCTGTTTTAAGGGGGAATGTGCGTGACAGGGCAGAACGGCCCCGCACTGGTACCACAGGGGTTGACCCTTCCTTCCTAGCAGAGGAAGCCATGCCCTGAAGCTCTGCTTGGCATGCTCCAACTGGAGAACAGGTATAAAAGTCTGTAGAGCTGCTCAGTCTGGGCTGACCACCAGAGGGGAAGGAGACATGCTGCCAGCTACAGAGAAGGGACAGCCTGCATGCCAGATCCGGAGGCCAGCCAAACCTGGACCCACCTTGATACCTAGATGGAGGATGTCACAGGAGGGGAACAGACTGAAGGACCCCCCGAAGTGGAGAACCTGGCGTCTCTGGTAGGAAGTGACCCAGGGGGACTTTAGAGGCAAATGGCATTAGAGCCGCACTAACACTCAGTGTGTTGTGGGCGGATCTCCCCCAAGTGGGTGGCAAGGGACCACATCTCACCCCTGACACAAAGGGGCAGTGCAGTGGCAGGCCCACCACAGATATCTATTCAAGATGATTCTAAGATGTCTTTCTTGAGTAATAACAGCTAATTGGAACCCCATAATTTTTATCTGTAGTTGCAATTACTTTGCTTTATGTGCATTACTTTGCACTTTTACACTGAATTTCATCTGTCATTTTGTTGCCCAGTCACCCAGTTCATAGAGATCTCTTTGTAACACTGTAATCAGCTTTGGATACAAAATTATTCAAAACAGTTGCATCATCTGCAAATTTTGCCACCTCACTGTACACCCTGCTTTTCAGATAATTTATAAATATGAACAATTTCAACACTAAATGTTCTAATCACCTCTGCATATCATACCACTGCCAAACTGTAACAAAAGCTTATTGAGAAAGTATTACAATAACATATTTCATACCCATCAGGATAAACTACAGGCACTGTTAATCTGTCCAACAGTGATTTCCCAACTGCTTCAATTTCATCAAATTGCTCCATTTCATTAATGGCTTCTGGCTGCTCTGGAAATTCTTGCAAAATCTGTAACAAACAATATGAAAAAGTAAAACAAAAAGAGAGAGACTGGACAGTTATCAAGCTTCTGCAGACATTAACCAACATAGTTAATGCATCTTCATGTACACATTTATATAAAACCAATCAAAGTACACTCAGAAAAATCTAAAACTAATGATTAACCCACGTTGACAAGATAATCTGGGTTGCTGCACTATGTGCCAACACATTTTATACGACTGCTAAGTAGCTCCAGATACATAAACAAATAAATAAATAAAATAAAATCACAACTCACCCTCAGGTATTCCAACAACTAATTCAAACGCATGCAAAAAGAACCCCGTAGCAGCCAACTATCTAAGTAGCGATTTGAAATACAAGCACATGAATAATAAAAGAGCCACAAATTATTCCTGAGAACAGCAACCAGTTTTTCAGACACTACACTCTAGAGCAAAGGTCAACAAGTGTGAAAAAGGTTAAAACAGGGGTAGGCAACCTATGGCACGTGTGCCAAAAGCGGCACGTGAGCTGATTTTCAGTGGCACTCCCACTGCCTGGGTCCTGAACACCAGTCTGGGGGGCTCTGCATTTTAATTTAATTTTAAATGAAGCTTCTTAAACATTTTGAAAATCTTCTTTACTTTACAAACAACAATAGTTTAGTTATATATTATAGACTTATAGAGAGAGACCTTCTAAAAATGTTACAATGTATTACCGGCACACGAGACCTTAAATTACAGTGAATAAATGAAGACTCAGCACACCACTTCTGAAAGGTTGCCAACCCCTGGGTTAAAGCATAGGACCATACAAATTGCTACACTGGATCTGGACCTAGTGTCAGTACTTCACTATATTTTCATCTAAATCCAAAGTCATCCTTTTCCTCTTCTGGTAAAGTCTGAGCAAAAGTGGTGCTTGTAAAAGGTCTGCCACAGACTGGCAATGTTGAAGTGCTGATTTATCAACTGAATTGGTAAAGAGTATGGGCAGTAGCTGTGCAAGGTTCTTCACACTGTCCCACCAATGTACTGCAACATAGTTGTAGGAAGACTACCTGCCTTTATGGGCGAGAAACTAATTCTCTCTGCATATCCATTCACTTCTTTCTACTTAGGCTGCCTACAAATGTGTCAGTTAATTATTTCCAATTATGAAAGAGTTTTTGTGATATGGACAAGTCTACATTAAGAGTTGGACTGAGACAGTCACTTCATTTACCAACTCTTACCATTTATCATGAGATTTGAATAGCTTTCAGACACTACTGACCTAGATTTGCCCTGAATTGATAGATAGCCACAAGACTTGGTAGCCTATTATCAATCTCCTGAGCCTCCCAATACCCTTAAATCCAAAATTATTTCTAACTTAGAAAAAAAGATTGGCAGTCAGGAATATATGGATTAACTCTACAACAGGACTATGCTTCAATATCAATTTGAATTTATGCATTCACTGTGTCCTATATTGACTATCATATACCATGGTGATGTGTGCACTGGAGATAAATAGACCTAAGATCCTTGCCATAAATTCTTTTTCTAAAAACAGTTGGATAAAAGCAATAATTATATTCATGCATCTGCAGTATGGTACAGTACCAACAACCCATATTCCCCAAATCATCATAACCTGTATGTTCTGAAGAATTAATTTGCCTTTTCCTTAATCACAAACTAACATTTTCTGGAACTTGTGCATTTGAGCGCCCCCAACTAGTCCTCCAGTAGCTAATGCAAGGGCCGTTCTTCCTCACAATATTATGACAGGCTACACACACTCTTCTCTGTGACCGCAACTAAATACCCCAAAGGAGACAGTAGCGGGACGCTTACTTTTATGATAAAGAATTTATAATAATATATGAAAATATACCTATCTCAGAACTGGAAGGGACCCTAGAAGGTCATCGAGTCCAGCCCCCTGCCTTCACTAGCAGGATTAAGTACTGATTTTGCCCCAGATCCTTAGGTGGACCCCTCAGGGATTGAACTCACAACCCTGGGTTTAGCAGGCCAATGCTCAAACCACTGAGCACAGAGCACTCCTAACAATAACCCCCCTGCCCCTCCAAAAAATCAGCATCAGAGCCATGAAGTGAACCAAGTTGCTCTGGCTCCTAGTCCAGTGCCTTAACCACAAAGACTGTCCTTTCTCTCTTAGGTATTACTGTTGATTATACAGCCCTCTTGGGTCAATATATTAGAACTGTAAGTAATTTAAAGCTAAGTGACTATGATAATCAAATGGAAGAGACAATGATTTACATTAATGACAGTTTTATGGGATTTATTTTACATTTCAAAGAGTTGAACTATAAAATATATTTTTAATATAGAAAATGCTATTTAATTTTGTTTAAAAAAATGTAGAAAACAAAATAAGCAGAATTTGACTGTAGTCCAATAAATACACAGCAGGATTTAATTTACATGTTTATTTTTCATTTTAGTTCAACTAAAATAGAACTAGTTTTTCTTCCTAAAAAAAACAACTCACCTTTTCAGCATTTGAATGAAATGCAATAGCCATTTCCAACCTGTGTACTCGCTCTTCAGAAGTTATTGTAAACTGTTTCCATACTCTATTTAGTCTCGGAAGTGTGTCTCCCGAGGACCTAGAAGTGCATCGCAGAGACTGGCACAGTACAACTGTAGCCTGTAGTAACTGTCTTCCATAATCGTAAGTACTCTGCAAAGAAAAAAAGAGTACATGTAAAATTCAGCTTCAGAATAGACAATGGGTAACAATACAGACAAACTGGCAAGAGATGAATTCTCTTAGATGTAATTCCACAAAGCATGCTTGCACTGATCTAGTCCAGTAAAATACATCATCTACAAATTATATGTGAATAATAATTAGTTCATTAAGTAGATAGCTATATTTCTGTGTTGTTTTTTTGTTTGTTTGTTTTTGTAATGCCTATCAGGAGTCTCTGCATCAATGTGAGAGTTGCTTTTGAGATACAATGTAGTTCCTCGATCTCCAGTTACCTATATCCTGGAAACAGACATGAAACCCACATCTCTCGCACTGTAATGCATATCTGTACCAATATGCTAGATGGCTGGCCCATACTTTTGCTATATTAGTTGCAATCACTTCAGAATTCATTAGGAAAGCCATCTCAGACATATCCCATTTTTATCAACACCAAACTTCTTTTATGCGCTGCATTTCCTGTTTCCATCAGAACCTATGAAAGTCACAAGACTGCCAGCACCAATATGGGTAATGCAGCTTTAAAATCTTTCTAAATCTAATCACTGATTTTGGTTATCAGTATTTCCCTATGCAAGCATGAATGCAAAGTATGAAAACAGTTAACAGTGGAAACTCTACTACTGCACCCCAAATTTACACTAAGTATAGCTAAAAGCTGCCTGTAGCTATGCAAAAAGTGAGTTTCTCGAATGAAGATAATCCACCACTCACCTGTGCAACATCAAAAAACTTTCGATGCTTTTCCAACAAAACTTTGGTTTCTTGAGAATCATCTCCCAGTCTGATGTGGGTCTTAAGCAGAGCATCCAGCAGTTCACTTAACCATTCTACTGCCTTAAAAAGAGAAGTAAATTAAAAGACTGAAAACTGGCTTTAAAGTTGATTAAAAAGAAAACCATCAAGTACACCAAGCTGAATTTAAATCTGAAATATTGCTTTGCCTTTAAAAGAAATCAGAAAAGGTCTCAACTAAATCAGTATTCTGCATATAACCCCCAATTCTAATCTGTTATTTTTATTCATTGCTATAACCTTTTACTCTTTGTCAATACTATGAAGTAATTAAAAACAAAATAAAAGACTAAATTTAAAAGAATCAAATGAGAAAAATATACTTTAAAATTGAAAAAAGCATTTCTTAGCATAATATTTGCAGAAGTGGTTTGATGGTTCCTGTATGGGTCCTGTATTAAAATGAATGATTTTATTATTACATTTAAAAAAGAAAAAGAATTGTAATTCATGCATTTTAAATTTAGATTAAGATAAAACCTGACATATGATTACATAAATCACAAAACAGTCAAATTTCATAATCAAGACTGCCAATTAAATGAGAGTTATCACAGAGAAAAGTCTGCATTTAGTACAAAGACACAGCCTGAATGAAGAGCTATACAGTAGCCACGTTATACAAGCCCTCAATATCTGGAAGCATCATGCCATCACAAAAGCACAATCATGTTTATTCAATACACATTTAAGGAATACTTCACACAGTTCAACCAACAAACATGTCTGAACAAAGCAGAATTGTGAAGTTCTACAGCCAGCCCTTACCTGAGCAGCATCTTCTTCACATTTAAATAACTGTACCATCTGAAGCATCTTTAGCCGTCGCACATCTACCATGTCCTCACACCTGAGGAAACCCAAACATTTAGGAATAACTGAAATAACATCACAGAAAGAGTAACCATTCAGCAGACTAAATATATCCTGGGAACGAGAGCTATGGTATCTCAATTTATGCATTTTTAAACCTACAGCATCAAGACGTCAGTTTTCATGAAAAAGGTAATTACACATTATTACACCGCTAGCCTGGTCCACATATTACTGAATTTTGCAATGCATTCCAAAGAAACATGCAGTAAATGCAGCTGAGCACTAAAAAAACACTGATTTGTCAACAGCCAGTGCCTTCAAGACATCTTGATGAATAAAACGAGAATGTCTAAAATTCATCTGCATTTCCCCACTCCATCATTTTTAGCCAACTATTATTTAAAAGGTTACAAGATAAATTAATCATCATAAACAAGAACCATAATGACTTTTAAGATTAGTTTGGATGACTTTCTTTGTTGTAACTCTTGTCGGAAACCATTCAAAACGTAATTGATATAAAATTAATGCAGAAAGAAGACAGCTAAAACTAAACTCATGACATAATTCATTCATTTTCTACAGTCATGATATGAAAATATTGGAAGCACTTTCCTGTCAACCTTCAGAGCTCAATATTATAATACATAAATCTAAATGATGGCTTCTCCCTCTGAATTTAAAAGATATTTAGTTGAATATAGAGGGAGAATCAGAATCCTACATAGCTCAGTAACAAATAGTTAATCATGATAGCAACAGTTAGCTTTGTTAAGTGACAGGATATGCACATGCACACGTGTTTTTCAAACAGACTTTGTAATTTGCATGAGCCCTACAACATACTAAAATTTTGAGCTTTGTTAAGTGTGCCTTGCAGTGCTGCAATGCTTACACTGAGCAGCAGCTATTGTAAGAGTGTGAGAAAACATGACTTTTAGAGTTCAAGAATTTTAGTGATCTGGCCAAAATATCCCTAGAAATAAACATTCAAAAAATTTATGAAACATTGGATAGGCTTAGTAGCCAATATTTTACCATTCTTATTGTGTTACTCACACGTGGTTTGGACCTACCAGAAATCTTAAAACTATTTACAATTATCTACTGCAAACAAATCTTGCAATTCAAGTGGGAAAATAAATTAAAAACTAATGCCTTGTCTGATTTTACTTTAGCCTGAATACAAATCAGGTTCAACTAAAGGACTTTTAGTCATACAAATTCCTTTGTGCATATCCATCAGAGGGAAGAAAATCCACATTCAGCTCCTAACCATATTGTTCTCTCTCTGGGAAAAAGATGTCAGTAATATTATAGATGAGGCATTCTTGTTATGGAAGCTGATGTACTTGAGCCAGAAAAATATGCTTTCGTGGTGATATGAATATCTTCAAAGATTAGTCCTTGGGCATTTCCTTTTATCTAGCATAAGTTGTGCAAATTAGGTAGAATTCTAACTATCCAAACTTCTTTTCTCTGTTTGGTAGAAACCACAATAGTAATGGTAAGGAAAAGTGTGGATTTTATTTAGTTCAGATGATCCAAGTTTCAATTATTTTAACAAAACCATGTGGCATATTAGTATACAAAGAATGTCATTTGTCAATAGGAATTTAAAACAAACAAAAACGCCCCAAAGATTGCTTTGGCTACAGCAGCTATAAGACACCTAGGACTTCTTGATAAGATGAGAAAATGTTAAGGGGCTACATATTTAAGTCACTTTCAAAATACATTTATGTAAAAGGTAATGAAAAAATCTTGCACTTGAGAACAGCTGCTGTCCCTTCAATAGACCTACAAAGCTGAATGGATTTATCAGGTGAAAAATCCTTCCTGAAGAAAAGTTTAGGACAGGTGGTCTTCAAACTTTATCAGTGGGGCTCACATCTTAACAGAGAGGTTTTCTCGTGGACTAACACCTCTTCATCTTACACACCTGCGATCATACAGACTACCTCCTCTCCAACTGGGGATTATGCAAGATCCCTGTGACAACTACAACAATCATATTGGTGGAAAAGAAATATTGGGAAAATAATTGTCTTTAACACAATAAGGCCCCAATTTAGGAAGATACTTACGCACACCCTATGCAGGACAGTTTTTAAGCACTTGCTTAACCTTTACATTTAAACCAGTGGGACTTAGGCATCTACTTAAAATTAAACAACTGGTTAAGAGAACTTCCAAGCAGGGATACTCTAGTGAACTGAGGCCTCCCCTCAGAAGTTTAAATCTGGAAGGAAGAGGTAATGCTTAAATGACTGCATGAGTTATGGTGTGCTTTCATAAGGACATACCACACTCCTGCTGCTCCCTAGCTTCCACCCCATTGTGGCTGTCCTGTCCCCTTCCCCCGCAACTGCATATATTCTAAATGGAGAATATGTTATTGCCTCAGAGCGTGTGGTAGTGCCTACAAGAGGAGATCATACACTGTCCTCATGTCACAATTTTTTGAGTAATCTACGCTGCTGACATCTAAGTATAAGAACCGAAGGGAACACATGACCTTATGTACTAGCCTCTCACCTCCCACCCACACCCACACCCACCATCCAACCCTGAAATGTAGCCATCTTTGGGTTTAGGAGTGTGCAGTTCTAGGGGAAGAAGAAAATAAAACTTCTCTCTTGTTTAAATGGAATTTAAGATTTAAGTCACCCAGATTGCAACTGCATAAATTAGGATTTCACCATCACCCCGTGACTGAGTCCCATATAAATGAGGGTCTGACTTAAAATAGCATCAGTTTTGGTTTTTTTTTTTTTTTAAAGTGAGTTCTTAATATGTAAAAATCATCATAACCACTCGAAGTGCTATTATTACCGTTGTTTTCTGAGCTGCATATCTTCCATCACTCCCTGGATGTGGTCAACATTTTCTTTGTTTTCTATGGTTACATCTTTTCCATAGGCCCAGGATGCCTGGTTAGATATCTGGTCAAGAAGACCTTGGCCTTTTTCACGCAAACCTTGCAGGCCTAAGTCTAAAACCAAAATAAATGAAAATATTTTGTTTGTTAAATCTGGTTCGTTTTCTCCATTCTTTGAACCTTCTCCAATTTTTCAACATCCTTCTTGAAGTGTGGACACCAGTACTGGACACAGTATTCCAGGAGTAGTAGCACCAGTGCCAATTATAGAGGTAATATAACCATCATACTCCTACTCGATATTCCCCTCTTAATACATTCAAGGACTGCATTAGTCCTTTTGGCCACAGCCTCACAATGGGAGCTCATGTTCAGCTGATTATCCACCAAGATCCCCAATTCTTTTTCAGCATCACTGATCCCAGGATGGAATCCAGCATATTTGTATGTATGGCTGGCATTCTTTGTTCCTAGACGTACAACTTTACATTTTGGTTGTATTGAAACATATTGACCCGAGACCATCAGTTAGATGCAGCATTCTATACATCCCTACAGAATGCTAGGGAAAATGGATTTGGTATTTTTTTACCTGCTGGACCATGAAATAAATAAATGTGTTTCAAGGAAATGGCTGAGATTTAACAGCAAGCCATAACTGTTTTAGTGTGTGTGTGTGTGTGTGTGTGTGTGTGTGTGTGTGTGTGTGTGTGTGTGTGTGTGTGTGTGTGTAGGTAATTAGTGCATACAATCTTAAGCATACATATTTATTTCTAATAGGTCTATCATTATCAGAGACAGTGAATGTCCATCATGCAAAGAACATGCAGGCTATGATTTTAAAACACATTTTACATGGTTGACAAACTTTTGGATAGTGTAATATGAAGAATCCTTCAGGGCTTGCCCTTAACATATGTTGTTAAATTTACAGTACAGCATATTTATTGTGTTCCATTTTAATATAGCGTATGGTTTGAGGTATACATAATATAAATTACTGTAAATGTGCAATAACTTCTCAAATGTAATTACTTCAGCTATTTCAATTTCAATATATATTTTCATTCCACAATCTCTCTTCCTACATACTGCCCTTTCCCTTATAATAAAGCTAACATATGGCATTTAGATCCTGTAAAAAAAATTAATTATAAGTCTTATCATTGCAAGCATCCCAGCTAGCGTTGGGTAGGCAGAACATAACTCCCTTTAGAGGTTAGATAATTCATAAAGGATTTGCTGTTTGGGAACAGGAGGTTCATCTTCCTCCAGGGAGATCAGGATATAATTTTTGCAGTATATTCCTATGCTCCAATCAGGCTTGGGGAAAGAGAGGTGTAGTCCAAGGTTCAAACTCTAGGTTTGTTGCTAAATGTAAATACAGTAACTCCTCACTTAAAGTCATCCCGGTTAACATTGTTTTGTTACGTTGCTGATCAGTTAGGGAACATGCTTATTTAAAGTTGTGCAATGCTCCCTTATATTGTTATTTGGCAACTACCTGCTTTGTTGACTGCTTGCAGGAAGAGCAGCCCATTGCAACTAGCTGGTGGGGGCTTGGAACCAGGGTGGACCGGCAGCCCCCCATCAGCTCCCCGCTCCCCTAAGTTCCCTGTTTGGCAGCCGCCCAGCAGGCTATCAATGGCCGGCAGTTCAGCAGTCCCTCCCACCATTGCCATGTGTTTCTCCTGCCCTCTGCCTTGGAGCTGCTCCTGGGAGCCTCCTGCTAGCCATGCGTGCGGGGGGTGGGGGGAGGAAGAAGACAAGTAACATCAGGGTGTCCCCCTGCTTACCTCATCTCCATAGAGCGGGGGTGGGCGGGAACAGGGCTTAGGACAGAGGGAGGTTGCTGGCAGCAGCTGCTGTCAACTTGCTGATCTACTTAAAAAGGCAATGTACTTAGAGTGCTGTAAGAGTACTTATGGGGCAATGCACATCTCTCTCTCACACACAAGGTGTGTGTGTCTGTTTGCCATGCTGTCTCGCCCCCGCCCCCACCCCATTTGTGTTGCGTTGTAGAGCGGGAGGCTACGTTAACAACGTGTTACCCTTGAGGGCTCAGCTGAGTGCTAGTTCATCATTTATCAGTAAGGCATTCCCTGGGAAATATCCCACCATCTTCTACCCTCTGACTTCACCATCTCAATCAAGCTTCACAATCATCATTGCTGTGTACAGTATTAAATTGTTTAAAACTTATAAAGTGTGTGTGTGTGTGTGTGTGTGTGTGTGTGTGTGTGTGTAAAATATAGTTTTTTGTCTGGTGAAAAAAATTGCCCTGGAACCTAACCTCCCTATTTAAATTTATTCTTATGGGGAAATCAGATTTGCTTAACATTGTTTCGCTTAAAGTCACATTTTTCAGGAACATAACTACAATGTTAAGCGAGGAGTTACTGTACTGTAACAATATATTTCATGTATGTGCATATTACTTTTACCATTTTTCATATAAACTAGTCACAGAACACGGCACAAACAAATATGGGATAAACATGCAGTAGAGAATACAGGTTTTACAGCTAGGGGAGAGGTGATCTTACTATATATAAGAAATGGGTGAAAGAGTGTAAAGGAAGAACTGAGCAAGAGGAAAATTAGTTTAATATATTAAATAAAAATGGAAAAAAAATTGTCCTCAACATTTGTCCCTTTCAAGTACTTGATCCAGTATAATTTATATTTCTGTATTTCAGCAATTTTCTGCTTACCAACACTTTTCAGCTTCTCTTCAAGTAGTTTTAAAGTTTGCTGAATTGATGCTCCATCAGCTGGTGCTACATCTACACACAACATCCCTAATAAGCCATCTAACTGCTGAGACAACTGAAATAGAGAGGGATAAAGACAAAGCTAAGATCTGATATGTAACTATTCTTTGTAATGAAATCATTACAATTGCAATTAATACTTAAAAAGACATATAAACACTTTCAGTATTGCCAAGCCCAAGTGCTCCAGAATCATGAGTCAAGCTCCCCGAAATCATGAGATTAGTTTTAAAATAATGAGATTAAAAAAAAAAAAATTTGGGTTCTTTTTCTTTGCCTTCTGGTTTCTGAGCTTTCAGGGTCATTTACATCAAGTTTTCTCCACATCCATAAAGGCTAGAAACTTATTTTTTAAATGAAAGCTGAAATTATCACCTAATACCAGCAACTGGGCTTTAAAGAACAAACTCTATGTCCTGTGATAAAATCCACTTCAGACAAACAACAGCTTGAAAAATATCTTACAGAGAAACTCTGAAGAACCTTCTACCCCATGCAATAGAACCAGCTGGTCAAACAGTATAAGTAAAGAGAAGTTAGCTGAATTTCTTATCACGATTTATTTTACATCTTAAATATCACAGAAATGCAAGGCCAAACAAGAATGTCTAGTGCAGGGATTGGTAACCTTTGGCACGCAGCCCATCAGGGAAAGCCCCTGGCGGGCCAGGTCGATTTGTTTACCTGCAGCATCCGCAGGTTCGGCCAACTGCAGCTCCCACTGGCTGCAGTTTGCTGTTTCAGGGCAATGCTGGCTGTGGGAAGCGGCGGCCAGCATATCCCTCAGCCTGTGCCGCTTCCCGCCGCTCCCATTGGCCTGGTATGGCGAACCACGTGCCAAAGGTTGCCAATCCCTGGTTCAGTGTTACAATACACATTCCCCTTACAAACCTGAAGGCCTCAGCCTTAACAATAATATTTCAATCAGGCTACCAATAAATGAAGACTTTTATTTTTCACAGAAGTTACTTTGTTTTCTCAATACACCTTGTACAAGATACTGAATTCAATAATACTATGTCAACAGTGTATTGGCAAGTAAGCCTGTAAACACTTAAAACCAAGCTTACATCTTGGGCAACACCATGGAATTCAAGTGCTGCTTGTAACAGATTTTGCCTAAATTCCAGCTGACTGGCCTGCCGATAACAGACATCGCTCAACTGTTGCTGAAGTGCTTTCAACTCTACCAGGTCCTCCTCATCCCCAGCATTTAGCAGTGCTGCAATCTGCTGATTAAGCTCCACATATACGGCGAACCATTCCTATAAAAAAAGAGCAAGAATCACGTGATTAAAGCTTTAAAGTAACACCAAAATAAATCTATTTCTTTTTAAATGACATGCATTTGAATGTATCGAGTATTTTATTATATTTTCCTTTATGGAATAGTTTATTTTGAATCTTTCAGTTACAAGAGCAGTAAGTGTAGGTTTATGTAGCATTTTGAAAATTTACATGCCAAGAAGCATTTCACATCCTGTATCAGGGTGGATAAAAATCGATGATTTGAAAATGGACAAATAAATCTGATTTTTTAAAATTTAAATACAGATATACTTTTAAAAAATAAATATATATAAAATTAAATATGAAATTGACAACCTATTTTAAGATTTAAACTACTTAAAATCTATTAAAATAAAAAAATAATATTAAGCTGTACTTGTTTGTTAGAAAGTCAAACTGAACTGGTAGAAGTCACTGGCTAAGCACCTAGAACCAGACTTTGTTGAAGTGATAAACCAGCTTTTATGCAGTATTGTTGTAATAGTCGTCAGCCTCAGCATATTAGAGAGACCACGCGAGTGAGGTAAATCTTTTATTGGATCAACTTCTGTTGGTGAGAGAGATAAGCTTTTGAGGCCACGTCTACACTACGGGATAATATCGAATTAGCTAAAATCGGTTTTATAAAACTGATATTATAAATTCAACTTCATGCGGCCACACTAGGCACAGTAATTCGGCGTTGTGCGTCCATGGTCCAAGGCTAACGTCGATTTCTGAAGCGTTGCATTGTGGGTAGCTCTTCCGTAGCTGTCCCATAGTTCCCGCAGTCTGCCTCGCCCCTTGAAATTCGTGGTGACGCATATTGTCGCGGGTGGATTCTGGGGTAAATGTCGCAGTCATTCCTCCTCTGGGAAAACATCAGCTGACAATCTTTCACGCCGTTTTCCCCTGGATTGCCCGGCAGACGCCAATAGCACGGCAACCATGGAGCCCTTCACGCTTTTTTTTTTTTCCGAGGCACCGTATGTGTACTGGATGCGCGACAAGAGGCGATACTCCGCGTACCACAGCGCCATTCACGCTTTTGCGGAATGCTAGCAGAGATGGTTACCGCGTTCTGGTACCGTCTACTGCCGGGGAAAACTGGCAATGAGATGAGGTTCTCTCCCCTCTTACTTGTCGCTGCGATCATGATGCCCCTGGCTGAAATCGCGGGGGCGCAACACAAAGCAAAATTGGATTACTCACTTGGGACTGAGTCAAATCCCTCCCTTATGGGTGCTTAAAATAGATCAGTCCTGCCTAGATAAGGGCAAGTTATCGAGAGGACCAGTGTATCAGACACAGCTGCTCCGTGTCAGTATCACAGGGGTGCTCTGCAACACACCCCACCCGTGGCTTCCCTCCTCCCCAACCTTCCTGGGATACCCGTGGCAGTGTCCTGCCCAACTTTGTGTCATGAAGTAATAAAATGCCAGAATAAGGACACTGAGTGTTTAGGACATAAAATGAGGGGGGCAGCCCTCCCTGGTCGATGATAGTCCAGGCAGACATTAAGCGGCTGCGGGGAGAGGAGCCCAGCATGCTGCTCTATGACAGTCCAGGCAGGACAGATCTTTTCTTTACACTGGAAAGGAGGGCTTGAAGCCCCAGTTGCTATGATGAAGTCTGCTTTATTAGCCGTTCTGTCCTATCTACTGGAGGAACCACATTGTTGGCGCTCGATTCAACAGTTTAGATATTCATGGAGGACAAGTTTACAGTCTTATTGCACCGTCTTTCCACCTGGGTCGAGGGGATGAGGAGAAGGAGCGATACTGCTCTTCACTGCTGCAGCATCGCGTCTACCAGCAGCATTCAGTACACATAGGCTGACACCGAAAGTAGTCAAGAAATGATTTCTTCCTTTCCTTTCACTGGTGTTGGGGGCAAGAAATCGAGGAGCTGTTCCCGAACCACGCCAGACACTGTGTTTGAACTACAGACCATCGGGAGCTCAGCCAAGGAATGCAAATACTTTTCAGATGATCTGCTGTACTGTGGGCATGCTGACGGATCCTCAGTACCCCCTTCCATCCCATGACGTCCATTTGAATCTTCTGGCTTCCCGTTATGCTTGTCACGCACGCTGTGTATCCTGAGATTTTTTTCAAATGCTTTGGCTTTTCGTTCTGTAACAAGCTGATACAACAGATTGTCGGCCCCAACAGCGATCAACCTGTATCTCCTACGGTCTATCTGGAGCTCTTTCGATTTCAAACTGCAGCGCCAGCCGTGCCTGATCAGAGCTCCCGCTGGGCAAAGCAAGAAATGTAATTCAAAAGTTCGGCGGGCTTTCCTGTTTACCTGCCCGCTGCCGCATCCTGCAGTTCAGATATGCTGTCCAGAAGCGGTCAGTTGTGCACTGTGGGATACCGCCCGTGACGGCCAATAACATCGATTTCCATCCACACTAACCGTAATCCGATATGTTAATATCGAATTTAGCGCTACTCCTCTCGTCGGGGTGGAGTACAGAATTCGATTTAAAGAGCCCTTTATATCGATATAAAGAGTGTTGTAGTGTGGACGGGTACAGCGTTAAATCGATTTAACGCTCTTTAAATCGATTTAAACGCATAGTGTAGACCAGGCCTGAGCTACTCAGAGCTCTTCTGGAGGTCCGGAAAAGGTATTGAGTGTGTCGCAGCTAAATAGAAGATTGAATAGATAGTTTTGCATAAGTAGTACCTTAAAATATGTGCTAACTACAAATGCAAAAATTGTCTGTTTGACCTTGTATTTAGCTGTAACTCTTTCAGTATCTTTCCCAGACCTTAAAAAGAGCTGTATATTTCAAAAGCTTGTAGAATACTTTTTTCATTTCTGTTTATTCCAAGTTAAGGAATCAATTGGGATTTGAAAAAGCATGAAAAGCTTGTTTTCCTTTTCCAGTCGATGGCTACATCTAAACTTGGAGCTAGAGACGTGACTTCCGGCTCAAGTAGACATACATGTGCTAACTCTCAAACTATCATGTTAAAAATAGTCACCACAGTGACAGAGGAATGTGACGGCATAGGCTAGCTGCTCCAAGTTCAAACACAGCTAGATACTGTAGGTATGTACTCAGGATGGCTACCATGTGCCTTGGCTCACCACTGCCCATGCTGCCACAGCTACACTACTTCTTTTAGCATGCTATCTCCATGACAGCTAGCACGATTATGTCTACGTGAGCTGGGAAATATAACCTTAACTTCTAGTGTTGAGGTAGCCTATAAATAAAAACTAGGTGTGAGCAGGTGAGATCTGTTAGTTCTAAAATCTTGAAGTAACCAAAAACAAACAGTTCAGTCAATTAACTACCAATAACACTTCCTTTGTTTAATACATCAATTAGCTTGAAATGCAAAACATGTTTTGATAAACTTCCTCCCTTTATATATCCCCCACTTTTAAGGTGGTTTTATCTAATAATATATATATACACATATAAATAAAATACTGGTTGTGTGTATTTGTAACTTAATTTGAATTACCACCCAACCAGAAGTTCACAAAAAAAAATTACAAGCAAAATAATTAATCATCATCCAGTAAATAAGAAATGCCTCATCTGCCATTTTCCAACCAAATTAAAAATGTAAAAGTTATGACTGAATAAATTTAAGTATGTAACTGCTTAAATAAATGTGCATAGATAGCGTATCGTCCCTGTTAACAAAAAGAAGCACCAAAATGTAGTGTAAAGGATACAGTTAGCTGCAAATCAACATATTTTAATGGTTAGCAACTAATGAGAATCAACCTCTCTTTAGAAAAACAACTAAAAGTATAAATGAAAACACAGTTGAAATCAATTATTTAAATCAAGGTTTCCTGCTTGTTGATTTAAATTGTGATTAAAATTGGTGATTTAAAAATCAACCCACTCTGCCCTGTATCAATTCAAATATAGTTGCAAGTTTTACAAAGAAAGTATGTATTTCTGATCCTACTGATACCTACTTGAAGGTAGGGGGAGGTCCATTGTCACAAACTCTAAACCCAACCTACCTTTTGGCATATACTGCAAACATATTCTCATTAATAGTCGCTCGCACAGCACAAAAATTCCACTGTCTAAACATAAACCATTATTTAATTATTATTAAAGTATTCATGGTATGCTACAGGAACAATGATAAGGCTCTAGCATGACGTTAAACCATTATTAAAAGGCTGCCTTTGAATCAAATGATATTGCTTTCAGCAATATTACTACTGCTAGCAATAAACTTAGAAACGTAATTAGAAAAATATTTTAGGCAGAGTGAAGTAAATATCTTTCAAATAAAATGGGGCAGCAAAATATAGAAACAGGTTATTCTAAAATTTCTTCATTATATGAGAGAAGGTGTCTCCAAAGTGCTGCCATATATATCTTTATATTGTTGAAACCATAATACACAGCTTTAGGCAAGAAAAACATTTCAAATGATGGAGAATTCACGGAGAATGAAAGCCTACTTCATATATCAAGATAAGAAATCCAATGTTCATCTGATGTCGTTATAAACTTGTAATACCAAATATGGCTGCTAGACATCTGTGTTATTTTGGTCTACTGAGAAGATGACCTTCAAACGTCCTACTTAGTTCGAACATAAGAGAATAGTGCCACCTATTGGTTGTATTAATGAAATACCTGATTTAGGAATTAAAGCTTTACTCTATCATTGCTCAATAAACAAGGCAAAAATGATCAATTGTAGCAAAAGCTGCCAATATCTAACAGAATTAAAGCTACAGGTACACTTAAATATTTCAACAAGACCCGCAAAGCACTTAATCAAGGCTGTTTAAATCAAATGACCAGCTCTAAACCCAAACTGATCTGACTCACACAGGTCATGACCATGAAGAAAAGGCAGAAATCTGACTAAAGACAGTGAGCTCAGGTATATTAGACATGCAGAGACACTATGAAATAGGTCACAAATTGCTTATTACCTAGAAATCTAAAGCAGTTCTTTTTCAAGACTGGATTCACATAGAATATTAAAAACAAATAGAAGCATTCCAGAAACTAAAGCAACATGAGAGCAATACAGTCAATAATAAATAGAAGACATTTCTAAAGTAACGCAGGGGGAGCTGGAGAAGGGAAGAGCAGTCGAGAGGAGATAAGATGAGACACGCACGCCATTTGACTTCAGAAATGAGGGAATAATATCTAGAGAAGTGGTTCTCAAAGCTGGTTTGTCACTTGTTCAGGGAAAGCCCCTGGTGGGCTGGGCCGGTTTGTTTACTTGCCACATCCACAAGTTTGGCCGATCGTGGCTCCCAGTGGCCGCGGTTCGCCACTCCAGGCCAATGGGAGCTGCGGGAAACGGCAGTCAGCACGTCCCTATGGCCTGTGTTGCTTCCTGCAGCTCCCATTGGCTGGGAACAGTGAACCACAGCCACCGGGAGCCGCGGGGTGGCTGTGCCTGTGGATGGTCAATGTAAACAAAAATGTCTTGTGGCCCGCCAGCAGATTACCCTGACAGGCCATGTGTGCTGAAGATTGAGGACTCCTCCTCTATACACATAACAATCAGAGACGTTGGGTAAGAAAATGTCATTTACACATTGTCACTTTTCAGAGTAGGTGACTTAGGGAGTTTAGTTCAGCAGAGAAAGAACAAAACAGTAGGCAGCCTTTGCCGGCTGAATGCTAAGTAATCAAATCTCAGTAAAAATATATCAGTTGGTATAAAGAGGATATTTCTTTTTCTGAAGATCTGCAAAAGGTATCTGTATACAAATTAATAGTGAAAAGCAGCACAGTGACTCCACACTTAATGTTGTAGTTATGTTCCTAAAAATGCTACTTTAAGCAAAATGATGTTAAGCGAATCCATATTTTTATATATATATATATATATATATATATATATATACACACACACACACACACACACACACACACTAAGTTTTAAACAATTGAATACTGTACACAACAATAATGACTGTGAAGCTTGGTTGAGGTGCTGAAGTCCCAGAACATGCCTTACTGATAAATGATGAACTAGCACTCAGCTGAACCCTCCAGGGTTAACACGTAGTTGTTAATGTAGCCTCACACTCTACAAGGCAGCATGAATGGAGGGAGGGGAGATAGAATGGCAGAGAGAGACAGAGATGCAGTGTGTGTGTGTGCGCGCGCGCGTGTGTGTGTGTGTGACAGAGAGAGACATGCCTTGCCCCTTTAAAGTAAGCTGACCCTACCCTAAGTACACTGCCTTTTAAAGTAGATCAGCAAGTTGAGACAGCAGCTGCTGCCCGCAACCTCCCTCTGTCCTGAGCCCTGTTCTAACCCTCCCACCCCCTCACCCCCTACTCTGTGGAGATGAGATACAGCAGTGCAGGGGCAGGAGCAGGGGAGGAGGACACCCTGACATCAGCACCTTTCTTTCTCCCCATGCACAGCAAGCAAGAGGCTCCCAGGAGCAACTCCCAGGCACAGGGTAGGAGCAGCACACGCAGTTA
Organism: Chelonoidis abingdonii; assembly: GCF_003597395.2. NCBI lineage: Eukaryota > Metazoa > Chordata > Testudines > Testudinidae > Chelonoidis > Chelonoidis abingdonii. Next base: position 35,217,963 of record NC_133778.1, on the reverse strand, counting down.
GGGGAGGGACAGCTGAATTGCCCAGCAATTGATAGCCTGCTGGGCAGTTGCTGAACAGGGAACATAGGTGAGCTGATAGGGGGCTGCTGATCCACCCTGGTTCCAAGTCCCCACCAACTAGCTCCAACAGGCTGCTCTTCCTGCAAGCAGTGGACAAAGCAGGCAGGTGCCAAACAATGTTATAAGGGAGCACTGCACAACTTTAAATGAGCACATTCTCGAATTGATCAGCAACGTAACAAAACAACATTAAATGGGACGACTAAGTGCAGAGTTACTGTATAGTATTTGGTCAGCAAAGTTAAAATTTGACTGCTTATTTTTATTTCAAACTAAATTGTATTTCAAATCTTGTTAACTGAAATCCACGTTCAGTGATAAACTGACAGTGGTAGGTTCTAGCCAAATAAGCTCCAAATGTAAACATCTCATTTACCAGAGCAGCACAGATCTTATTGTAAACATTTTCAAAAACGTTCTTTTTTCAGGCTCACTCTCCTTGTTTTTATTTCACTTTTACTGGAAGTACAAGTTGTCATGGTGTCTTTTAAACCATCAACATGAATTAAACACAGACAAAAAGCATATAATTAGATTTTATTATCTACACTGGAAACCATAAAAAACTATCTACAGGACATAGGGGGTAATTAAAACAGTGCAGATACTCCTCTTTATACCTAATAAATCACTGCCTGCTCAAATTCCTAAGAATCTGTCACTGGACTACATTGTTCACAATTAATTATATGTACTCATAATCATGTTGTAACTTGGGGAAGGGGGGGGGCAATAGCTCACACTGTGTTGACTCTCAATCTCTTCATGTTTCTGTTGCAAAGCTTGTGAGGCTCTAATTGAATCACCTATCCCCCACTGGGTTCGTAGTTGTTCTGATCCAGGTCCTTCAAGCCAATTCACTACCTGTCAATAAAATAATAGTTTAGATGACAACAAATAAATCAAATATTCTCAACGGGTTGTAAAAATTCCACTGATGCTATTAAAAATTCAATGTACTTTTCATTTCAAATTAATATAACCACAAATTCGGTGAAAAATTAGATATTCTGAGTAACTTTGGAAGTGACTTGATTTCATATGCCTTTGGTAGAACGTACTTTTCATTAACCGTAGGCTCTCAGCTCATGTTAGAAACTGATAGCTCACAAAAGATTTGGCACATTCATATTTGCCATTTTACATCTGTGTCAATAAAGTGGATTAAAAAAAAAAAACCACCTTACTTTTCTCGATAAGACAAAAATCTCTCATTTTCAAACAAATTAAATTAGCCTACATCAATGAATTGGAGTGCATGTGTCAGCATTGCTGAAATGTTGGACACCTTTATACTCATGAGAGAGAAATGTTTTCTCCCTGCTTTGCTGAACAATTATGTTAATGGACAAACAGGTGATAAGCACGTTTTCAGTACACAATATTAGAAATACATAAAATGCTTTAAAAATAGTTCTTCATCCTGTAAACTGACCCCTCCGACATAAGGAGGCACCCACGTGAAGCCTCATTGATGCCAGTGTCTCCTTAAAAAGTTCAGGGGTCTGCCTTTGCAAAATAGCTTGCAAGAAAGGTCTTAATGTCTAATCTATAGCTGGAAAATTCCCAAGATTAAAAAGTGTCAAATGTGTTATTTTTGTAACCAAGGACTATCCATTCATTTTGATTTATATGTTGGGGAATTGTCTAAATATGGTGAAATGGCCTCTAAAATTATGTATATTGGCCTCTTTATGTATATTTCTAGTATATTTAAGTTTGAAGTATTAGACTATACTCACAACATAAATTTTAAGATTAAAGCATCTAGGAAATATAGAAATGTCCATGCCAGCTGAAAAAAGCCACTTCTCATCACTGAAGCCACCCAGGAGTCATATAAATAAATAACTGGGAATTCAGAGACCCCAAAATTATGAGACAAAGACAAAGGACAGGCAAACAGCTTCTCCTCTTTAATCAAAACATTTTCTTTTAAACAACAAGAATATATGCAAACATACAATGAAATCAATTGGCTGGTGATTTGTGCACACCATTTTTCAGGGAATACAGCCTCACCAAAGGGAAAACAAGGGAAGAACAGGGATTCATCCTTGACTTCTCTGTCAGCATGGAAGGTCGTGGCACAACAGCGCACAAGAGTAACTATGACTATCCTTGGATTATTCAGAAAGTCCATCCAGTTTTGCCACCTTATCAGTTATCCCTGCCTGTATTACAGTTTCACACAAATGCCTTTCCAACAGCCTGTTTCTCTGCTCTCAAAGCACACAGGTAACGCAGAAGCCTCAAGAAACCATTATTATTATTAATTATTCATATTATTGTAGCAGCTAGGAACCTTACTCATGAACCAGAACCCCACTGTGCTAGGTGCTGTATAAATGGAACAAAGACAATCCCTTCCCCAAAGACTTTACAATTTAAGTAAGACATCCTGTTCTGTCATATCCTGTGTGGTGCCTCCTTTGGGATCAGCAGAGAGAGGCAGAGAAGGGAAGATACCAGTATACCTGTCGGTGATTCTAATTTGCTGGGAAAACCCTTCCAGGGAAATTGCCCTGAGACTTTGTAATACTACTGCTCAGCAGCCCCCTGCTTAATTCCTCTCTGGAGACTTCTCAGTTACTGGCTGCTGGCTTCTACATCTGATCCCTGTCAGCTGCTTCTAGAACTGTGCTTAGCTCAGCAAGTGGAGAGATCTGTGCCAGATACAAGCACTGGAGAGAGGCAGCCAGCCGGGGGAGGAGTGGGGCGGCGGGGATGCATGGCAGAGAGAAGCCAGCAGAGGATCCTGCACTTTCTATGCAGGCCAGAGAAGCCATTTACCAGGGACAGACAGAAGAAGCTATGTGGTGAGATGAGAGACAAGGGGAACAACATAATTACCGAGGGACAGTTTTTCAAGTCAGGCAATGGCTGGGCGGCATGTTTTATGTGCATTTTTGTGAGTTTAGAATAATGTCTGTTTTTTTCCCTTAACCCTTCTAGGGAAAAAAACAACCCTACAATTAACCAAAACATACACCAAACTGTTCATCAACTGGGAGCCTGGAAGCGCCCACATCCTGCTTAAGAGAACTGTTCCTGGATGTACATGAAAAACATTGCCAACTATGTACTGGGGAACAGAAAAAAAGAGCAAAACCTGGGGAGTGTAGTAGAAGAGTGGTAGGGATCTGAAAGACACAGAAGAAAGGAGACAGAGGGAGAACAGGAAAACATTTGGGAAAGAGGGTGTGAGAACTTTCGAAAGTGGATGAGAACTAAAAGTTTCACAGTGAGGCAGAGAAGTGGAGGGGAGCATGTTGCGCTCCCTGTCAATACCCGGCTCAAGCCGGAGAAGCTAATGATCCAACCAATGGAACAAATTTGGTGATGAATCCTGGTCTCATGCCACCTGAGGCATGTTGCACATACGCTAGGAAGAGAAGGGGAGGAAAGCAGAAAATGAAGACTTGGGAGTAAACACAACCAGAAATGGCAAGCAATATTGGCAAAAAAAATAAAAAAAATAAAAAAAAAAAAGGAAGGAGAGAGAGAAAACACAGGTGGAATGAATCAGCAATCCTAGGGTCATCCAAGTGAGGAATCACCAACTGAAGCCTTGCCCCAGGTGCAGTCAGGACTGCATAGGAAACAGGACTCTTATTGTGGGGGCTCTTCTCTGTGACAACCTCCATCCCTACATTCACCCTGTTTTACAGAACTATAACGGATTTTGTACAAGGTATGCCTTGTGAATGATCATTTGAAAACTCATAATTTGCTGATCATTATTGCCCTGGTAAAATGTGTGGCAACCTTGTATGTAAAGTTATAAGATTCTATTCTATAGACATGTTCCAAGCTTAGAAAAGCAGGCACAAACCAATTCCTCAAAGATAAAATTCAAATGGATGCGCAGCCAGTTGTTGTCAATATCAAATGAACTATCAGCTGGTTAAGCGACCATTCATTGGCAGGAAAAAGGATGAGCACAAGAAATTGGTTGGTGGGCAGCTTACCCACTGTGGCTGTCGCCCTTACATACAGCGTGTATATTTCCGGCTGTGAATCTAGGCAGGTTGCCTTATCTTTTAAATTTAGGCAACGTTTTATTGCATTTTTGTATATTACTTGATGCCTTCAACAATTGTTTTAAAAACCAGTTAAACAAAATAGCAGAACACATAGCTTCATTGTGTGCTAAGATTCTGTTAATTTATTATCCAGCATCAGTAAAGTAGACAGAGCAAATGGATGATTATTTCTAATCAAAATGATGCAAATTGAGGTTGATGCCCCAGTAAACAAGTCTATTTAAATGCATTAATGAAGGCAGTTTGCCAAGCTAGGTTATAAACTTTATTTCAATCAACAATTCTTGCTCAGACAATCTGAATATTATCTAACTACAGGAAAAGTCCCATGCCCTGCTTATGTCATTTGTGACCTTCGCAGTTGTGTTATCGTCTTATACGCTATACTTTTGTTGTTGTTGTTTCCAACTGAAAGTATCAATAAGAAGAGTTTGGGTTTTGATTTCCTTTCGAAGATTTCAGTGACCACACAAATGAAAATAGTTTCTTGCTTGATTTACATTTTCAGTGGTAAGATGTCTCCTCTCCTCATCAGAAGCATGAGATTTTGGGAAGAAAATTTATATTGACTTACGTGAAATTCAGAAATTACTTTAGAAATGAATTTCCAGTGAAGGCAAAGGGAAATGTTTTCCTTATGAAAAATAGAGTACTGAGAGTCAGCCATGAGTGCTCCCAGTCCGCTCATCCTTCCCGATGAGATGATGGCAACTAAAAAGGTGACTTTCATAGAAAGGTGACACACAGAACATGTGGTCAGTGGTGGATGGCATCAACAGAGATAGGCAGTTCTTGTTCGTCCTGTCAAAAATAACCTGTGGATGGTGGATGGGATTAAGTAGTTGTGGTTGTCACAGGGAGAGCTGTATATCTAGGTCTTTGTACGCTCTGGTGTTTGCCCAGTGGTTCAAATGAGCACTGATGGTGGAACAGCTGGGGAGATGGTCATGGCTTGCACACCTGTTTACCGTGTTGTGTCTTCAGAGCCAGGGTGTAATGCCAAGGGAGTAGAGAGTCGTTCCAGAGTTCTTCATGAGCTTAGAGACTTGTCAGTCTTCTCAATAAACAAACTTGTCAAAACTTGTCTTTCTATTTTGAACCTCCCTGGGGAACCCGGTGAAATACAGTGAAAACTCATGCCTCATGACTATATCTGTGGTTCTCCTTCTAGATGCAGTGTCAGCTGCATCAACTTCAGCTTGAAGGGATATTTTGTCCACCAGTTGGCCTTCCCCAATGAGGGCCTGGAAATGTTCTATGTCTTCTTGAGGGAGTTTGGCCTGGAAGTCCAAAAACATGTTTTACTCACAAATCTGGGTAGTTAGCAATATGGAGCCAAGACTCAGACGACAACACCTCCCGCTCACTCCTCGAGGGTCAAGTCAACAAGAACTCTTATCTGCCAGTGTAGTCTTGGGATGCTGTAATCAAGACCTTTCAGCGGCTGCTTGCACCACCAGGGAGTTGAGTGCTGACTGTGTGAAAGAAATGACGCTCCTTTGATTGGTACAAAATAGTGCCTGTAAGCCCTTCTGGGGGTAGGGGTGCTGCAGGCTGGAGTGTGCCAGATTACCCTAGCTGGTTCCATGATGGACTCATTTACCACTGTAGCCACCTTACTGGGACAAGAGGGTTATAAAATGTCAAGGAGCTAATATTGGCTACCTTGGACCTCCTCTAATGCAATGTGGAGGTCATTCATAACTATCTGCAGAAGCTCCTGATATTGCCTGTGGTCATCAGGCAGGGATGAAGAGGTTGGGGCAAACTCTGGGGATAAGGAAGGGTGAAGATATCCTCTGGTAAGGTGTACATTTTGGTTAGACACAGAGACCGGGGCATTCCGGTAGTCAGGACTCTCAGAGCTGGTGCATCCATGGTCATCATGGATGGCGGGTCTTTATGGGGACTGGTCATTACTGTTGAAGAGTCAACATGTGAACTCTTAGATGGTGTTTGTGGCTGTGGATGCTTAGGCTTAGGAATCGGAAAAGACACTGGTACCAGCACATCCTTTCTCCTTAGCACCTTGCTCTCAGGACTGGAAGGTTTAAGGGGGCACAAGTCCTTATGACCTGGATGCGAGGGCTCACCCAACTTGGCTGGAGCTGGGGAGGGATCTCTTCTCTTGGAAGCAATCCTGGCCGATCTGTCCTTACGCTCATGAGTGCGCCCCTTATTCTCATGAGAAACCCTGGACAATGACTCCTTGGGCTTATCAGCTCTGGCTTGTACTCCTGAGCTCATGCTTGGAGGGGCATTGCTTGTCAGTTGAGGCTGACATACAGGTGAATCTCCTCAGATTGAGGTCGTGTAGCCTTCTCCATAAGATGTTTTCTCAGCTAGGTCCCTTGAATCTTGCAGATTTGTGGAAAAAATGAGCAGCAAGTGCTGCACTTGGCTGAGATATTCACGTCTCCAGGACAACAGCAACAGCATTGGTGCTCATTGCTCAGGGAGAATGAGACAAAGTTCTAAACCCCGGGCATGAAAGAGGGGGGAAGAAACTAAGTTACACTAACTGTACTAAGACTAAAAACTCTAACTGTACTAGAGAGAGAGAGAGAGAGAGAGAGAGAGAGAGAGAGAGAGTGTGTGTTACAACACACCCTATGCCCTCGATTCATACCATGAGGAAAGCAACTGCACAGGCACAGATGAACAGACACTACTTGCGAGAAATCTACAATCTCAGGTGCATGGTGCACATGCACATTCACATTCACATGTCGAATACACACAGAGACTAGCACTCAAATAAGAACTTCAAGATATAAGCAAACTACCATCATAATATTTTTTCTTGAATTCTTATTTAATAATGATGTAGGTGCTTAGCCCTGTGGCAGTGCAAGGAAGGCTTCATTAGGTATAGGAGAATCCCCAGCATAGGGGGCTTGGAAGAGAAAGCTTGTCTGGAAATTACTGCATTCTAGTGACCTCTACCTGCCAAAAAGGCCCTTTGAAAACCATTGCAGGGAGTCCAATTAGAACATCAGGCAAAATCAGCACCTAGCAGCCCCAGAATCAAAGGAAGTACAAAAGCCTGAGTAAAGCAACTTTCCCTCCAACTTCCTTAGTCTTACACGAACTGCAGCTTATCCAAATCTAAAGGTCAGAGTGCAAGACTCAATTTCAATATAAACAAAAAAATGTAACAGTATTGTCTATTGTATTCAATCCAGACAGAGATCTAACAGAGAACTCAACATTATTACAAAGCTGTGAAAGAGTGTAATATTTAGTTTGAATCTAGTTTAAAAATATATCACTATAAGCTACTTATGACAGACTTCTTAGATATTTCGAATTAAACAGTAAAGAATTATATGGCATGTGCTTCCTAAATTACACACAGATGCACACCATAGGAATACTCTGAGGGCAGATAACTATTTTTAACAGTCTTAGACATTGCAAAACAAACAAAAAACCCACCACACCATAGATGTTTGTAATATGTGCTATTAAAAACAATACTAAACAGACTAAAACAAGGTTTGTTTTAGAAGGATTTTTGTTAACCATGCAAAGTCAAAAGGTTACATGATAAAATATGGTACCAAGAGAATCTTGGTGCTTACCTGCATTACCTTCTGTTGAATCTCCTCTAGCTGTGTGCGCTTGCTACGTTGTCTACAAACTTCCTGATAACGCGTATACTGTTCTCGGAGTGAATCTAATAGCTTCATGACCTGTGGCTGAGCAAGCAGTTCATCATCCATGGGAGACCATGAAACTCCTCCATCTGAACCATTAAACCGACGCTGCTGTAACTCTGATAATAGCTCATGACCTTTAAAGATAAATAGAGCAATACAATCATAATTAATAAACACAGATACAGTCAAAATCATTAGGAGGTAGAAATTAGTTTTTAAGGTTACCAGACACATATTCTTGCATCTAATGAACTGTAGTGCACTGGCACATTTAATGATGTTTCTTTGTAGACAACAGGCAAAATACTATCCCTCATCAACTGGATTGTACTGGCTGCAAATTAGGACAGAATTTGTCCTAGTATATTTTAGAGGAAGGGGAAAAACAAAAAAGTATGCACACACAAAGCAAATAGTATGTAAAATTTGAACTGAAGCAAGATTCCTTCTCAAATTCGTGGTAGTTTCCAACAGCTTTTCAAAATGTGTTTCAGGAGTCCCTTTATTGATTCCAAGAAGTTCTATTTTGGGAGTAACCGATCTAAAACACTTTATGGTCTTTGAATAATTTAACAGAGTAAATCAGAACTTCAACTCTATTTGTTCTAATAAACTAAACTCTATTATAAAGCGTTCTTCTGTTTATATGCCTTGTTAGTGGCTTAGAAAATGTAGAGAGAGAATATTTAAGTAGTAGATATAGGAAAAGGAAGTTAAGGGGATTTTTTCATCAAAATCATCATCTGAAAGCAAACTGTCTTCCTTAAATTTGAATATTCTAAAAGTTTTATTTTAAAATATTTATATTTTCTAGTAGTTAGACATGGACATGGAGAGCAGGAAAGCTTCCAATCAGCAAAGACATGTAGCGCAGGATGAGATGCTTCAGATTATGAGGGACCAAGCAGACATGCTGAGGCATCTGGTTGAACTGAAGGAACAAAAGCAGGAGGGTAGGGTTCCTCTGCAGACCCTGGTGGACAGCCAGCCAGCATCGCCTGGTGCAGAATCACCCTCCCCCAAGCATTCCATGAGGCATGGGCAAAAAGTCTATTATCCCTTTCACTTAACTCACGGGGAGGGTACAAGGAACAGAAGGAAACCCATTCACAGACCTTTGGTGGCCTGGAATGTAGTGTTATGTAACACAGTTGAAAATGTTTCTCCTGTTCCAACTTTATAATCCCTTTCTCCCAAGGTTATCCTTCTCTCCTCCTCCCCCTTCCCCCCGCATTCTCCCTCTTCACTTGGGTTTGTTAAATAAAGTAAATGGATTTGAGAAATAAATGTTTTTTATTAAGTAGAAGCAGTAGCCTTGGGTGGGGGGTTGGCTTTACAGGGATGGTGATACATTCCAGGTAAAGGTTATAGGGAAATTATCCAGCATGACAGCTACAAGCCACAGGGATCCAAAACACCTGCTTTAACAAAAAAAAATGATTTAAAAAAAATATAGAGTAAAAAACAGAAAGTAAGTAGCTATTTGCAGAGAAAAGTAAACACTGTAATAGTACATACATCTGCTTTAAAGTAAAATCAGCTAAGCAAATGTTGAAGTTTGGATATTAGCAACAGAAGGTAGGCAACTACCATAGTCTCCACATGTTTTCAATCCTTTGCTGTGACTGTCAACAAGGCGGCCAGTTATTTCCAAACTTGATAGCTTTTTGTGATTTGGAGACTTGTCTATGGGGAAGTGGGCTGAGACCACCACTCATTTCATGTAAGCCAATGAACAGTCTTTGGTTTTTATTGCCTTAAAAGTGAAAAGCTCCCTGGTCTACCACAAGCTACGTACATCTGAATTCTCTAATGAAGTCACAGTTTATTGTTCTGACAATGGAACAATTATAAATATTATTAAGTACTAATAAATATTAAAAAAAAAAAGTAAAACAATTAAGGCTTTGGAAGTATCCAAGTGATTTTTTAAAATCTCATGCTACAATTTTTTTTTAATTCCACTAGCTAATAAAAAGATTATTTTTAGATTACGTTTATCATCCCTGTGGTTTTATATATAAAACTTATGACAAGGCAAAGAAGGATGGATGCAAGGCAAACAAATTATCCTAGGAGTTTTCCAAATCTATAGTTCTGACAAAAGCTTGAATTTCTATTGACTTGTAACTCACTTTTCAGTGATAAAATATTTTAAATTTTCATAGGAAAAATATATATTTTTTTTTAGTTTATACTGGAACTCTTAAAATAGAGAATTTAAGTGTTAATTTGGAGTCTGTGAAAGATGGTGAATATAGCTCTGAGCAATTGAAATCCTTTATTTAACCCCAAAAGGGGTACAACACAGACCTCAACAGCGTAAGCTTCCCCTTCTCTGCTCCAGACTATTTGCCTCATTTCTGATCCGGAAGGAAGACTATTTTAATTTGTGTAGACAATTCAAAACTATGGCTTATTAAAGACCCTCGGTAAGATAGCCAATTGTGGTGGTTTTTGTGAAGCGGACTGCTGTCTTGTAGAAACTGAACAGAGGTCACCAATGCTTTTCACACTGGAGCCACCCAGGTTAAGAACTTTCACTCACTAATTATCTGGGCTTGACTTCAACAGAATAAAAAATGGAAGGCTTTGTAATCCATTACCGACCACCACAGGAGCCATCTACTGGCTTAACACGGGCATTCCGATATTGTATCCAGAATGCTAACTACAACTGGAGATAAACATAAAGCAAAATTAGATTTTCAGATTCTACTGGTATAATCTGAATACTCAGTATATGTTCAGAGCTTTTCAGATTACAGCAGATGACCTTAATTCTGCATCAATGTCTTACTCTCGCATACCTTGTTTCTATTATGGGAGACCTAAGACATGCAGGCAGAGGATGTGAGACACAGTAGATCTTTGTAGCAATATTAATATGACTCACAGATTGGCTAGTGGGGTGCTGAGGTAATGTTCCCAATATTTCTATCCTAGAGTCTAAGACCATGATCTCTGTATTATGCCTTATTTCCTTTTATCCAATGAAGCAGGATTGTTAAGGAAATTTTTAGTTCAAATCTACCACTGCCATTATCCTTAACTAGTTTATTTAGTAATTATTAGGAAAATAATTACCTTATATAATTTTTAATTGCTTTGATAACACTCAAGAGAGAAGGTAAGTGTTGAACAGGCATGGGGACATTTCACTTGTACAAATTGTTAAGATAGTGACTCTTTTTTCATAGAAGAGATGTTTTTCCATTTACCAACATAAATTTTTCAAGTTTTATTTTTAATTCAAATGTTAATAAGTTTATTCCACTATGTAGTTAAGATATTAGGATCTCATCCTTTACGCTTTCACAGAAGATTTTAAAATAATGAATAAAACTACAGTAGTGATCAAAAATTATCATTTTCAATTGACTGTACCTGTCTGTAGTACTGTCTCTGGATCAACAGATGGAAGAAAGTTTAAATCCATAGACCTTTTAATAAACAAGTAAACATATTACTAATTAGTTGTATTACAATAATACCAAGAAGCTTCAACTGAGATTGTGGCTACATTTTATAAAACACATAGTAAGAGACAGTCCCTGCCTCAAAAAGCTAGCCATATATAGAAGGCAAGACAGATAAATGGTGGGAGAAAAAGTGTAATTATCCCTATTTTAACAATGGGGAATGGAGAGACAGAAGCCTTGCTCCTGCACTGTTATCTGCCAGCATTGATGACAGTGCAGGATCAGGAACTCAGCAACTTGCCCAGAGTCATATGGGGAGTTTCTGGCAGAGCCTAGAACTGAGCTCAGGCCGGCTGAGTCCTAGTCCACTATCTTACCCATTCTTGGTCTCTGTGGCTCTTTGTAAACATATACATAGTAATATTTTATAGCAAGTGAATAATAGAAAAGAAAAATGAAAACACTTTTGGTACAATAATATGGCAAAACACGTAACTTAAAACAAAATTAAGTATGGCAAGCAATTGCTTATTAACATGGTCTAGTTGCTTTGGTATTTAAAGACAAGAGAGATAGATATATTAATGTGGATATTTATGAATCAATTAACACTATAATAATGTTCAAAGCAGGCTCATTGCACTAGGGAATGTTCTGCATTTCTATTTACACAAAAGATCAGATTTCACCACCCCACATAAATACCAAAAATTCAGATACCTGTGCCCTTTACAACTTTTATACAGAACTTCTCATTTCTCTTTCTTCTCCCTATTTCCAATCATTTGACTAAATGCATACAGTAGCAGTGACCTCCTCGTTGGAGCCCTTTCTCTCTGGCAGTTTGAGACTGTCATTAGCAGTTTTTAAACCTTAGCAGGTATACTGTGATTAAAATAATGGAAACAATCTGACTGCAAACAACTAGAGTCAGTAAATTGAAACTTAGGCTTATGCTTCAGCGCTGACTCATCCCATTTTGTCTCCTTTCACAAAACCACACAAGTTAGGCATGGAAGAGTCAGCAAAAAACTTGTTAACCAAAGCTCCTTGTGGTATCAATCATATAACAGATCATCACATTAACAGTTCGGGCTTCACTTCATTGGTCATTCCCAAACTGAGAATGTGAAGAGACATGACTGGGATCAAGTGCATCTTGCTTACTTAGTTGCTAAAGCCTGAACCTGCAATTGACTGCGCACAGGAACAGGAGTGTGACCACATGCAGTCAGTTATAGGATCAGGACCTTAGTGTCTATCAGAAAAATTGCTGAAAAATACTTGGGTTGTCCACCAGTCCCTTCACATTACACTTCCATATTGCAGCTAAACTGGTAGTTAAGTCTTATGCTGAAACATGTCTATTTTAAAAAGCAATCCACATACCTCTCTTTCTCCTGTTGGTTTCCTTTATCACTTCCATTGTTAATTAAAGCAAGCTCATCTAGTAATGATGTAGACTCTTTTGTAAACTTTTCAAATACCTAAATAAAAATACTTTTTATTAAAAGAACATTTACTTTTTTAAAAAAAAAGAGTTAAAAGAAATTCATTTAGTGCTTGGGAAAGATGCACTTTGACACTACCAGTTCAAATTTATCCATATTGCTCTGTTAATATGATTCACATTTGACATAAAGTAATTACTTCTTAGCCTCAGATGGTATAGGAAAAAAGGTTAGAAAATATAATTTCCCTTCAATGACAGAGGCCTGCAGTGTCAGATTCTCCAGGGAATTAAGCAACTTTATATTAGAATACATTCAAGTTAGGACTGAATTTTGAAATGCTTACAAGACCCTGAAGAATCTTTCAAAACGTAAGTCTTCATTGCCATAGTTACTCATCCAGTCCATTTAATCCTTTGCCTTTTTATGACTACCTCTTAAAGACTGTGGTGGGGAATTTTGTTATATGAACATCTGTCCACTAAAAATGGATTAAGTATATCAACTGTTATCTGAATTTCTACCTTTGGCCTGTACTGTAACCAATAACTTTTAGAAACAAAGGAGCAAATGGCTGTAAGTAAAAAATACCTTGGTCAAGGTTCCTTGAAATTTATTGGTTTCTGATCTCAGAGAGCAAAACCTATAAAATCAGTGACTGCATGTATTTGTTCAGTCTCTGTGTGTTTTGATTATGAAAACTGAGCATCAATTCATTCTAGTAGTGATAATGTTGTGCAATCTGCATTCTTGTCCGCTAGGAACTGGATTGAAACCAATCACTCATTTCACTAGAGATGGGTATTAACTTTCAGCTGCTACTCACCTCATCAACTCAAAATATTTGGCCTGGAGGTGAAGTTTCTGTACCCCATCCAGTCCATTCAGGCATCAATAAACAGCCCTCTGGACATGAAAGTGGACAGCCCTCTCAATACAATATAACTTTACTGCAAGTTTCATACACTGTAGTACAAACTACTTTACAATGCTAAATACAGTAATGAAACAGAAATTAGGCAATGAAAACATTTTTCAGCTGAGATCTGAAACTAGACAGATCTGAAACTAGACAGATTCAACTGTTCCAGATGGCAGGAGCAGCAAAAGAGAAAGCCCTTGCACCAACATTATGGAGGCTATATGAAGGAAGAGAAGGGAGTTTAGTGCTAGATAATGAGAAGAGATAGACATCTGTAAGACAGCATCAGTAGAGAAATTTTCAGGTGAATACTGAAATGAATAGGAAGATGGAGGCCAGTCATTGAGGATGGGGGTGATATGTTTGTAAGCTTATTGCAAACATGAAGAAGCAGCCCGCAGCAAGATTTCACACTAATATGTGCTGGACTTGGGGAGATATCAGAGAAGAGAGTTTGCAATTTTCAAGATAAAAGAAGGGGAAGGCATGGATGAGGATTTCAACAGAAACAGAATTAAGGTAGTGACACAAAACAGGTGGTATTTCAGAGGTAAAAAGACCTTTATAGATGTATGAGAAGGTAGGTTCAGGGTCCAGGATCATACAGACAGTGGAAGCAAACTGGAAGTCTGAGTTGAGGATGGAAATAGAGAGCACAGAGCTGTGTTTAAGGATGCTGGATGAAAGAAGGACCCCCAGAAACCTGGCTGTTAATTACTTGAAAGCATCTCAAACGTTAGGTAACTATAAATGCTTAAGGTGCTCTGAGCCTATTGCTACGATGTGTGTATGTGCGTGCGCATGCTTAAGAGCTAATAAAAGAGTAGTTTTAGGTAAAAGCACTCATTTGTACCAATAATTTATCAGATGGAGGAGCTGTGTCTCTATTGATATATTCCTGACACTGACTGAAGAGAAACGGTTGAGTTACCACTGCTGTGGGTTCTGAAAACCCTGGGTAACTGACACGTCCATGAACCTCTGAGGGTCATCAGACTAACAGGTTGACAACCACTACCATTGAATAAAGACATATTAATGTGCCACTATAATAAGGAAAGTTGCACAACTACTGCTTGTGTTATACCAGTTTTGCAGCAAGGTGGAAAGACTTCAGTTTCCAGGGTTGAAAACATTCAGACCAAAGCAGTCCATCTGCTTTTAAAATTATATTATACCAAAAAAAAAAAAAAAAAAAAAAAAAAAAAGACGACATTATTCCACTTTCAAGATTAGGTATTGTTTTAAAAATGCATTTTTAAAGTAAATTTTGATCTTCAAGCAAATTTCAATGAACAACAGAATTAAAATATACTAAAATATGTACATACCAATGACCCCCTAAATAATTTGAATCTATTAACAATTTAGGGGCAGATCTACCCCGGTATAAATTGCATGCCTGCATCTACCAGGGCAACTGCGCTGCAGGGACATTCACCATGATGGAGGATAGCTTTTAAATCTGGTTATGGCTCCATAGGAGACCTATATTAAAAGACTGCCTGGGAAACGTGAAGAAATAGAGCATTTTTTGCTTGGCCTGTGCCTTCCCTCTCTATGGCCAAACCCAGCTGACTCCAAGTCCCCAGTATTCCTTTCTGGGGGATTTTTCAACACTGAGAATATGCAACAGAACCTAAAGAGTAAATCTGCTCCTTAAACAAAATAACTACATCTGCTTTGCCACCTCTGGAGTAAATTCAATTTCTACTAGACTAATAAGACTCTTTAAATATATAAAGTGCATTTTCCCCATTCTACTGCATTAAAATGTATTCTAAACATTGAGGTAGCAACCAAAATGTGGGGAGAGCCATACCCATGCAGAGAAATATATAGTCTACGCTCCACAAAGTTTAAAGTTTGAAAGACCAAAAAAAAAAAAAAAAATCCAGAAAACCAACCAGCCTCTTATTCAACCAGTCCATGTGATCATAGGAAAGGCTCCCTCCAAAATCTTCTGTCAGCTGGCATGGTTCTATGTATCGAGTCAACTTGTTGGCAGAAACTAAAATAACCTGTAATAAATTAAGAAAGAATGTTTTGATAACACGGTTTTGTGAAACCTATGCTACAAAATTTAATATATTTTATTAAGCTTGTTACTTTGAACAACAGGAGGACAGACGGAATAAACAGAATGTATTTTGAAGTACTTTACAAAAAAAAGTCACCAACTTTTTCATAAATACCTGTAAGACTTCGTTTGAACTGGTGCACAATGTTTTTGAAACAAACACACAAACAAAACAACTTGCCCATCCTATAGTTACGAAGTGTGGAGTTGAAGTAGGAACAAGTCTGTAGTTAATGTTAAAACTGAGTTTAAAATGGATAGCTAGTTTTGAGACACAGACTTCTCCCCCTGCAACATTTCTTCACGCGTTGGATTCCACTGCTTCTACAGACCACTATATCCCCTCTTGATTCTTAGCTCTTGAAATTAGGATAACTAGATTTTCCAGCCTTGAAGCCTATAATTCATTCCTTTATTCTGTATTTTGAACACCTATCTCCTCTCAAACTACTGGCTTGCCCAAGAATTCCCTGAATCTAGGTTAAGGGTTCTCAAACTTGGGGTTGGGACCCCTCAGGGGGTCATGAGGTTATTACGGGGGGAAGAGGGGGCACAAGCTGTCAGCCTCCACCCCAAACACCACTTCTCCTCCAGATCTTATAATGGCATTAAATATATAAAAAAGTGTTTTTAATTTATATGGGTGGGGGTCCTGAAGGATGGCACCACGCACCAGCAAAGGAAGGAGGTGCTTGGGGCAGCCAATAGAAATGGGCAACATGTCTGGGTCTTCGGGGGTGGGTCCCTTGCTTCCTCCTTGAGCTGCCACCGAAGAAGAAGAGAGGGAGCGAAGGACTTGCCGCCGAAGAATGAAGCGATGCAATTGAGCTGCCGCTGAAGCGCCGCCAATCGGCTTCTTTTTTTTTTTTTTTTTTAATTTGCCGCTTGGGGTGGCAAAAAAGCTGGAGCCAGCCTTGGAGGGAGCGTCGCACTCACAGGCTTGCTCTGTGAAAGGGATCACCAGTACAAAAGTTTGAGAACCACTAATTAAGGTAATCTGCCGCTACCCAAGACAAATTCTAGTTGCACAATGGCTTTAGTAGTCCAGAATCCAAAATAAAAGATGTGTTTTGTCATCCTGTTATTACTAGTTGTGATTTGCTAGTTCTCTTCCATTCATCATTAAATCTTAGGATATTTCTTTAAATAATATAATTTTTGGAAACGACTTTCCTGTCTATATTTGTATGTCAAGGAACAGAAATGCCGAGGAAAAATATGGACAAGAAGTTCATCTAAGCTGAAGAGTTTCACATAATTTGGTATGTTAGTTAAAAAACAATACACTCACTGTGACAATTTCCCCATAATAATGCATGATTGTGTGTTGACCTGGTGATTGTGATATTTACCGTATGCACATGCTGAGGTAATTCAGTAACTGGACTATCAGGAAATGCACCCAGGATGAGGATGGTGGATCCTGATTAATACTTCTCAGCAAACATTTGAGAGACAGTGCAAGAGCCATTCACTTTGAAGGCCTGGACTGCGTCTGGCAGACAGGTTTCTCAAGGAGTGTCTGTCTCGATGGGGAGGAGGTTAGCCAAGGGAACCATAGTAGGGTTTAAAGAGACACACACTCCCTCATGTAAGCGAGAGAGTTGCTGAAGAATTGTTTGGGGGAAGAGATCAAGGCCCAAACCCCCAGAGGTAAGGTATCTGGAATAAGAGAAGTCTGCCTAGGACTTTAGGTAAGATACACATGTATAGACTTTGTTGTTTTAAAATCCTTTTACTCTTATGTTACGTTTTGTTCTGGCAGTTAAGATATTTGGTTTTAAGAAGGCTCTTTGGTTATTATACAATCACTGATCACAGGCTTCCCCCACAGGGAAGAAGCGCATGTGCCAAACTCTGTTATACTTGTTGGGCAGGCATGGTTGACGCTCAGGATACTGTAGCCCAGGACCCACTCTAAGGGTATGGCTACATTTACAGCTGTACAGCGCTGGGAGTTACAGCTGTCTTCGCATAGCTGTGTAGGAAAAGCACTGCAGTGTGGCCACACTGACAGCTACCAGCGCTGCAGTGTGGCCACAGTTGCAGTATTTGCAGCGCTGTTGGGCGTGGTGCATTGTGGGCAGCTATCCCAGCACTCAAGTGGCTGCAACGTGCTTTTCAAAACAGGGGGATGGGGTGGAGTGTGACAGGGAGCGTGAGGGAGACAGTGTGTGGATTTTTGGAGCTGACACTGTTCTCAGCTCCCTGCCTTACAAGTTCTAAGGACTGGAAGATACACAGCACCAACCTTCAATCATTTTAAAAGTTTTGACCCTTCCCCCACCCCTCTCTTATTCACTAAATGCAAATTATGCACTCCTAAATAGCCTTCAGACCACATAAACGGACTCCCTCTCTCCTCAAGCAAACAGCTGTGAACATCCAAGCAATTCCCTGCCCCGCTCGCTCGCTGGAGCAAAGAGCAGTAGATAAGCAGCTCCGGGGAGCTTGGAGTTCAGCCATTCTTCCGGTTTGTTGTGGACAGGAATTCTAGGATACCTCTTAATACCCCGGAGGCCAATAAAAGCGCTTTTGGTGGCCACACTTGATGAGCAGCGCTGCATCACCAGCGCTGCAATCGTTACACCCCAAGCAGATCAGGTGTACAGCCAGCACTGCAGCCAGGAGTTGCAGCACTGGCTGTGCCTTGCAAGTGTGGACACAGAGTAAGTTGCAGCACTGTAACCCCATCACCAGCACTGCAACCTCCAGTGTAGCCAAGCCCTAAGAGTGGGAAAACTGCAGGATTCCACCCCCGGGAAGGTAAAGGCATGAGAGCGGGTGGGTAAACTTCCAGAGAATCAGAGGTGCAGTTAGCTCTGCAACTGTAACACTCATACTAAATCTTTATGTATTATTTTAAAGATAATTTATCTGAAAGAGAGATGATGAATTGGCATTCTCTATTTCCATCTGCAGAAAATCTTATTTGATAAACAATTTCATGGTGTGTGACACCTTCTACAATTTGATAAATCTAAGAATGTTCTCTAGCATCAACCAGCATAATACAGAAGCATTTCTATTAGTTACATTTCTATATAACTTGCACTGGGAGTAGAGGTGGCATACAATCTACTCAAGAGAGATGCCATTAGTGTTGTGTATTGCTGTAATCAGAGTGACCAAAAGACAGCATAATGGATCTGCTTCCAGGCCATCACGATACTGTCATAAGACAACTTCAACAAAGTGTATTGTTCAACAAGGAATCCACTCACAGTTCAAATATTTTGTGAGGGTCAGGATTAAAATATGAGTGAATTACACACCAAGCTGTGGTTCAGGGAAGCACAACCCTCCTGGAAGGTTAATTTATTTATATTAGCCCCTTCTCTCCAAAAATTCTCACTGCTAATACTAGTTGAGCTCCAAGAGTAGTAAAAACAGTCAGAGTGCCACTGACAAAAAATATGGTTTACCATCATGTCATGTAGACTGCTCTGACCAGGTTTATGCATCAAAACAACTGTTAAAATGTTGGTGGTCAACCTGCCTAAATTAGTACTCTGCACAGACCTTGCTTATCCTAATGGTCCCACTGCAGCTATACTGGCATTAGAGTAATGTAGATACAACCTCTCTTGTGTACAAAGTGTATTGTGTGATGGCATGTATTTCAGGAAGAGAACCAGGAGGCACATGAACTAGACAGGACAACTAAACCAGAAATCAAAGCAAGGACAGGTCTGATCACAGAATATATTAATGGTTCACTCAAACCTTCACTAACAAGATAAGAACAAAAACAAACTGCCACATTTCTGCCTGAACAGTAAGTTTTGATGTAATCTGAGCCTCAAGTACAAAGCTTTGAAATCTGCTTTATTTTCACTGATTCTCCATTTTCTCCGTTGAATAAACTTTGTTTTATTTGAATTACACTGGAGTTATTGACAGTTCTCTGGGATTACTGCTGCGAGTGCTCCTCTGGAAATATAAACAAGTCTTTGAACTCTGAAGAGAAGCTGACTGTGTGTTGAAGGCACACGGATTGAGGCTAAATACAGCTCAGGATCTTAATCAAAGACACGGACCAGTAATGCAGTACTCTAAGATGTTACTGATGATCTGGATGAAGTTATCCTTAAGCATGGGAAAAGGCTAAGGAGTATCGATCAGCGTTGCGGGATACCCCTCTACTCCCAACATTGTGCCTCTCTTTAAAACAATGCCTCAGAATTTGACTCAATTTTTGTGGATAAATAGCCTAAGAAACTAATGGCCAGGTGTGCAATACTGAACAAGTGGAGAGAGGAATTCTGCTTGAGATCAAATTGTGTCCTGAAGCATGATTATCTTAACGTGCATACCTACAAATGTTATTGCTGTCCAAGTTTCCTATAGCTTTTGAAAATACAGTAATAATAATTGTCACCTCCTGTGACAGTGAATGTCATAGGCAGACTATATGTTCTATAAAAAAAGATGTTTTAAAAAAAGTTCCTTTAAATTCCTATGTTACAATTTCCTGACATTTATTCAAGTTAAATTTCATCTTCCATTATGCTGGTTGGCCCTTTTTGTCTGTCCTTCATGCTTCCCAAAGCTTTTAAAGACATACAAGTTTCTCACAAACCTCTATAGCTTATAACAACAAAAAACATTGCTTCACTGGCACACTTGAACTAGATGTCTGCTTTCCCTTCCAAAATCATTAATATTAAATTACAGTAGTCTCAACATCAACTTTAGAGTATATCATTATTAAACTTTGCTCCCCTTTAGGGGAAGCCATTAGGTATGACAATTTTCTATTGATTAACCGGCATTCAGTCCACAAGGATGAGATGTGTGTGTAAATAAGCCTTTGTTATAATAAAAAGGAAACAAAACCCCACTGTTTGCTTGCAATTTCTCTAAGTCTTTTTAATGCTCACTATGTTGACTTTATGGGGAAAACGTCTTCTCTGAAACCAGATTAAATGCTTTTGGATAGTGGATTGTCTGATATCAAAATTAATGTTAAAAGATTAAATTTCCTGAAAGAGAAAAGGACTGATCAGGACATATGGTTGTTGGGGTCTTTCAAGGGCAGAAGGAAGTGTTAATGGCCAGAGTCCCCATCGTGGGCTTCCTCCACACAACTCTTCTGGCTATAACAATGGATATCAAGAAGGCAATCATATCAATCAGGGAAATAGTAATGGGTTTGGAGTTGGCCCTGGTTAATATACAATTTTTCTTTTCAGAAGACTAGCCTCATGGAATATTTGACAATTATAATATTGCTCACATTAACAAAATGCTGCTGTTATAGTAACTAAGTGCTGCTCTTGCAGTAACCATTTATCCTTAACAGCAATGTGACTTCAATGGAAGAGTAAAAGGAAAAAAAATCAGGGATTTTTTTTTAAGATTGCAAAATACTCTCATAAAAGAGAAAAAAAGTACACTTAAAAAAAGTGTTTGTGATACTATGGCCTATTTCTGAGGCAACAGTGATACATGTGTGTGCCCTAGGAGTGCAGGATTTCTTTTAGTAATGTATTATTCTGAATGAGTATATTGTGTCATTAATGTTCACTGAATAAAAACAGCTCTGAAAACAATGACTAGTGCAAACTCTCCCTACAGCAATATGTTATAAACAAACATTTGGTTATTAAGAACATTGCGTTGATGAAATTAAAATGCCAGGATACTTAAACATCCTAAAAAATTCACAGGTCACCGACATCACATTAAAAAAAAAACAGGAATGGCCCCAGTAAAACTGGGACCAATAGTCTCTTTAGGGAAGAAAAACTGTATTAAATTTATTGCTGAAGAATCCATATCCATATCCACAGGCCCTGTATCCTAACTTTGGAGTCAATTAAGATCTTTAATTCAGCTAATGCAAATCAGAGTGTGATCATCTACGGTTTAGACCCAAATCCTCTAATTTTGTAAGTTATCTATATTGAGGAATTATCCTAGGAAATTGGATTTTTGTGTCTTCTAGCAGTAGAAAAGGTACATTTAAAAAAGGAGTTATTTATAAACATACCAAGGACAGTTGGCCTTCATTTCCAGAAAAGGAGACTGATATTCTACTTTATTATTAATGAATATTTATGTAGCACTGTAAACACACAGGGAACTTTACAGAATGTATAAAAAGGAATGTATAAATATACAAAGTAAAACAGTCTACCTGCATCCACACTGGATACTAGTTGTTAGTCTATTTTTAAAGATCTAAACAAGTATTGAAACCCGTATCTATTGTATTAGGATATTTTCTTTACTAGGAAGCACACAAACAAATATCCAGTGTTCTAAACCTGATGAAGGCCATAGGTTGAAAAAAATGCATGTTTGTAGTTTTATACATAAAGACTTCTGAAACAGCACAGCAACTACTGAGAGATTCATCTGGACTAGAAGTACAATAAAGTTGCCACACTTATATAAGCTGGACCATTTTATCCCCTTGATACTGATTTGTCCTGTATATACCCAATGTTCCAGGCTGATGTCTCAAGTTAAATATTTTTTTAAGTAATCACAATGCTCTCATCATTAACAGAAAAAACACCACTTCTCTTGATAACAGCTGAAGTAGGTGGCTTTTAATGAGCAACCAAGAAAGAAAATAGGACAAGAAATTATGGAAATCATGAAAAAGGGAGATAAAAATCTGACTGAACCTCAGAAAATACATAATTATTTAGAATATTCAGAAGCAATTTATTTAAACTTTTGCTATAAGGCACTTGACCTAACAAACTATTTAAATTGTTCCTTTAATTACAAAGGGACTCAATCAAGATTGTGAGCTAATCAGATGGGCAAATTTCTGAATCCAGCCATCTTGTCTCCCATGACAGCACTGCCACAATTTCCCCATCATTTTAACGAACTGAACTGCAAAGGAACTTTAAACTCTATAAGAGAAAAAATGAACTCAGGATTACATTCCATTTGCTGTATTTCAGCCTATTCTAGTTGTTTCGGGAGCTCAACCCCGAATTCCAATGGGCAGTGGAGACTGCCGGGACTGTGGGATAGCTACCCACAGTTTACTGCTCTGTAAGTTGATGCTAGCCATGGTATTGAGGATGCACTCCGCCAGCTTAATGTGCTTAGTGGGGACATACACAATTGACTGTATAAAATTGCTTTCTAAAGATTCACTTCTATAAAATTGACCTAATTTCGTAGCATAGACATACCCTCAGTTGATTTCACTCACTACTCAGATTCTCTTCTTTAATTCAACAATTATTTCACCCATCCAGTCACTTTCCTCTATAGGCTTTTACACAGCATTATAACTTCCTCGTTGTTTCCTAACAAGTCTAATAAGCATTATAAGAATCTTCATGTTCACACTGGTTCCCTCTTAAGACTCAGAAAAGAATGTAAGAATTCTTCCTGAACAGGAATGCTTCCCTGATTCAGCCTGAATTTTTAGAACAGTTTCCAGTTGGAAGAATAGACCTAATGTGTTTCCAGAATTAAAAAACAAAAACCCAACAACCCACAAACATGCTATATTCATATAAATACTTGATCTACACGCTCGTAAAAAAAATCATGGGTGGGGGCAGGAATTGGGCTTTTCACAATCCTCAGATAAAATACTGGAGGAATAAAAGAGGGGCAAAGAGTATACTCTAATTAAAATTCACTAGATTATTTTTTTTTAAATATTTTTGTGCAAACTGAAATTTTCAGTGGCTAGATACCATTGTGATATGCATTAAAAATATCTACAAACTTCACATAAGTATTTCCTTAATTGTAATTTTTAGCCAAAAAAAATATGGTAAGATTATGATCTTTTTGCAATTTCACTATTCTTCCAACTACTGTATTGGGGATAAATGTGCTATGAAAAAATATTAATAGCTGTGGTATAGATACCGGTTCAATGACAGAATTTAATTTCAGAATATGAGGACAGCCTATCAACTAATCAGCACATGACTAAGTATTGGAAAGACTGAGGCCAAAGCACTTTCAAATGCACAAAGTGAGCAAAGATATTTTTCTGTAAATTTTCAGTTATAGCAATCATGGGTGCTTCAACTAACGTATACTTAACCATTTTCAGAATGAAAACCATGATTCAACAAAGCACTTCAGCATGCTGAACAATTTAGTTTTCCATCAATTTTTTTTTTTTTTAAACACACACATGGATCCTAATACACAAAACAAAATTCTATAAGCTATTTAAGCTATTTTGAGGCAGAAGGAAAATGGCAAGAGATAGAATGTTACTATTTGTATATTCTGGGGAAGATATTCCAGTGACGCCGATTACATAAATATGTAAGGAAGGTAGATAAGGAAGCACAATATTTTCAGTCAGAATTGTGATTTGGAGTTGATGGAAACTAACACAAATATCCACCAATATTTAATGTGTTAAAAATGTATTTTCAGATTTTGCAGTGTGGTTCTGTTTATTTCTGTCACACGAAATCTTTGAAGCAGCAGTTAAGAATTTACAATGGTCTAGCTGCTGCAGTAAAAGCGTTACAGTACTTATCATTCAGTCCCTGGACACAGAAGAATGTTCTTTTATTGACTACGCTAAGTACTGATCTCTCAACGATTTGCAGAAGGTTACATTTTTGCTGCTTTTACCTCTTAGCTTTTGACTATCATCCCAATCCTAAATTTGGAAAGTCTTTTAAAACTTGCTCCAAAACTTCCACAAGGATAAAAGAGCAAATGGGTCATTTCTCCTTGTGACAGTACTTCCCATAAGGCTTTATGGAAATATGCTTAGAATGTGTTTTACGCTACATATGTCATGTAACATATCTCTGTAAAGGTTATGATCTACTGAATATATTAATCCTATTTGTATGCATGTATCATTTTTGTATGTTATGTCAAAGTTATTAATGTTAACTGTGTACTGGCTTGATTTCTAAATAACCTTAGTAGAGCATTTGGTCAGTTCCTGGAGAAAAGAATGTTGAAATTAAGTACCTGATCAAGAAACAGTTAAAGGACAATGGATCTTGGAATGCTCCAATCCACATAGGAAGTCTGCTTGAAGACTTTCAAGGTAGCATGTAAACAATGGAGTCCTGAGCTGGCAGGGAAAGCAGGGGTAGAAGTAGTCTTGGCACGTCAGGTGGCAGCTCCCAAGAGGGTTTCTGTGATCTAACCCCTCACACTCCTCTCTTCACACTGATTGTTGATTTTCAAAAAGCTAATCTGACAGCCTTATATCTGAATCAATGTCAAAGAAGATTTTTTTTAAATGGATGCCATATGCAGAGAAAATAGTCCGAGGGCAGTTTTGAGCTGCATGCAAATTGCAAACATCAAGAAATTCACTGATTCTGGGTTTAAGGTATGTTCAGGTTTTCCAGTGATCCTAGTTATTACATATGAATTTCTAATAACCATGAATGTAATGAAACAATGACTATTTGCTAAAAGGAAGGCCGTTCTGGTTTTATGCCAGTGTGTGTGTATAGTACTTAGAAAAAGCAAAAAGGATTAGGAAATTCTAAAAGGATCCTAGTCTTTGCATTTGTTAATGCAAAAACCTGAGCAGATTTAAAGGATGCCTGGAATAACCAACTCCATGTTTCAGAAGAATGAGACTCCTGGGGAGTAACAAGACAATCTGCAGTCCATTTGGGATCACCTTGATTTGGAATGGCCAACTATTAGTCAATGAGAGCTCGGCTAACAGCAAACTCTAGGGGCAACACTGGCTGCTTGTTCACATGAGTTCTCACTACTTTTGGCTTTAGAAGAGGGTGGGAGTGGGAAACAGAGCCTCTTCGATCATAGGACTGGGAAAGCTTTGTTGGGAACCAAGTGGGAGCTGTACTGGGGAGGGCACAGAGCACTGATGTCAGGAGTTCAAAAGCATGAAGGTAGGCATGCCCTACAGCACCACAATTGAGTCAGGTCACCTGTCTCCAATGGTCTCACAGTAGCCTTTAGAAAAGATGCCAACAAGGATTCTGCACTCACTCAGGTGCCATTCCTTATGCCACCTCCCGTTTATACCCATTCTCCTCCTACTTAGGAGTAGTGATTGTCTGCTGTAGAGCCAGGGAAGGAACAGAGCACACTGTCACTCCAAATGGCAGCACTCGGAAGGCATTAGAAAGAGACTGTCTGGCTGAACTATGCAAAAGGATGGGAGTGGGGGCAGAATGGGAGAGAATTCACTGATGTCACTGCCAACTAGCTGGCCTGACCAGGCTGCTTGAGCATTACGATTCCTCCTATGCCCTCCCAAATACAGCTTCACTGCACTATTCTCAACAAAATTCCCCTGAGCTTCCTCTTCTATTTTAGGGGTATAGTTGTTTCTCCCCATTTCTTAGGAAGAGGCTTTTGCATTAGTGCTGTCCTGCAGCAGGCACAGTCAACTAGTACAGAAGAAGAGCAGCCTCTGAGAACACCACATGGAATAAGTTATTGTTTAAAAAAAAAACAAACCCTGAAAAACAGACTAAGTTCTCTGACATTCCTTAGGCAATGGATATTATTTAACTCTATGTTTTATGAAAAATTCCCCACAGTTCACATAAAAGTTGTTACAACACTAGAAGTATTGTTCACTCTCATATCTACCAACTCCCTCTTACAATCTACTGCTGTTCAGAAGGGAGTGCCTCCCATTTTAAAGTAATGCTCTAACAAACCTCAAATGGAGAGCATTGGCCTGCTAAACCCAGGTTGTGAGTTCAATCCTTGAGGGGACTATTTAGGGAACTGGGGTAAAAGAAAACAAAACAAAAGAACCCCTCCCCCCAAAAAAAACAAACAAAAAAACCTGTCTGGGGACTGGTCCTGCTTTGAGCAGGAGGCTGGAATAGATGACCTCCTGAGGTCCCTTCCAACCCTGATATTCTATGATTCTATGAATGTTTGATAGGTTCTGTATCTTAAAATGACCAAGAAAACAAATATGTACACAGAAGCCATAGAAATGTAGGGCTGGAAGGGTTGTGGAGAGGTCATCTAGTCAAACCACCTGATTTGGGGCTGGACCAAGTATATCTAGACCACCCCTTACAGGTGTTTGTCTAACCCGTTCTTTAAAATTTCCAATGACGGGGACTGCACAACCTCCCTTGGTAAACTATTCCAGCTATCATTATAGATAATCTTTTCTTAATATCTAACCTAAATCTCCTTGACTGCAGATTAAGCCCATTACTACGTCTACCTTCAACAGACATGAAGAAAACACGGTTACTCACCTTTGTAACTGTTGTTTTTCGAGATGTGTTGCTCATATCCATTCCAGTAGGTGTACGCGCCGCGCGTGCACGTTCGTCGGAGAACTTTTACCCTAGCAACTCCAGCGGGCCGGCAGGCCGCCCCCTAGAGTGGCCCATGCCATGGCGGGTGATGTATACCTGCCGGCCCGCCCGCTCCTCAGTTCCTTCTTGCCGGTACTCCGACAGTGGGGAAGAGGACGGGGAACAATATGAGCAACACATCTCGAAGACAACAGTTTAAAAGGTGAGTAACCGTGTTTTCTTCTTCGAGTGCTTGCTCATATCCATTCCAGTAGGTGATCCAAGCCTTACCTGCGGTGGGGTCGGAGTTAGGGTCACTGTGCGCAACACAGCAGAGCCGAAGGCCGCATCAATCCCTGGACTGCTGGACAGGCATAATGGGTAGCAAAGGCTAGGTCGTACCAGGTCCGTATACAGGAAGTCACCCTGAGGAAATCTCTGAGAGGAAACTGGTAACCCTCTAACTCGTTCCGCGACGGCAACAAAGAGTTTGGGCGACTTACGGAATGGTTTAGTATGGCTCCATGTAAAGGCAGCGCTCTGCGCACGTTAAGGAGTGTAACTGCTGCTCCTTGGAGACAAGTGTGGTTTTGGGAAGAAGACGGTCATGGAATATGTCTTGGTTGACATGAAAGGCCGAGACGACCTTGGAAGAAGTGCGGGTGCGGGCCGCAGTTGCACTTGTCCCGATGGAAACCGTATATGGGATCCACGACGAGGGCGCGCAGCTCGACACGCGCCAAGCAGAAGTGATCGCCACCAGGAATGCCGTCTTCCAGGACAAGTAAAGAAGGGAACACGTAGCCAGCGGCTCAAACGGGAGAGAATGAGACGGGATAGCACCAGGTTGAGATCCCAGGAGGGGGCTGGGGGGCGGGACCTGCGAGTAAAGGCGTCCAGCCTTTGAGGAATCTGGGACACCATTGGGTGGCGAGAAGACCGAGCTGTCTTCACTCCTGGGTGAAAAGTGGAGTATGGCCGCTAAGTGAACGCGGAGAGAGGACAGTGCAGGCCTTGCTCCTGAGCGACCAAAGGTAATCTAGAATTAACGGTATGGAAACACGGTGGATGGAAGCGCTTTTCCGCGCACCAGCACGTAAACCGCTTCCACTTGGCTACGTATGTGCCTTGTAGATGGTTTTCTACTTCCCGACCGGACTGCCTCACTGGGGAAGAGCAATGTAATTCGGACCGAGTTAGCCACTCAGGAGCCACGCGAGAGGTGCAGCGACTGGAGGTCGGGTGACAAGGCGGCCAGTCCTGTGTGATCAGGTCCAGGTGAAGAGGCAGGGAACGGGTCGACTACCGACAGGTCCAGCACAGAGAGTACAATGCTGGCGGCCCATGCCGGAGCGATCAAAATCAAGCGGGCCTGTCCTGCGCGCCTTCAGAAGGACCGGGGGGGGGGGGGTCTGTATTGTTACAGCTATAGTTGCTGACAGGTATTTTGAAATAAATTACCAAAATAATTGAAACTGGCATGATTATATTCTGCTGTTTTAACAAATAAAATATGCAGAATTTTAAAATATTGTGTGCAGAATTTTAAATGTTTTGGTGCTGAATTCCCCCAAGAGTAAATCTATGAACCTATGACACTTCTAGCCTTTCACACAACTGTATCACATTGTTCTTATATTTCACTTGTGAGCCACTTAACCCCCAGATCCTTTTCAGTAGTACCATCTCCTAGACATTTATTTACCATTTTGTAGATGTACATTTGATTTTTCCTTCCTAAGTGTAGTATTTTGCACTTATCTTTATTTAATTTCATCTTATTGATTTCAGACCAGTTCTTCAATTTGTCACGGTAATTTTGAATCCTCATCTTGTGCTCTTAAGTGCTTGCAACTCCTCCCAGCTTGGTGTCATCTGCAAACTCTCCACTCCTTTATCCAAGTCATTAATGAAAATAATTGCATAGTACTGGACTAAGGATAGACCCCCTGCAGCACCCTACTAGATACCTCCCTCCTAGTTTGACAGCAAACCACTGATAGCTAGTTGAAAAACCGCATTCAGAGAAGTTGTAAATCCATTTTGTAGTAATTTCATCTAGACTATATTTCCTTAGTTTGCTTATGAGAATGTCATATGGGACTCTGTCAAAAGCTTCACTAAAAATCAAGATAGATCAGGGGTAGGCAACCTATAGCACATGTGCCACAGGTAGCACACGAGCTGATTTTCAGTGGCACTCACACTGCCCAGGTCCTGGCCACTAATCTGGGGGGCTCTGCATTTTAATTTAATTTTAAATGAAAGTTTCTTGAACATTTTAAAAACCTTGTTTACTTTACATACAGCAATAGTTTAGTTATATATTATACACTTATAGACAGAGTTCTTCTAAAAACGTTAAAATGTATTACCGGCACGCGAAACCTTAAATTAGAGTGAATAAACGAAGACTCGGCACATCAGTTCCGAAAGGTTGCCGACCCCTGAGATAGATCATGTCTACTGCTCCCCCGCTGCCAACTAGACCAGGAACTGTGTCAAAGAAGGTTGTTAGGTTTATTTGATTCTTCAGAAATCCATACTGGTGATTAATATCACCCTATTATCCTCTAGGTGCTTACAAACTGATTGTTTAATATTTTGTTCCAGTGTCTTTTCAATGTATCAAAGTTAGGCTGAAGTGATCCATAATTTCATGGGTCCTCCTTTTCCCCTATTTTAAAGATAGGCATTAGGTTGGCCCTTCTTCAGTTCCTGGGACCTCACACATCCTCCACGAGTTCTTGAACATAACAGAACATGTTTCAGTAAGAACCAAATGGACTAATAAGTGACCTGGGACTCACAAATATCTCTTTGTAGAACATGTGTTGCACAACTATACACAATACATGTATACCATACAACTGTGTGTCTTTCACAATACATAAAAGGTAAATGCAGAGCGGTTAATAATATGTAAACACAATTATATCTTATGAATGCTACTAGCCAGAATATACCTATGGGAAACTCTCTCCATGCCAGACACCTCAAGTAACTGTGCTGGCAACTTTTAAGACATTTTAAGTCTCAAATATGCAGGCCATCATGTGCTTCCAGTGCCATTTTTTCTTGACTCAGTGATTTATTATAGCAATCACTGTAGTTAAAGTGAGATTATACTGTGAAAAGTGACTGGGAAAATGGCAGCATGAGGTTGCATGTTTATTCTCTCAGTGACTTCCAAATCAAATATGCTCAGTTAGGAAAAACCTCTCTGTTAACTGCTAGTGCTGCAAATTCAATCCACGATCTGAAAGTCAAACTGTGTTTTTCATCACAAGTAATAAAAATTATGCTACTACAAATTAGTGAATGATTCTATGCATGAAATCAGATTAGAACACACTCTTATAGCCATATCTCTGCTCTGCAGTGCTAAAAGTAGTAAAACAAAGAAATTAAGAAATACTATCATCTCTAAAACATAAGAATTGGGATAAACAGAAAGAGAAGATCTAGTGAGTCAGCTTTTCTAACTGTAACCAAGTAGCAAATTCTCTAAAGGATGAATGAGTGGAGAAGTTGGAATAAATTGTTCACTTACAGCTACAGGCTACTCTC
The DNA here is from genome assembly GCF_003597395.2 of Chelonoidis abingdonii. NCBI lineage: Eukaryota > Metazoa > Chordata > Testudines > Testudinidae > Chelonoidis > Chelonoidis abingdonii. The sequence continues at coordinate 35,187,525 of NC_133778.1, read as the reverse complement.
ACCAATTGCTTCTATTCTGCAATGTTTCACTCTCCCTATGGCCTACTCTGTGTTTTACCGCACAGTGAAATAGACAAAGAACATGAAGTAGGGGAGCGTAACAGAGCTCAAGTCAAACAATGCCACAAAATGGCAAAACTGGAGCCATTAGGCCAAAGGCAATCTCCTGCCAAGAAAGTGAAGGTTTCATAAGTTCTCTCAAACCTTTGATGGGAGATGAGGGGAGAAGAAGAGGGAAGGTGCCCACTGTGCTCCCTTTTCCTTTTTTTTTTTTTTTTTTTTTAATTCAAACAAACGAAAAAGATAACAAATCTGAAAATATTTTACAAAACAGGCCTTAATAGCTGATAACAGTATGTTGAATTTAGATATTTCATTCAAATTGGATTTTTTAAGACAGCAGTATACATGCCTCTATTCACATCTCTCTGACCTGTATATTCTGGAGTGCATACCCATCAAGCAATAGTACAAGAGTCGTTAGGAAAGATTGTTGAAAAAGCTTTTCTCTTGACCAGAAAAGAACAGAATGTTGGCATTTCAGCACTTGGACTTTTTCTGTGCTTTCACCCTCAAAATAACTAACTATGGACTACTCATATCTATTTACTGTATTTTAAAACACAGAGCTTTAATTTCAGCAGTACAAAGGTAGGACATTCTTCATTAAATGGTTGTCCTTATTGTATTTAATTACATGTAACTATAACTTAATGACTGATGCTGAACACTCTCTTGAGATCAAATAAAATCCTCCCTCCTCCCCCACCCCGCCATATGACTGTTTAACGTTAACTTTGCCTTATTAGCATATCAGATTTTTACTTAACGTATGCCACTTATTTGTCTAGAAAGATATTCTAGCTAAGTCACAAGAAGAGCCTTTAGGAAAGGGATGTAGAAAAGTGTATATGAGATTAATTTCAAACCACTGAGCCTGTAATGTTTACAACTAATAAGGATGAAAAAGAACAAAAAGAGGAATGGCTTACAGGATGACATGGGAAGAAACTTTCCTTTACACTACAACTTCAAATGCTTCCTGAACTTCCCTAAAATCCATACGAATTATTTAGAGTGCTATCTTTCTTCTTATTGGTGAAATCTTTAGGGACATCTTACACTTTACAATTAAGTAGACAGTTATTTATCCCCAGTCACAGAAGACAACATTGTGTCTATCTTTGGGCTGCTACCTTCCCATCCCCACTCTCCCTCATAGTTTCTATAAGAATTTTTGCAAACTGAGAACATCTTACAATCCCAGCAACAGGAAGAAACATTTGTCTATCATCATGGAGAAAGGGAGAGTGTTTTCCTTCTGATCCTTTTTAAAGGGAACGAAGTCCCCCCTCAAGTCACTTTGATTTATCTGTGAAGAACAATGGATGACCGGATATTATATCTACTTATGTGCTCAGGAGACCAAATTTCAGTTTGAACAAGACTCGTTCACAATGATAGTATGAAGGGTCAATCCTAGGGTGACCAGATGTCCCGATTTTATAGGGACAGTCCTCATTTTGGGGTCTTTTTCCTTATATAGACTCCTATTACCCCCCACCCCCATCCCGGTTTTTCACATTTGCTGTCTGGCCACCCTAGTCATTCCACATTCAGAACACTACTTGTTATAATGCAGTCTTATTTTTCCCTCGACTCCACTACCCTTGTAAAAGATGAAAAGATGCAACTATACTTGTTTGCAATCCCTTATATATATATACACACACTGTTTCATGCAAGTCAGAACATAATCTTAGAAAAACATAGGGTGTCTATAACCTTGGCAACTTACCAAAAATTAAGAGGTATAGGGAGGAGATGAATTTAGCAAGACCAAGGACTGTACCTTCAAAATGTTTGCTCCTGCCTGAGTGATAGCAGAAGAGGAGCATCCAAACAGTCCACGGTGGTGGAGCCACGTACAGAATACATACTACAGCATTATAGAACAATTTTTGTAGCTAAAAGCACGGAAAGTGGTATGAAACAGCTTCATCCTCATAGTCAAACCACCATAAAAGCAGCAAAGCTCCATCTCCAAAACTTCATTTAATAGTCTGCCTAAGTTCTTTTTGCAGCTAAAGAATATTTTAAAAGCAATAAGTCACAGTAGTTTTTCAGAGGTATCTAGAAAGCAATCTGGAATAATGATAAGCATTCTTTAAGAAATATCCATTTCAATCAGGTATGTATCATTCTAGCATGCTTAGAGTCAACATTCCTGATAGGAAAAAAAAATTACTATACATACCTCAAAGCCAAGTCTATCTTTCTCTTTCCAAAAACAAAAATGTGTAACCTTCTTGTCCCAGAATTCATCAGGTTTTACTACACAAACAAGCGATACCTCAGCTGGAACAACATTCTGCAAAACAAAATGAAACAGATAAAACATTCAAGATTAAATACCCATTTATGGCAAAATCAACTTGCATTTAGACAGCACCTTTTATCCAGGATCTTAACTCTCTCTACAAATATGAATTAAACAAGACTTACAAAATCCAGGTGACATAGGTGGCTGTTTACTAATTCTACAGAGAGAAATTATACAGAGATTAAGTGATTTGCACTAACTCACACAGTGAGTCAGAACAGAGCTGAGGATAGAATCTGGTTTCCTGATTCCCAAAAGTGTACTCTAACCACTAGCCACCCTCCACCAGTAATGGAAAACAAAAAACACAACCCTATTTACCTGAATATTACTTACAATATTGTGGTAATAAAACTATAGTTAAGGCTGATATGAGACTTTCAGTCTATAGCCTGTTTGCATACTATCTAGAGAAATACTATGGAAAAAAAATTAAATTGCAAGCTTTATGCAAGCTAATTGAGACTATATTTGAAGTCAGAACTCTAAAGCTAGGTCATCACAATAAAGAAACAAGTTAAGCTAGATGAGAAATATATATATTTTACTATTAAATCAGGATTTAAGATCAATGGATCTGCTATTATAATTTAACTATAATGTTTACTGTTTCCAGAATAGAAACGATCTAAATCATTAAATTGATTAAATATTTTAATTATGCATTAAGTTGACAAATCAATATTTTCCTTACAAAACCGGTGTTCAAATATATTTTGCCTATTTATATATTGTCCTCACATCACAGTACAGGCAGCTTATACATATTACTCTTCTGTGATGTCATCAACTGTAATACTAGGAGAAAGATATATGAACACAGTACTGAAAAGCACTGTGAGTAAAACTGATTTTAAATTATCTTGTTTTAAGATGAAAAATAATTAACAAGTTAATTAACACTCACCCAAAATTTATTTTAAAAAACAAGGTTTTGCAAAACCTAGATCTAATAGGGGAAAAAAAACAAACAACCCCAGCTTGTCTTCATGGGTTTCTCTCCACTCTCACAGAAACAGTTGTTTTTAAACACACACTCCCCTACAGCATTTTCAACCCAAACACTGCCTCACTAAAAAAGTTAAGTGACTTGATTGATTTTCTTTGTCTAATCAGAGAAATATGAGAAGTGATCAGCATAAATAAGTGATTTAGATTTTCTAAATTATAATTTGACATATGGTTACTTGCAGAGGCAAGAAAATGTATTTGAAATATTATTCTTCATAACAGAAGCAATGAGTCACATTACATATACAGACAGAAGCCCGAAATCAAGTGCTTCTAAACATCATTATTATTCTAGAACATGTGATGTACATCCTGTTGAAGAGCACTCATACAGACTTAAGGAAAGAGGGACAAGGCATTTGACAAAAAAGAAAAGGTTGGGGGTCCAAATGTCAAATCTCATTAAGTCTCCAGTCAGTAGCTCTTAAAGATACTCATAAGGCAAACAGGAAAGAGTTGCTCTTCCTGAAAAATCAAAAGGCGGGAAACTAACACTGACAAAAAGCTGACAAAGGATAAGTAATCAGTAAGCCAAATAGAGAAGAATTAGCAGCCTATTGGTGTAAGTGATGGATCTATTCTATTAGGTACATTTTTAAATCCACCCGAGAGAAGTTTTATTTTTGCAAATAGAATCTGAACCTCTCAAATTTGTGAAAATATTTATAAAAAAACATCACTGCCACAGAGAGAGACCTCTAACTTCAGTGGACATCAAAAGCTTGGTCCCTTGATACAGTAAGAAGTAGCACTAATGCTCACCATGGAAGCTGGAAAGAAGCCCACAGACTGTTTATAATCAGGAAGCAAAACTGCTTTGAAACCAATGGGCCAGGTGGGTCCTCTTTTGAGCAGAGAAATGCCTATTATATTCAACATATACAAATCCTGGTTACCTTACTTAGATGAATGGTCCCACTGACATCCTCTGCAATGGGATTTGGCTTTAAAGAGACTATTGGCATAGCTAAACTGAGCAGGATTTGGCCCTTGTGGTGGAAAACGCCAAGACTGCACATAGAGGGCCAGTAATGCTAGACTTACATATCCATAACGGACATAAAAAAATATTTAAACTGCAAAAAAAATTTAATTTCTGAGAAACATTGCACAGAAATGCAAAAGCAAATGTACATTAGAAGAACAAACAATTTAGATGCATTATTTCTGATATGAAAGTTGGCGAAGAGTCATATCCTGTTGAAAATTTTCAAAATCATGTTATTTATTGCTCATCTGGGTGAAGCTCAATATTTTGAAAACTTGATAAAGTGTTACCCTAATAATTGAACAAACAGCATTCCAAGGTCCAGATTTTCAGACCAGCTTCTAACTTTGTGCAAGACAAGGCATTCTGGGAACCCTAAACATTCAAATGTCCATGTTATAATTGAATAAACTCCTGGTTTCCCTTTCTGAGTGCACAAATACAGTACAATTTTTGAAATGCCCAAATGTGAACACCTATAAACTTAAATGTGTAATGCAAGGCACGCAAATATAGAGGATGCTTTTGAAAATGTGGCCCTAAAAGTCTATTTTCAGTTTCAATTTAATGTATTAATTCAAATTATTTGTCTATGCCAGATTCATTGCAAATTGAAACTGCAAGATTACAGTTACTGTGCTTATTCAACTAAGACCCTTCCCTCTACTCCTTATTTAAAAATGAATAGTTTAATGCTTCCTTGTTTTCTCAGTACTTACTCATTAGAATGATCCTGCAATCCACATCAACTCTCTTATTTATTATAAATCAAAATTAGAGGCATATGCATTTAGTCTTTTCCCACGTGCTACCATTACATTTCTGTAGCTGGCACTAACATTTTCTTTTTTTAGAATTATCAGAGAAACACAAAAAGAAAAGGCACTTGTACTTGTATATTTAACTATGCTGTTATAAAGCAAGGAGATTTTCACTTCTGTTTCTGGAGACTAACTGTTATGGCACTTTAATAATACAGATTTTAGACTGCCAATCACAGTAGCAGCTGGGCGCTTATTAACAGCAAACATTTTAAAAATAAGCTGTAAGCCATATCTTAATTGCTGCAATTAAAAGCCACTTTCATCTACCCCCTCCCTGCAATAAAACATAAAACAGAAAAATGAGATAAAAATTAAACCAAATAAAAAAAAACTGTGTCTATGCTGCTCTGAGCTTGACAGACTAAGGTTTTGAAGGAGCTCGCAAGGAAGCAAACTCCACATATGGAGACCTTCACCTGAGAAAGTTTTACTGCCTATGGAGGAGTCTCTAATTCTAGGCACTGGCAAGCAGCTGATCTTAAATGGTATGATAGGACATAGAACAAGAAGCAGTCTCTCAAAAGGTTTGGATACAGAACATTCAAAGAAATACAAGCTACAAAATCTAGAATTGTATCAGGAAGCCAATGCAAAGACTTCAACACAGCGACAAACCTGTATTCTGTACTAGCTAGAGCTCCCAGATAGGCTTCATAAACAAACATAAGCAGAGTGCCCTGCCAGCAGTCTATATTGGAAATGACAAAGGCTGGAAAACCACTGCCATGCCTATATTAAAGAGGGAAGACCATAGCCTCCTGATTAGCCATAGATTATGAAAGTTACTGAGACACACCAAAGAATTGAGGAGCATCAATGATCCATAGGGCCCGGACGTTGTAAACTATTCACATTTAACATGGTAATACACTTGTAAAAGTTTTATCTAGATCTCAACAGAAGGCTGCTCAGATCAAAACTTGAATAACTTTCTACAGAAGTATATAAACCCCTTTTCAGATTAATTGCTTCTACTTACAAAATTCTGTGTAACATAGCATATACTGTGTAATTAAATGATGAATTGACTGTTTCCCAATAAAGAAATTTCAGCTGTTTCAGTAACACAGCATTCTGACTTCCATCTATAAAACTAATCTGTTCATTGTGAATACATAAAAATTGATTTACCTGGAGCATTAACACCACCGTCTTTACCACATTCCATTGAGATTTTCTGCCATCCACTATCACAGTAAATCCTCTAGCTTTACACTTTTCACTAAGACAAAAAAGAAATACTTTTAGAAAACAGTAAAACTCGAGAACAAAATGTCAGATATCACAGTGATTAGCTTGGCTATTACTGACTTTCATCACGACCATTTTAAAAGTAGAACATTGCTTTGGGATTTTGCAATTTTACTTACTAAAAATCTTCCCTTAAAAATTGAAGTATGTTCACTTACAAAACATTTTATTATAGTACCATACTAGCAATTTTTTAAACAGCATTAATATTCCAGAAAATGTATCAAAAATTCATTATATTTTGTTTATATTGCAGATCCTCTTACCAATGATTATAAAGTACATTATAAACATTACACAAATAAATATCACAAAATCCCTGTGAGATAGCACAGTATTTTATAAATGGGTAACAGAGGCACAGAGAGATTAATTTTCCTAAGGTCACCAAGGAAGTCTGTTGCAGAGTCAACAATATAACTTCCATGTCCCATTCCTAAATCACTTGATCTAGGTCACAATCCAGGAAAACATTTAGGCTCGTGATTAATTTCAAACATGCACTTAAGTGTTCTTCTGAATCAGGGCCCTTACTACAAAATACAAAAAGCCAGCTAGAAGAATACAGACTTTGCAAGGAGATACAAAAGGGGAAAATGTAGTTCAAATTGACAGTATTTATTTACTCCCTTTTTAAATTAACAACTTTAAGTACCAAATATATCATTTTCAAAGAAGTATATATTCATATAAAAAAAAGTTGAAAGAACACTTAAGGTTACAAAGTCAAGTGCTCAAAGGTTAGGAAATGCCAGCATTAAGGTTGTCTGTGCCCAGCCTCAGCATCTTCCTCTTTCTTACCTAGCTGTCAGCAAGGGAAACCTACAAAATACAGGAAATCTCTCTCCATGCTCCCAGTTCCAGTTCCAGGCACCATAGCTTCTAGTAACAAAGAGTCCTGCTCAGTGCCTATGGCTCTAGGCTAGGGCATGCTTGCCCAGATGGAACATTCAGAGAATTCAGCTGCTGGTGTCTAACAAACCTTCATTGAGCACAAGCATATGGCAATTTTCAGAGGCTTGTAACTTGAACAAATTTTGGTGGACTCAGGGTAACGTCCTCGCCAAATTTTAAGTCCGTGCTTTAAACATGATGGCTCTAGAGCAGTGGTTCCCAAACTTGGGTTTGCAAACCCTTGAGGGTTCGCAAAATGTATCAGGGGGTTCTCAGAAAAAGTTCTGTAATGGCAGACGGAGCCATCCCTAGGGACTCAGGTTTGGGGGGAAGCAGCCGGGACCCAGGCATGTGGGGTGGGCAGCCCGAGCCCTGTGGAGCATGGGGCCGTCAGCTGGGACCCTGTCCCTGACAGACAGGAGAAGTTCGGTGGCATGAGGGGCAGAGTGGGAGGGGGAGCCACGCTGTACCTGGGGGACCGTCCAGACTAAATTTGTCCCTGGCCCTCCACCCCCCTGCTGCTGGAAGAAAAAAAGTGTTTGCGCACAAAATCAACTGGAACCAAGGTCACTGTAGACAATTTGGCAGTAACAATCCTCAGTTAGTCCATACTCAGTCATTCTTGGTAGTGTGCCATTTTGCTCCAATGAGACTTGAGTGAATCTTCTCATTTACTAGTTTGTTCGTTTGTTAGCGTTCTCAGTATGTTATTTTTATTTGAACTGTTGGACATGTGCCTGAAAACTGAAAGTGTAAAAGACACCAGAAAACGAACATTCGACATCAGCTAGTCCAAAGTGTGGAAAATCTAAGTCAAATGATCATGATGGTCCTGGGAGCTCGCTTATGAAGAAAAGAAAATATGACAACAATTATATAAAATATGGCTTTACAGCACTGGTGAGCAAGGGTGTACAAAACCAGAGTGCATAATCTGTGGCGATGTCCTAGCAAACAGCAGCCTCAAACCTTCTCTACTTCAGCACCACTCAGAAACTACAAGCCCCACACAACTCGACAAGCCTGTTGACTTTTTCAAGTGAAAATTAGCCAAGTATAAAAGTGACATTACCAATTTTGTATCCAAAGCAAGTACCGATAACAAAAATGCACTTGAAGTGTCATACCGAGTGAGTTCCCGAGTAGCAAAAGCAACAGAGGCTCATACCATAGCAGAGAGCTTGATTGGCCCATGTATAAAAAAAAAGACATAGTTCATTGCACGCTCATAGAAAAGGCTGCAAAAAGGATTGACATAGTACCTTGGTCTAATACTACATTGCTGCAAAAAAATTAATGACACGTCAAGTAATGTAGAGACCACAATTGTATATAGAGTGAAAAATAGTCCATATTATGCTATACAGTTGGATGAATCAACTGATGTTGCTAATCTATTTTGCTAGCGTTTGTACGTTATGTGAATGAAGGTATGGTTGAAAAAGACTTGTTTTGCCGACTACGGAAAGAACATACAACTGGAGAAGATATCTTCAATCTGACTAATGCATATTTTCAAGAAAAAGAAATAGATTGGTCTCATTGGCTAGGCATTTGCATTGATAGGGCCACATCAACGACAAGGAAGTATACCGGATTCATAGCTCATACAAAAAAGGTTGCATCAAACGTCTCTTGGACTCATTGTAGTATCCATAGACAAGTGAAAATGGTGAATTTCATAAAATCATGACAAACAAATTCCAGAATATTTCACGTACTTTGTGCAGAAATAGGTAGTGTACACAATTGTTTGTTGCCCCACACCGAAGTTAGATGGCTCTCACATAGCAAAATCCTTGTGCACTTGTTTGAGCTTAGAATGGAAATCCTTGTTTTTTTCTATAGCCACCCTTTCCACCTCACCAGCTGTATGGAAAATCATGTCTGGCTTCAGAGCCTAGTTTATTTAGCAGACATTTTCTCAAGGATAAATGACCTAAACTTAGCTCTTCGAGACCTCACTATAACAGTTTTCAACATGCAAGACCAAGCTGAATCCACGGTAAGGAAGTCGCAATTCTGAGAAAGGTGTTTGGAAAACAATCAAACTGAGTGTTTCAGTACTCTTCATGACTTCCTAACAGAACATGAGCTTTGGTTGGATCAGTGCATTAAAACCAATATAAATGCACACCTAAAAGGATGCTGCACGACGTTCAGGGAATGCTTTCCAGCTATGTCAGGCAATAATGACTGGATTTGCAACCTCTTTGATGATACCACTCTCTCAAAGATATTGAGCACTGAGGAAAAAGAGAAATTGATTGAGATCACTTGTGATTACGAACTGAAAAGGACTTTCAGCAGTCTGTTACTGATCAACTTTTGGCTGAGTTTAAGAAATGGATACCCGCTGTTGGCAGAAAAGGCTACTATCATTTTGTTACCGTTTTCAACAACATACTTATGCGAGAAAGCATTTTCCTCGTATGCACATCTGAAAACCAAATACAGAAGCAGTCTCAGGTCTGGTTCGGCAACTGAGTCTATCTTTCTCCAGTGGTTCCGGACTTCCAAGACTATACAGATCAAAGCAAGCACATCCATCACACTGAGGAGATTTAAATGTCAAGACTCTTTATGTGAAATGGAAAGGGAGGAGGAGATCTTTTACTGTTTCTAAAATTAAATAGACTGCTAGTGTTGTTTTTAAAATTATTATGAAGAACAAGTTTAAGCTTTGTTCTAGCCATGTGTTTTTCACCTGGATTGCTCGAGACCCGAATGCTTGTGGGAGGATTGCTTTATTTAAGTTGGCTTCTTAAATACCTTCATGCTGGTTCACATCTGGTACTCCCTGATGAAACATGTAGGAGTCTTGTCCTATAACAGGCTTAACTGAAGTGATACGAGCTACAAAAGTGAAATCTTGGAAGAATGTTGATGTTTTTATAACGTAATAAAATTAATAATGTAATGAGAAATAATAATGTAATAATAAATGTGTCATTAAAAACCAAATTATTTCCAAGATCACTGCTTCTATAATTTATGCTCAGGTAAGAGAGAAAATCCCTGGAAACATTCATTTTTAGGAGCGGGTTCATGAGATTTGGTATTTTCGTGAAAGGGGTTCATGGGTTGTTAAAGTTTGGGAATCACTGCTCTAGAGCTTCTCAGTGAAATGACTCAGCATGGGAAGTTTCAGTCTCAACAGTTAAAAGTTCAGCGAGTGATAAGCAACTGAGAACACTGGATAGCTTTAACTAACCATGCACACTAGTGCCAGCTCTGACTATAAACTGTTTAGTAAGACATTCTAGTCATTGTTCAAATACATACAATATTACTACATGTATATCTTTTTAGTTTACCATAACTGCACCATTATGGGGCTAAAATGGATTTACTATCACTTATAATGAGCTATCAAGTGTACTTAAAGAAAAATGGTGTGCATATACTATTTTTTTTAAAAAAATAAATCAATATATGGTACCCTTGCCCATTTTAATTTATTTTTTAATGAAAAAAGTGTTCAGCTCCTGAAAATTTACATAGAGAGCACGCTGCCTATTACTACAATGATCCCACTGATTTCCAATACAGTTACTCATAGCAGCAAGCAGCATGCTAGGTAGTAAGCATTTGCAGGATCAGAACTTTAGCCTACATTATGGATAAGAACCAACTAAACCACAGGGGGGAGGGGGGAATCAATTAGAGTTGAAAAATATTCAGAAGCATATTTCACTCTCTTTCTAGAACAAAAACAATTAGTCAATTTTTAGTTTAGGAATAAACTAATTTCCAACATGGCTGCCATTGTGTACCTGGATTTTACTTTATTTTTAAATGGCACCTCCTGAAGACATGCATAAGATTTTCCAGGGACCCCACTGAAAATTAGGTTCACTGTTTGCAATGTCACAGCCAGAGCAAGTTCTGAAAGCCAAGTTATAACGAAGATTTATATAGGAGTTGACACAACCCAACCTTGAATACAGCAAACACAAATAATGTCACTATCATATTCCTTTGAAATATTGTTTCTTAAGGTCAATGAAAACAAAAACAACAGCATTTGTATATTCCATCATGTATTAACCCACAAAAAACAACAAATTATCCAATTCTGAAAGGTTAAATAAAATGTTTAATACAATGCATTTAAGCTTTAAAAAATATTGGTAAAACTGATCTGTGCATTAGAACAGTGAAGCCTGCAAACTCCATTGACAGGCCATTGCAGGACATGAAATATTTCTGCATTTATCTTTTTTTGCACTATAAAAAAGTTTTTATATTTTAAAATCATATCATATATATCATAACAAAGACACCTCTACTCCATAGCTATGAATTTGCTTTAAAAATCCACAGCAGTATTTCAGGGATGGTGTACAAATCAAAGAAATTTCACTTCAACGCTACAAAAGTCTGGCCTGCCACAAACCATTTTACATTAATAAAAGAAAAATTTGGAGTTACAACACTAGCTACTGAAGTTAGTGAGGCACAATTTTGAGCCAGCGTATGTTAAACAACGTATAACTTCAGGTCCATTTCTGCAAACTATCCACTGATGGAACTCCCATACAAGTCAACAGGATTACTCTCACAAGTAAGACCACTCATTCAAAGAATTAGGCTTGATATTTGTTAGAAACGCATATGCCTGGTTGGGGACAAAATGCCAACTCACAAGCTTTTTAAAGCCTTCCAGAAAAAGCACAAAGAACCTTTAATATTTAAGCAAAACACTTTAAAAAAAAAAATTCTTTCTACTATTAAACCAACAGTAAATCAGGATGGTCTCCTATATTATTATTCTGCATGACTGTGGGAACGTCAAACTTTATTTTCATAGGTGTTTCACAGTTTACACATGGTACGAGCAATGCTTAGTGTGAATTTTCAGATAGCTTTAAGCAAAATAAGTGCAATATATATCACAGCTAGATAGTAGAACAACTAAATTTGGTAGAATACTTATGTCTACATTTATTCAACAAACAGAACGAAGCCCTGAAGTCAATTAGACTACTTGCATGAATAAAATTAGCACAATTTTCACCCAGAATTTTGTAAAAGTTCCAACTTCTTTTTTTAAAAAACAAACAAGAACACAAATGTACATTTAACAAGCATATAACTAATTAAGAATACAAATAAATTATTCAATCAAGCTTTACAGAAGTGACCCGAGTATCTCAAGTTTCTTCTAGTAGTACTCATTTTTCTTCTCTTTGATCTTGACTTTGGGGACAGATCATTAGCCTGTATATCTGAAAAGATCTGATACTCCCATTAGCAAAAAAAGCATAAAGCATTTTTTATTTAATTATGGTAAAATCTCTCTCTCTCGCTCTGTTATAATTGGTCTTTTAACCATGTTGGAAATATGAGCATTCAGTTGGGAAGAGGGAAAAAAAAAATCAAACACAAAATGATAAAACTAAGATTTGATGATGACTTACCAGACCTGTTGGATAATTTTTGCCCCCATCATCAGAGACAACCAAATAAATTAATAATATCTGGCCAAATAAATATAGATCTGAACCTGCAGTTTTTCCACAAGCAAATCTCCCACAGAAGTTAATAATTTTACTATCAAACCCATAGTTAATGATAGAATCCATTGAACTCTGGCCCAAATTCAGTAAAACAATTATAGCATTTTTTTTTATTTTTTTTTTTAAACTAAGCATGGAAGTAATCCCACTCACTTCAATGAGACTTCATATATGCTTAAAATTAAGCACAATTTAAGTGCTTCAGTGAATCTGGACCTGTATGAGTAAAAGGCTTGCAAAAACAAAACAAAACAAAAACAAAACAAAAACTATTTTCTGCCTGAAAAGTCCCACCAATTCCAATGACTAGCCTTTTTTAATGTTGCAGTTAAATTATAGTCGCTAGTTAGTTTACACTAAATCATCAGAAAGAAAAGTTACTGAACGTATTCCAACAGTGCAATGGTAAAATACACTGGACAGAAAAAAATAAGCAGGATAATTTATTTTAATTATCGCATATCTGTCAATGTACTATGTTATTTGTGTTTTAAGTTGTTCTAATTATATCAAATGAGCTCATTATAGTATAATCCAGTCAAAAGGGAGACTGTGGGCCAAATCCAGACCACCACACACTTGAATAGACCACAAAATCTTTTTATTGGCGTCATTAATGTTATTGAAGTGTGAAAAATATTTCTCTGGAGTCTGGACCTTGACTATATGTTGACCAAGAAATGTGGACGTTGACAAAAAATAATTGACTATTCCAGATTACTATGTAAAATATTTTTGTACTGGAAGATAAAAATATTTAGTGCTTTTAAGAAACATCTTTAGAGTAACTTAGTCACCTTGGAATGCTTAGCAGATAGTCTAGTGTAACACTTAGCTCATCCATGTTTGTCTGTTCAAGGCATAATGGAATTGTCAGAATGAGGCCACTTCGTCTGTCTTTCCCTCCTATTAAAAAAAAAAAAAAAGGCATTACAAAGATTTAATGTAGTTTTATGATAAAAATACACATTTTCAGCTACATAGTCTCAAATTACATGTTACTTGTGTCTAAAACTGCTATGAAGATTACAAGTGAACAAGAGTACAGTGAGTTGTGGGTAGTCCTGTAATTAAAGCACATTTTGTGAAGCATATCTTAGACCTTAAAGCAAAGTTACATAATAGACTAAACAATGTATTTGTAACCTACCAGTAAATAACATGCGCAAAACACAGTTTGGTCATGAAGATACCTTAATGCAATAAACACAGTTAATAAATATATTAACAACTTTGAACACTTACTGAAAAGACATTGAGATTTTTTAAGACTATAAATTTACATTAAGGCTCCCAATCTAGAAAGGTACTTTAGCATATACTTGTCTTCAATAGAACCATTAATGTGCTTGAAGTTATGTACATGCTTACATACCTTGCTGAATCAAGGCCTAAAAGGTAAAAATGTAGAACATGTGACCTAGATTATTTTTTAAAGGGTGTCTGAAGTTAAGCTCCTAAAGCCATATTAATGGCCATATTTTCAGAATTACTAATATCCAAGAACCCACAACGGCCCGTGTATCTAGATCAGAACAACAGTAAGTTCATTGTACAGTTTCTGTTAGCACACAGCAGATTTTCATCCAAATATAAAGAAACAATGAATATTTTAAGGTCAAAAACACACAAGATTTAAGGCCTATTTTCACAGGCAAAGATCACCCAGAACTCTCACTGAAGTGTTGAGAGCTGTGAGTGCTCTGAAAATCAGGTCCTTTATGTTTTATCCATAACACTTTTTAGTATGTAGGGAAAGGAATTCATAGTCATTTCACTAGATCTCATGAAGTGATGAGCCTTCAGTACTGAGGTGTTGACTCTTGACTCCATCGCCCACTTTTTAAATTCTGAAACAAACACCATCATCCTTTCTCCCACGCTTTCCCCTCACACTTGAGACAAGTTCCCTGTAAACATTCCCAAAGTCATTTCTTTGTTCTCGTTCAAATCCTGTATTTGTACAGTGCCTAGCACAATAGGGTCCTAGTCCAGAACTAGGACTCCTAGGTGCTACAATAATTCAAAGAAATACAGCAGAACCCTGTTTATCTGATCTAATTGGCACCCAAGCCAGATCAGATAATCCAAAAAATGGATAAAGTGGAGAATGGGAAAGTGCAGTGCTGTACCGCCAACTAGTAGCCACAGGAGAGATCTCCCCCTTTTGGTCGTGTGTCCACCATGTTATCCAGTTAACACAGAAAACCAAATAATGGAGGATCAGATAAACGGGGTTCTACTGTAACAACAAACAAAAACAACTTAAGAAAAAGGGACTTCCAAGTTTGCTCTCAATAAAGATGAGGTACTGAAGCTAAAATATACTTTACATTTGATATCACACCACAAATTATGTAAACTATTGACCAAACAAATCTTTTTATCTCATTTGAAATGGCTGTTTAAGCCACGTGGTAGCTAGATATTAACAATATATGGCCAGAGCCTGGCCCATGCCATGTCCCCGTTTTGCCTCTCTGATGGCACAAAAGGGTCAGAGAACAGATTCCTTTGTTGGGAAAGAACCCTGGTTGGATGCAGAGCTAGTTCTATGCCATCCCCTCAATGGACCCCAGCATAGGGGGTATGTCACGGATATGCTGGGGGCAGAAGGGCATGTGACCAGTGTAATGGCCCCCCTTGAGAACAATTAACATAAGTAGGCAAAAAACTTAGAGCAGTGATTTCCTCTAAATTGCAAGTGTCCAAATCCAGCCACCAACTGCCCCCAGGATCTTGGGTTTAAGTGGAAAGGTGACTAAGATCTGCTCTACAGCTGCTTGGGGAGAGTTATTAGCAACAGAAGAGAGGCATGCTGAACTATTCACTAGTGAGAAGGGCAAAACACAAAGGCAGAAGATGGGAAGAGTAGCAGACATATATCCATCACAGCAAAATAGAATGAAGAAGGACAGGTAAAGTAACAGAAGTGTCCCAATCATACACTACAATCATAGGTGCCAGGAGGCTCAGAGCAAGTTTGGGAAAAATCAAACAGTATGCTCATTATTAGACCTACTAGCCACAGGCTGATATGGAATATGGAACCACCAAAACAGGGGCAGCATTTAGGTAGGAATTGCTGCATCCTCCTCCTTCTCGGTTGCTGGGTGGGACGATAGCTCTCACCTGACTGTTGTCCCTGGATGTGTCCCTCTTTACCTGCCATCACATAATCAGTTCTACCACTCACATTCCCATAATATAGCACTGCAAGGTATCAGTTTGACGTGGAAAGTCTAATGGATGCACTGTTTTCAGTGCTAGTTACTGATGTAGCATAAGCAAAGCTGCAAAGATTGAACAGAATTTTATATCTTTGCACTTGGATCTTTTCAGCAACCATCTTCCTGAGAAACTGTATTTCACGCTGAAAACATGCTGCTTATCTAATTTTTTATAATGAAGTAAAGTAGATGGAAATCAACAGATATAAACTGCAGCATGATTTACAACTTAGTCCAATAGCTTTTTAAGCCAACACTGTGGTCTTATATTATCTTTTTCTATCCTTCAGCTTTTTTTCAAATGTTCCACATCTGCATTAATAAACCAGTTTCAAAGTAAACTGTAAATCTCAGTAGCTATAAAGGTGCTTTGATTTTCTTTGCCATTGCTTACTGGGATAAAAGATTTTTTAAATGTGTTAACCTTTTTGCAAAATCCTGCAGGATGGTCTAATATAACAAGGAGTTAGTTATAGACACTAAGGGGACAGTATCCAAACTACATCAACCAGACCTGAAAAGCTGGATTTTGTCTGATAGAAGATAATCTCCATTTTATTATTGAGGGAAATGGACATGAGAGGAGTAGAATTGTTTTCAGAGACCCTAAAAAGGCAAGTTTTTCTTAAGTAATGTTAAATACCTTGATTATGAAGTTAAGACAGGCATTAACTCATCATGTTTTTGCTTCATGACAGTAGTTGATCTAAATGGAATCTGAATGATGATCAATCAGTCCACAAAGCCACTTAAAGAGAGTTCTATCTGTGCAGAATTACATATGAGATAAGCCCCACATAAAATCAGAACACTAGTACCAAGTGTTGTAGCTACAAACCGGTATATACTGAGAGGGGCTCTTTTCCAAGATAAGCAGAGATGCAAGTGACATAACTTAGCCGTTTATACAATCAGTGTTGGAATTAACTGCAATAATAGTTAAAAGTCCATTCTTTTTCAAAGCCATTCAAAGCCCAAAGCTGGAATTAAAGATCCAACAATGATATCTGGAATATAACACAATTTGGCATATTCCACATCCCTCACAAAGGGCCAGATTCTGTACACTTTATTCATATAAATTAGCCCCTTTAGGTTCAGACAGACAGTCTTCTTGAAGCAAGAAAGGATTTTTTTTTGCCTCCTGGAAGTCATCCATGAAGTTTGTAGTAGTTTTCTAACCATGATGGCCCAAGAGAATGCTAACAGATTGTTGATAACCGGCTATAATGGGGTTTAGCAGTCTGAACAGTGTAAATTGTGTTTCCAAAGACCCTTTTTTAATTTTACCACCCTTGCTGACACCTTCTTTCCCATGAACCGGCAAAGGAGGGAACTGAGGGGCTCTTGAGTATGGGTTAGTCCCTCCCCCAGAAACCAGTAAGCAGTTGTAGGACAGTTTCTGCTAGAGTCTTCTCCATTCTGTAGCTCACTGTTTTGAGCAGCAGAAGCTGCAGACAGCTGCCTTTGCCTCTTCTCTTTCTGAACAGCAGGGGCTACTGAAAGCCCAACCAGTAGCAAAGGAGGGGTAAGAAATTTAAAAAAAAAAAAAAAAAATGGTTTCTCTTCTCCAGCTATATTGATTACAAATATAAGGAATTGAACAAATAACAGCAAAATAGTATGTGTCTTAGGATCTGAAACCATTGTAATTCAAAAGCCATGTTTCTCCACTGATAGATTGTCTTCACAAAGTTCTCAAAAACAAGAACAAAACCACTAAATAAGGAAAAGAGTGCTACTTAAAACATCAAACAAAATATGGTCTTCCACCATGAAAAAACCAAACCACACTTCTAAGAGGCAGGAGGATATATCCAACTCCAATACTGAGTTTAGCTCTGAGCAAGCAGACAGCAGAAAAAAAACACAAAAACAAAAACAAACAAAAAAAACCACAAACGACAAGCATGGCCCATCCACAAAAGCTGACATCAAAGAAATTGTTTTGTAGCTAAGCTCCAAGAAGGCTGAATTCAAGCAGTAGTTACAGATCTTAAAAATGGATGCAGGATGGAAGAATTAGCAGACCAAATGAATCAGCAAAGCACCACTGTCACATACGCAGCTGACAAGATTAAAACAAAACAAACAGAAGATGAAGGAATTTGGAGCTGAAACTCAAAGACCTACATAAAAACAAACAAACAGCAAACGAAGAATAAAGATGTCCCTGAAGGGAGTGGAAAAAGGAACCCTATAGTACTTGTAGAAGTTCTATTTAAATAAATTCTAGTCAGAGAAGAAAACATCTATATTCAAGCCCATTGTGCTTTCTTCCACCAGACCACATCAGGAGTCTGCCCCAGAGAGACTCAATCAGCTGTCTCCATTACTATGCCAACAAGGATCAAACCATAAGAAAAACCAAGGAATAAAGGATCCTTTAATGGTCCAAGGGTACAGAATTGCAATATACTGATCCGCCAAATTTAACCTTAAAAAGAGGCAAGATCTCTGCTGCATTTTGTTACATACCACTGAGATTTTCCTTGAAATTGTGCTTCTCACATAAACCACATCTACTTGAACAAAAATATTGCTTCTCTTCCCCTCAGGGCAAATACTTCTTCAACAACAGTTGACTGTTTTAATACAGGTAAGGATTCCCTCCATTCCTAATAACACAGTGGTAGTACCAAAGAGTTGAATACAGACTATTTCCAATGCCTTCTTTTCCCTTTGTCACTGATAATCAAACCTTCATGAGTTCAGCTTCTTGCTTATGTGTTGAGCAACACCGAATCTCGCGTGACAGGGACAGAAGATAGTGAAACTGATTTTAGCAATAAAATAAATTGGCTACACTCATAGTACAACACTAGAAGTGATGCCCCATTTTCTAGAGAAATAACATCGCTCCTTCAACTAGGCAAACTACCACTTGACCATCATTCTCAACTAATTCACATGGAAACCGAACAGACCTGTAAAATAAAGAATGGCTCCAACTTTTCAAATAAAAAAAAAGAGTCACCCAATACAGCTGAGTTTTAAAACTAACAAAACTGGCTAGTTGGATACCACCAAAGAAAATGAGGGAAAATGGCTATAAATTTCACCTTTCACCAGACTAAAGGATTATAGTATAGTATCATTATTTTGCACACCAAACCTGACATTTGTCGACAAAACTCTGTAGGGTAGACAAGGCCTTACAGAAAATCCTACCTCAGTTTATTCAGCATATAGTAGGAATCACTTAATATGTTGCAAATGTGTAAAAAAATTCTGAATGAAAATACATCTTTTAATTGAAATTGTCATTTTTTTAATGCCTGCTTATGGCATCAGTCACTTCAGCAAGGAATATTAGGAACCTTGTCAAAAAGATCGCAAAACCAGTTCTAATTTTGCTTTGAATGTGTATTTTACAGTCATGAGAACTATTTTGTAAATACTAAACCTGGTTAAAAATTGTTCAAAATTTTCCAAACGCTATCTGCAGAAAAATTTCATTTTTTCAAAATTGGCAGTTATTCTATTAAAAAAAAAAAAAAAGAGGTCTAAATGTTTTGGGTTACTGGTTGTTCAGTCATTCTGCCTTTCCTCCTTTTTAATGGAAAAAAGAGTGGGGGACTCAACAGTTGGAAAACAATTTTTATTTTCAGGTTCTTGACTTTGTTTTGTTTTTAAGTGGAAAATTTTCAAATTTTTCATGAAACATACTTATTTTCCAACCAGCTTCAGCTAAATACCAAATAGTGAAGTTTTATATCTTGTATTACAAGGAGGGCTGCAGTACAAAGTTTGCAGTTGCCATGCTTCCTTTTGACTCTCTCAGAGTATACCTACACTGCAATAAAACACTTGTGGCAATGCTGACATAATAAAACCACCTATATGAGTGGCAAAGATCTTTTTGCGACAAAGTTAGAGCAAGGCAGTGTTAGTGTAGACACTGCGCATACTTATGTTGCCCTAAGTGGCCTTCAGGAGGTGTCCCACAATGCCCATCATGACCACTCTGGTAAGTAGTTTCTACTCCATTGCCCTGCAGCCAGGTACACAGGCATGCACCCCTTCCCCTTTAAAGCCTCAGGAATTTTGGAAATTCCACTTCCTGTTCGCTCAGCGTGGACATCTCACATCGCATCTTCCCAGCTGACCACGCCGGCTTTCTGCAGCAAATGTGCTCCCGCCTGGAGTACACTAGAGTTGCTGGATTGGTTGGGTCTGTGGGAAGAGGAGGCTGTGCAGTCGCAGCTCTAATCCAGTTGTAGGAACTTTGATACCTACGAGAAGATTGCTTCTGGTATTGAAGAGAAGAGGCATGAAATGGACACACAGAAGTGCCGTGCTAAGATCAAGGAGCTGAGACAGGCATACCAGAAGGCAAGGGAAGTCAACGGTCACTCTGGTGTGGCACCAAAAACATGTTGCTTCTACAAAGACATGTTTTGAGAAATGCTGCAATCATCTGATCAGGCCAATAGCGAGCACAGACCACGGAGAGACACAATAAATGAAAAATTAGAAATGGATAGCCAGGAGAGGGGACAGGGAAAGGAGCGGATAATAGAGGGTCAGGAGTCAATGATAAAGCTTATGGAGGACCAATCATAGATGCTCAGGTCCCTGATTGCGCTGCAGTTGGAACACATGCATGCTTGACTCCCCAGCAGCCCATACAGAACTGCATTCCATGCCCTACCCAGACTCCGCCCCCACATTCCTTGCACATTCCTGGCCAATCACAATACCCCTTGTACTCCAACCCTAGGAATATTTTCCATAACAACAGCTGAACTTACACACAGCTGTGAGATCCTCATTTCAGAGAGTGTTGCTCACTGTCATGAACCTTGTAAGAAATGTTAATATGTGTATTACTATTTAATAAAAATTTAGTCTTACAAAGAAAATGATGCTTTATTTGTCATCTACATATGGGGACTGCAGCAGACATCCATACAGAGTGGCAATCGGCACATTTGCAGATTACAATTAATTCTCAGGCAGGAATCGTTATTTCTGTATGGCAAGTAAATAATGCCTCTCTAAATGCATTACAGAAAGACACGACTGGGGCTCATTGCCAAAATGCTGCTTCAAGGACTCCGATTCGAATAGCTCCCCCCCCCACCCCATTGAGACCCTCTAATAGCCCTGGTATCTGGTTGCTCGAAATCAGCTGCAAGCTGATCCACCTCAGTGCTCCACTCCTCAGGAAACATTTCCCCCTTGGCTTCACAGATGTTATGCAGAGCACAGCAGGCTGCTATGACCATGGGACTATTTTCCTCACTGAGGTTCAGCATGCCAAAAAGGCAGCGCCAGAGTCGTTTACATCGCCAAACACATTCTATGGTCATTCTGTACCTGCTGCTGAAGTGCTCCTTGCTGCTGTCAAGGTTTCTGATGTAAGGCGTTATGAGCCACAGAAGTAAAGGGTAGGCTGGGTCTCCCAGGATCACCATGGGCATTTCCACATCCCCTATTGGAATCTTCTGGTCCGGAAAGAAAGTCCCTGCATGCAGCTTTCTATACAGGCTAGTGTTCCTGAAGATGGATGCATCATGCACCTTCCCTGACCACCTGGCGCTGATGTCAGTGAAATGACCCTGGTGATCCACCAGCACCTGTAATACCATAGAGAAGTAGCCTTTTCTGTTGGTGTATTCCATCACAAGATGGTGTGGGGCCAAAATTGAGATATGCATGCCATCTATCACCCCGCCACTGTTAGGGAATCCCATTGCTGCAATGCCATCCACTATTTCCCATACATTGCCCAGAGTCACAATCCTCTGTAGCAGGAGGCAATTAATGGCCCTGCATATCGGCATAAACACAACCCCAACAGTGGGCTTTGGATCTTCAAAACTGTTTTATGACTAACCAGTGGCAGACTGAAGTTGCCAGCTTCTACACAGCAATCACCACATGCTTTTCCACTACTAAGGCAGCTCTCATTTTGGTGTCCTGACACTGCAGGGTAGGGACGAGCTCCGCATGCAGTTCAAGGAAGGTGGCTTTGTGCATACAGAAGTTGTGCAGCCACTGCTCGACGTCCCATGCCTGCATCACAATGTGATCCCATCATCCGGTGCTTGTTTCCCGAGCCCAATAACGACAGTCCACCATATGCAGCTGCTCCATGAATGTCAACATCAGTCTTGAATTTTTTCTTTCCGTGGCACATAGCAGGCCAGGGAGCACAGACTCCTGTTCAGATTTGCAGCTTATGAAATACTGCAGGGTCAGCTACATTGTATTTTTAATGCTCATCACAAGACTGGTAAGCAGTGCAGGATCTATGCTTTCAGGCAGAGATAGTGGACAGAAGTTTACAGGGGCAGTTGAAAAACAGCACAATGTAGTCAGAAGCCCTTGGAATTGTGGGACAGAGAAAATTGCATCATGGGGCAGTAATCCCATTCCCATGACGCATTTTGATCCATTCCCAGGACTCTTAGCAGAAGAAGATGGCGATTTGCACAGTGGGATAGCTACCCATGTTCTACTGCTCTCTCTGTTGGTGCTAGAGCACCAACTGTGGATAAGCTCCGCCAACACAAGCAGTATTGTGTGAACATGCATAAGCGACGAAATAACAGTAGTTTATGATCATCAACGTAACTTAAGTCGACTTAACTCTGTAGTGTAGACATGGCCTATGTCTCTCTCATGGAGTTTCCCTATGCTCTTCTCCCTATCACCATCACAAAGGAACCACACCATAAATTAGCTGTAAAAAGTCACTTATATTGATTACACAAGAGAATCTAAAATTCAAGATACACTCAACATTGCATATGCAAATTTAGATTTGACACTTGAAATCTACTCACATCTGCAGTAAGTGCTTGATCTCTAAGATTATTTTTATTGAATAATTACCTGGATTTAAACAGCACTCGCAGTATGGATTTAAAACACTATTTATTTGTTGACATTTTTACCAAAGATTGCAATAAATTAGATGTGTTATTTAGTTTCATGACATTTCACAGCATGCTCAAACTGAGTTATTTTTACTAAGGAGATAAGATTAAAAAATCTTTATTCTAGCTGTATAATAACTTTAGTACAGGTTTATCAAACAACTAAGACTTATTCAGGTCGGACAGATATTCTGTCATTGAAAGTCTTCAAACAGTTTCTTCAACTGAATTAAATCACTCAAAATGATGGCAAAACAAGGATTATCTGCTTCCCACAAACTCCCTCAAATGAATGACGCTGCTCTACAATTTCAATAGGAGGTATCAAGCAATTCTATGTACCCTTCTAAACTAGAATTATTAAAATTGGTTGTGAATTAAAAGATATACTATAAAACTGTTTAGCATAAATTGCTTAGCAATCACATCCAGATTCTCAGTAAGGAAATCTCAGCAACCTTCCCTGAACATACCTATAGCATTCAATATCATCAATACAAGAAAACCAAAACATATTACACCATGGAAGTTACACCTATGTTAGGGTGACCCAGATTATTTTTTTCATTTTTGTCTCCGCTTCTTAGTTATATTGTGATAACTAGATTTAGCAGAAGTCATTCATTTCCCCTCCTTTTTTAAAATATTCTCTTGCGTGACTTTTCATCACTGCATCATTATTTCTATCTCAGACACATTCCCCACCACCTTCACAGTACTATCTGTAGGAGTGGCAATCCCAAATCTAGATATACTAAACTGGAAGCCAAAAAAAAAAATAAATAAATAAAAGTCATCTGACAAAGAAGCCATAATTTGAGCTATTATGTGGCGATTCTCAGGTTTAGAACCAATCTTAAAATAGGACAAATTCATGTGAAGTATGTTATAGATCAGCATAAACTGATCTAATTTACATGCTGAGAAAGTGGAAGAGCAGGACTGTACCACAAAATGCAAACAAGGACAGATATAAGAAATAAAACTGAAGGAACTGCTCTCTTACACCCTCCTGTTGGTTGCTTTTTCTACTTCTACAGAAGCACATATTTCTCCCCCTTCAGTCATATGAACTAATTTACCAATGCATAATTTGCAGTCATTTATATTGCTTCTGAATTTGGCCCAAGGTTTCCAGGTCTGTGGAAACACTGTTCTAATAGAAACTGCTGTGTTTTCCTTCTGGTGAATGAAGTGGGGAGAGCAAATAATGACGTACCAACTGATGTAATCAATCAGCATCATTGCCAATAGCTTCTAGAAGGAACCACATAGCTTAGCCTACTATCTCAAGAGAACAAGCCCTGAAAAGCACTGTGTAGTGGAGGGAGGGAAAATGATGTAAAGTTAGACAAGGAATAATAAAGCAGGTCCAGACATACTCGTTTTCAGGTGTCTTCTAGCAGATTATAATTCTCATGTCTGAGGAGCTCAACATCCAAAAACATACCAGATATTTTCACAGCATAACTTTCTTCTGATGTTTTATTATGATTATATTTTAAAACTCTTTGAAACTAAATGATATAAAAAGATTTGACAAATTGGGTGCCCACCAGTTTTCTTTATTCACATTTGAGAAGGCTAAAAAAATCTGTTGTATATATCTGTACCATTAAATTAAAATGTCTGTCAGTACTATGTAATTCCAAAAAGAATCAAGCCAACTCAGCAATACAGTAAATTCAAAAATTTTCCAGATTTAAACTGCCACTCATTAAATTGCTTTTCACTGAGAATATCTGTATTTCACAGTGAATCAGGTAGCTTTACTTGCCAAATTGCAAATGCACTTTAGCTGATCAGAATCTCCTTGAGGTATATGCTAATCAAACAATTGCACTATAACTGCTGAAACTGCTCTGGAGAAGGAGGCAGCTAAGGAAATTGCTCATTATTGCAGGCTGCCAGAAGAAGCTGCTGGGGGACGGGGATGTTAATGCAAGGGAAGAGACACTAAATCAGTGGTTGGGAGTCGGAAGGGAGAAGAGAAGAGGTTACATCAACTCATCTAGATATTTGCCTAGTTTTACAATAGGCTACATAAAAAGCATTAGTGACGTCAGTAAACTAAAATTTCATACAATAACTTCTTTATATTGCTCCATATACTATACGATATTTATATTCCAATTGGATTTTATAATTGTATGGTAAAAATGAGAAAGTAATCAGTTTTTCAGTAATAGTGTGCTGTGACACTCGTATTTTATGTCTGATTTTGTAAGCAAGTAGTTTTTAAAGTGAGGTAAAACCTGGGGTACACAAGACAAATCAGACTCCTGAAAGGGGTACAGTAGTCTGGAAAAGTTGAGAACCACTGCTCTAAATACATTTGCTCTGAGGAGACATATGGGAGTTTAATTTTTCAGACATTCAAGCAAGACACACGCTTGATTTGGCTAAGAACTAGCCATTAGCTGAAATATAGTAATATTTTGTTTTTAGCTAAAATAATGCTTCCTGATTTGTACGATTGCAAAAATGTACCTATCAGCAACTCATCTTTCTTAAATGCTGGTGTGCATAGAAGTTAAAACAGCAAGAACTAAAAGCAATGTGAACATCTAAAACAGCACCTTAGTCAGCAAAATCTCAAGTTACTTAAAACATACATCTCTAAAGGGAAAGTCTTCATTCTTTTGTAAATGATGGACTTCAACCTAAAATGAAAATTTGTTTGAGCAAAATAATAAACATTAATATTCCAGCTCCACCCCACCAGATTAAATCATCATTTTTACTACTTGATAAGATTTCATCTTATTATTATTTGAATGCCCAAGAGACTCAGTCTGGACCAGAACCCCATTATGCTAGGGGCTGTATACACAGAACAAAAAGATGGTCTCTATCTTTTGTGGAGTAAAGATTTGAAGGAAAGGAGGAGAAAGAACTTTCTATAAGAAATCCTGAAAACGAATTGTCCTACATTTCAGAATCAATAGCTTGCATGTCAGTTAGAAGTTAGTTTTGGACCCTTATTAAATTATCACATTTTATTTTATAAGAAGTGAAACATGACACCAACCTTGTGTAGGTCATTTCAATTAAGTTACAGACCAGAATAAAAATTGGCTTGCCAAGACCCACTAGTGACAAACTATGTTTGAACTTAGTTTTGTTATCCATATTAAAAGATATTTTAGAGCAGTGTTTGAAATAAGCCTTGGTGAAAATCTAAGATACACTTCTGTCAAATGCATCTGGCAAAGATCAACAAACAACACAAGTTAGATTCAAATTATACACTGAGAAACTAATGGAAGAAAAATCAGAAACTGTACCTGAAAGGAAGGCTAATTTTTTCTTCAGAATAGGTAATATTACGGTAGCTTCCATTCTACTTCAGTTAACTTTCACAGCTCTGAAACACAAAAAATTAAGAGTATCAACTTTGGGAAGTCAATTACCATGCTACGCTTGAACAAGTGCTGGCACAAGCTAACTCAAAATACTTTATAACCAAAACTGTGATATAACATTTCAACTGCATTATGTTGCAAAACTGAAGAAAAACCCCTGATCAATGTCAATAATTTTTCCATTGTAAATCTTTTAAATCACTATTATTTCTCTCTGTTATCTGAAAGCTAGGTTTTTTTATTATTATTTTAGCCTTAAATTTCACAGACTCTTCAAAGTTAAATTCATTTTATTTTCAACACACTAAATGCAAAATACAAACCCATAAGACATACATAGCTTAAGTTGCCTTACTCAAGATGGGGAAAAACGTTAAAATAGAAGCAGTTTATAAGTAGATCATCTCTTATAATCTTGTCATTCTCGTGTAACGGAATAACTGTGAATAAATCTAGTGCTCCTGTTCACATTTGATAGGGTTTCTCTCAAAGTACCAGGATTACAATAATTAAAAGAATAACTTATCTTTATATTGTATGCAAGTTAATGCATTACCAAATTAAGATTCAATGCAGTGGTCCCCAACGCGGTGCCCGCCGGGGCATTTATGTGCACCCACCTAGTGCCCAGCAGGGGAGAGAAGCCACAGCCTCATGCCTGCTGGGGACAGAGAACGCCAGGGCCCGCAGGCTGTGGCTTCTCTCCACCTTCTCTGGGGCTGCAGGCACCGGTGTTCTCTGTCCCTGGCAGGCGCGAGGCCGTGGCTGAAGCCGGACAGAAACTGCTGCCCCGCAGCTGCCGGGGACAGAGAACTCTGGGGCTGCAGGCTGTGGGTGCTGGCATTCTCTGTCCCTGGCAGGCATGGGGCTGCAGCTTCTCTTTGGCTTCTTTGGAGCCACAGGCTGCGGGCGCCAGTGTTCTCTGTCACCTGGCAGGGGCGGGGCCGCAACTTTTCTTTAGCTTCGAAGCTGGAGAGAAGCCGCGGCCCGGCGCCTGCCAGGTGACAGAGAACTCTGGGGCTGCAGGCACCGGTATTCTCAGTACCTGGCAGGCACGGGGCCGCGGCATAAGCCCGAGAGAAACCACGGCCCTGCGCCTGCCAGAGACAGAGAACTCGGAGGCTGCAGGCTGCATTCTATGTTAAAGTAAGAATAATAAATATATTTGGACCAGCAGTTCAACAATGTTTAACTTTTTAAAAATAAATAAGATGAAAACTGTTTATGATATTTATTTTGTAAAAACTCCTTAATTTCTCTTACAGGTAGATAAAAAAGAACAAATTCACATGGTAAGGTGAAAGAGTAATTGCCAAATAATCTAATTAATACCTTTTACATGTAAAATTACCCTTTTTATCTCATGGATTCATATATTGTGTATATTAAATATGATTTTTTTGTATTATTTAATGTACAAATACAAAATAAGCCTTGAAAAATTGTTGACACCCGCCACACTCTTCTCAAAACATGAGTGTGCTACAGGCCACAAAAAGGTTGGGAGACACTGTCTCAATGCATTTATCACCAAACTCAGACTTAAGACACACTGTTTGCAAACAATCTAATTAATCCTTTCTTGTTGCTTCATTATTTTTTAACCTATTGTTTAATGTATAGGTGGAGACGTTCCTGTTTTTCTCCCTCTTCTTTCATGAATTCAGCCCAAATTCACAAAGAGCATCAATGAACCAAAAACACATTGAAGGGGAGAAATGTAGCTGGCAACAAACAGATAAAACCTAAATATTAATAGCTACCTCTGCAGAGACCTTTCATGTCTGCAAGAACGTTTTGACAATACATGTTGCTTACTAAGGAGTCTGTTAGACACACAGACCATTTCCCCCTCCCTACCATGCAAACTGACATAAAAAACAAATGGAACTGCCTTAATGTGCCATTTTCATTAGTAGCTAAAATCCATTACATTATGAGAAATAAAGAGCCACCATTTGGATGGGTTATGGATACGTTAAGTCAGTTTACTTTCCTTCTCAACTGAAAATAAGAAGCCCAAGCTAACTGAAATACCTCTTCACTGAGGCAGTATGTATTGGGAAATTGCCTAATATGACTAAAAGTCTGTTTTAAAATAATGACAATTTCTCTCTGTTGCTATAACAAATCACCGAAACTTTCATTCTACAGCTAACAAGAAAAGTGACAACCTGGGAAGAATTTAGAACAAATTACATTTCAAAAAACAGGTAAAATGTATAATATATACAAAGATAAACAAGTGAAGACATATGACACAAATAAGTTCAAAGAGTATAAAAGAAAGACAATGACTTCAATCACTGTAATGTTAAATCAGCTAAACACTGGAAGGCAATAAACAAGAGTAACTCACTCTAGAACAATACTAATCCCACCAAACACCACAAACGCACAAAGATCAAATAAAAAGAAAGAAAGAATTTGGATTTAAGAGGAATAGTCCAAGCTCTGCCAAAGAAACTCAAGTAGACAATTAAAGAGTAAAAAATGTGTAGCATAACCATTACATTAAAAGTTGTACAAGAGAGTATTGGGTGAGCATCTAAGAAAGTATCTTTAAAAAAGGCAACATTCATGGGAAAGATGACAATTAAATACAAATATGGCATGTGAAAAAGTGATAAAATGTAGATTTCTGCAAGTTCCTAAAAAAGTTAAGAGGCAGGAAGATTAGTTAACAAGATCCAGAACTCTGGGTGCTGTGAAGCTTTAAGAAAAACTGAGTGACAAAGGGGTGTCAAACTTTGCTTCTCACTCAGTGACAATAATCAGACTGAGACTACAAAGAGCGTTCAGCTCACAGAAAAAAGCTTTACTACAAATATCTGCAAGGGCAAAACAACTTGAATCTTTTCTGGCATCGTGATAAGAAAATTATGCAGATAACACCCTTTTACACACCCTCAAATACTGTATGTCACTAAAAGTTGGGCAGTGTAAACACGGTTTGTCAGCACTTTTTCGGACAAAATACTTCCACCCCTAGGAGCAGGGTTCGCATTGTCGACAGGAAAGCGCACCTGTCAACAAGCCTTTTGCCACAAGAAGTGGCAGTGTAAACCTTTTGTCTTTCAGCAGGGGGCTTTTTAAAGCACCTGTGAACAAAAGTTTTGTCGTTCAATTTGCAGTGTAGACGAAGCCCAAGTCATGAAGAACAGCAAAAGAAAGTAGGCATTTGAGACCAGATCATAGTTTCCATTTTTTCCCACGTAGAACAGAGAAAAACTGCAGAGAACTCTCTGAAATGGCCCAAATTTCAATAGAAGAAGCAGGATTGAGCCAATACAAAACAGTGTCCCATGTCCTAAAGTTCCAAAGAAACTCCTACATACTATTTCAACATTATTGGGTTTCACAATATTGGGGACGTGGCTCAGGAAGGAGAAATAGAAGGCAGGGCAAGGGTAAAGGTCCAAACCAGCACCAACAACAACTTCCATATGCACAAGGATTCTCCTGCTAAGACATATCCTGCAAAAGGCCAACATTATTTTATGCCAACTTCCACTCTAACTCAAGACCTTCCTTTCACCAAGGGTGGGCTTTTCTGGTTTATGCATTTTCAAGGAACCAGAAAGAGCACAGCTCAAACAGGTACAAAACTGGTTACTTAAAATCTCAACTGTTTAAAACTAATATGTTAATTTTCTTCTGATTTGAATTTTAAGCTTCAAGGAAAGCAACACATCAAGTTTGAATTTTCTAGCATCGTTTATTTTTAAGTTATCCAAGAGTGAACTATCTGATTGGAACATGAGGAAATTTTCCATGCCCGTGTAACAAAAAATGATGGAAATGTTTTGGCTCAGACTTTTTTAAAGTTATTGTTGGGCTAAGATAAATTTCAGCATAAAAATATCTTACTTGAAAAAGCTATGAATGCATCACTTCTAATAAAATCTAGACCTATAAGAAAATCAGCATCAGTGATAGCATGCACCACTTGAACACATTTTATACATAGATCTATCCCACACACACCTAGACAAATCTGTGTGTGGGTGCGCGTGCACAAAACCAATTATGGCCATGTCCCATTGTTGGTGGGGATTGAATCCACAGCATCAAACAGCACCAAAAGAATCTGAGCTACCACCACCTGAGCTAAAGGAGAACTTATTTAGTTGTGGCAATAAAAAGTTGTACAGTAAGCAGTGCCCACAGGCAGAAGGAGCCACGATCACACCCACATCACTAGGTCAGTCCATTGTTTGTGTGTGCCTACATGCAGGAAAAAGGGAGAGAGAACACATGATGGTATAGTGTGGGATTATAAAGGTTTTGCTAGCATTAATTTGGTAGGGATGTGTTACAAGTGATAAACCCACACAAGTAAAGCAGATTATCCTAAAGAAGTGCAAATAAATTTCTACCACCACAGTACCATATATTCTGTACATGCCATATTTTACAGAAAATATTTTAGAAATGTTTTCAAAAAATTTTAAAATCCTCAATACAAAATACTTAGAATTATAGATCTTATGCTTTATCAAATTACTACTCTGATCTGGAGTACATTTTTAAATTCACAAATAAATGCAGAACATGATGCTATAGTATATCTGACGTACACTGAGTAGGGGAAGCGGAGCAGAAGAGCTAAATTTCCTTGTGCAAAATTACAAACTCTTCCTCTCAGTAAAGCAAAAATGCTTCTTACTGCCAAATTAATTTAGTCATCAGGAACAAATGATCACACATCCAACAGAGGGTGGGGTGGTTTGATCACACCAGCAAGGAAAAAGCAACCGTTGGGGTCCCGAGAGAACGGAGGGGCAGGCTTGACTGCTCTGTGGCCTTCCCCTCTCCCACATCCAGAATGCAACTCACAAGTAGAAATCATTGTGGGGGTGGAGAAGGAAGACACTGAATTCTCCACTTTCCCTTCTGCTGTTGGGAGGCTGGGGAAAGAGGGGAGAGTTGATTGTCTCACGCTCCTCCTCTTCCTGTGTATAAAGCCCATGCAGCAGCCATTCTGCTCTGATTGCTGCTGAAGAAACAGCAGCTGCCTGAAAGAAGCCATATTGACAACACTTTTTTTTTTTTGAGCTTTTACACTCATTTGCAAACACCACAAGCATGGCTAAGGTATGAAGCTGAAGGCCCCAGAATCCGGCAGCGCAGGAGTGAACAGTTACTAAGGAAATTAACTTGCACCAATTGGCTCACTCACTGGATGACTTTTTTGGCAGGAAGATGTGATTTGGGTGAACTCACTCACCAATTAGGAACATTTCCATAGATGGCAGAATGCCTAGGGAGTCCTACTCACCCCCTGAAAAAGAGAGACAACCCAGAGAATGACATACCTGGAAATCAGATTGGTGGGTGTATCACGCCTAAGGAAAATCTGGACAAATTAGGTATGTTAACACAAGTGATGAAGGGTTTTGGCAAAGTAACTCCAAAGCAGTTGCATGTAATTATGGGCTCTTTAAATTTTGCCCCTAACTGTCCTGGTCAGGGCTTTTGTGTACACTTAATAGCAGCCACCTTGGCAATTAAGGAACCTCATTATTTTGACAAAGAAAAAGAGGAAATACTTGAGTGTGGGAGGCATTTTGAAAATAGTTTAAGGGAATGATATGATTGGATGTCAGGTTGAAATTTACAGGTACAATTGGACGCTACAGTGGGTGTTGGATCACTAAAGGCTTTGCCCCCAGAGCAAGTTTTTGCAGGGAAGAGACAATGCTGTTTAAGGCAGAATTTGCTGTGGCTTTTCAGCACTTCTGGGATTAGTGAAGTCCCTTCTGGAGCATAAACAGGCCACTAAGCACACACTGGAACTGGAAGAGGTACAGGTTAAATAATGGTCAATAAGCAGAAGTTGAAGCCCAGAACAGAACTAAGAGAATGCCTAGATGAACAGTTATCCCCAATTAAATCCAAAAGAACATTTTCTGACTTGGTGTTCGTCAGAGCCAGCCTTTTATCATATTATACTGAGATGCCAGTTACTTGACCAGAGATCCATTTGCTGCAGTATTAAGAAAGGTGTGATCCCGCTTGGGGTACAATACAGCAAGATCTGGTAAGTATTCCTTCAGGAATGATGTGGCAACATCTGCAGCTTTGAAGGCATTTGATTTACGGAGGGGTCCAGGTGACCGGGCTCTGGATAATGTTATTTAACCAATGCCCATTCTTCAGTGGGGGCTAGCAGGGCAGGGGGAGAATACACGCTAAACTTCTTTCTGCTTGCAATTTTCAGGAGACACTGGAAACAAGATGGATTTGCTGCACTTGATGATAACGCACTGAGCCCACAAGAGGGCAAGAGAGCAGCAGGTGGATCAGAGCTGGGCTTCAGGCTGCAACAGTCAGCTTTGGATGGCTGCAGGGGAGGGGCATATTGTGGCACAAGCTAATGCCTTTCCTGCACTCCCTGATGGGAGAATCACATTAATCTAATGCAGAGGTCAGCAACCTTTCAGAAGTGGTGTGCTGAGTCTTCACTTATTCACTCTAAAGTTTCACACGCCACTAATACATTTTAGAAGGTCTCTTTTTATAAATCTATAATATAACACTAAACTATTGTTGTATGTAAAGTAAATAAGGTTTTAAAATGTTTAAGAAGCTTCATTTAAAAATTTAAATTAAAATGCAGAGCCCCCCCGGACTGGTGGCCAAGACCCAGGCAGTGTGAGTGCCACTGAAAATCAGCATATGTGCGGTCTTTGGCACACGTGCCATAGGCTGCCTACCCCTGATCTAATGTCTTGATTATTCATTTAATAGAGAACGATCTTGGAGTTTGTACCAGGATGAATTATAGTGTCAGAATTAAACAGGAACGTAGGATGGATTATCCACTAACGGCTGGGCACCAAACAAGGTTTGGTTAGAGATGTTTGCAAAGCAGGTATTTCAACTCTGCTAGTGTGGCTTTTTTTTTTTTTTTAAAACCAAACTTTCTCCTCTCCATTCCCCAAAGGACAATGTGTTTATCGATGCCCTTCTTTTGACGAACAAACCAACCCACATGCCAACAGCACACTTTTAGCAAAAGATCACTTGTTAAGGAGGGAGATTAAGTTCAGTAATTCTTCTAAAATTGCTGACCTACTGAACTCTTAAAAAAAAGTTGTTCCCTCTGTTGTAAGAAATTGGGCCTACAAATTTACTCTAGTGGTGAGTTCAACTGTAAAAAGTATGTAAAGATTCATAAGATAGCACAATAACCTATAACAAACGTTGATGTGAAAAGATATGAAAGGGAGACACAAATACTGAATTAGTCCAAACAAGAAAGCCTCCTAATATAAGCCAAGGACTGTATTCACATCCTGCATGGTAAACGAGAAGTGTGGAATCATAAATCGGTGCATCCAAACTGGTGTGTCAGAAAGTAGGCCTAACTGGTGGACAAAATAGTGAGGGGATGGGCTATTCCACCCCCTACCGTTCCCTTTGAGGGTCCTTAAAGAAAGAGATTTGGCAGTGGGGGGAGAGGAGGGAATTAGCTACTGGAGCAAACTTCACCATCATAGCTACCACCCCCACAATCTCCTGAACCCTAGAACTTTTGTCACACTCATCCGGAGAGATGTCCTGAGCAGACTGGGACCAAGATGACATCACCACCTCCACCAGGTCCTGTTGAATCCCAAATACCACCTGGGATGAAACAGGATTGGACTTCGACAGCAGCTCCAGCACATTTCAGCTAACTTCTCTTTTCCCCAAAAGGACAATTACCATCTTTGATGCCACCAAAGAGACTGTCAAACAAGGTAGGGGGCAGAAAGAGTTTCCTTCTAAAACATCTCTCCAGTTACAGGGAAAGGGAATACATGATGGTGTTAAAATGAAAGTGTTATTTAATACTTTACATAGCAAATGCTTTAATTGTTTTTCCTCCTTTTCTTTATCTTTAATAAAAGGTTAAAAACAATTTGTAATGGTGTTTTTGCCAGGGTAATAAGCAGGCTGAGGTCTCTGTAAACCAAACTCCAGTATTAAACAGTGTTAAGTAACTGTTTAATATTGGACAATAACTGGGTTATGTTAACACCGTTAGCCTCATACTCCATCTAAATTAAGACAACATTCTATACAAAAAAACAAAAGTAAGATGGATAATTTAAAAGTGCATCATTGTAGCTTTTAATTAAAAACAGAAAAGGGAATACTTTAAGCACAGAATACATCATGCACACGTCCGTAGCTCTGGATAACATTTATCCCAGAATCTTAAAGGAATTAGCTCTGACATGCTGACACATATTTCATAAGTGTTATGGAAAATTATAAAGAAACCAGAGGACTGATGAAATTCATATATGGGGGTGGGGGAAGAACAATTCTGGCAATGACTGATCAGTAAAACTAAATTTTAGTTCCTAATAAAATAAAGAAATTTGGATTGGAGAAGAAGGGAATGGATTAAAGACCTAAATGACAGTAGAACAATAAATGCTGACAAGAACTGGTTTATGAAATAATCATAATGTAACACTTTTCATCCAAAGATCCCGAAGTGCTTTACAAATACGTCACAACGCTCCTGGAATAGGAGGCAAGTATCATACCCCATTTTACAGATGGGGAAACTGAAGCACAGATTAGTTAAATGGACTTGCCCAAGGTCATACACCATGTCAAGTGACAGGACCAGGAACAGAACCTAGATCCCAACCTCTGATCTCCGCATCAAACCACATATCAGATTGCAAAACTAGGGACGAAGGACATATGGTATAGCTAAAGAGCATCACAAAACTAATTCAAAATTACTTGGATATGAATCATATGAGCATTGTCATATTGACAAAAGGCTGTCTGAAAGACCATAAACAAAAGTACTATCAAAAAGCAACGTACTAAATTGTTTGGAGGTTCCCAGAGAGATGTGACACAGGTCTGCATTAGGCCCTGATTTAGCATTTTCATTTAAAACACAAAAATATTAACTGGGAAGTGCTGCAAA
The DNA here is from genome assembly GCF_003597395.2 of Chelonoidis abingdonii. Classification (NCBI taxonomy): domain Eukaryota; kingdom Metazoa; phylum Chordata; order Testudines; family Testudinidae; genus Chelonoidis; species Chelonoidis abingdonii. The sequence goes on along the minus strand of NC_133778.1, from coordinate 35,152,226 downwards.
TACCTTAAAAAATGCAACAGGACAGAAAGATTAGAAAACAACTACTAAATAAAATTCAGCCTGGAAAAAAACACTAAGCTTATACCTCTAGTTAAAATGTCTGTTAAAACAGAGACAATTCATGAGGGAGATACTTGGAAAGCAGCACTGCTGAAAGAAGCCTAGAGGAGACAGTGAACAAATTAGATATGAGCTGACAGTGTGATAAAGTGCAAAAATGATTTTTGGATGCAGATAAAAGAGTCTTCAATCACAGACCAAGAGTAAACAGTCTATTTCCATACTATTTCTAGGCTCTGATGAGACTGTATTTAGAACACTACATACTGTCCAGGACAATTCAGTCCTAAAAAAACATTTTAAAGTTGTAGAAAAGATAAGAAGCTGCAGAATTTGGCTTATGAAAAAATCATATTCCATTATCTAAACATCTTGAGCACTGTGCAATATTGTAATAATAAAATAAAAACAAGTGTCCAAAAAGCCAGACACTCTTTAAAACAAAAGAAAGTTAGTTTAAAAAAAAAAGAAAGAAAGAAAAGCAACAGCCCTAAAAAGAAGAGGGAGAACCCAGAGGAAACACCCTCCCCCCCAAAACTGGCATCAGTTAGCTGACCTGAAGACAGCTGCAGTCAGGTTCCCTTTAGCCCTATACTCTTGTTCCTAACCCACCCAACAGAAATTTCTGCACAGAAGCAACAACAAATTGGGCAAACTCAGCTTAGAAGAGAATTAAGGTATAATCACTCAAGTGCTTCAGGGTTAAATCATTAAGTGCATTATAAACTAACAGTAATGTCTTGATGTTTCAGAACATTAAATTATTCCCTCATCCCATTCCAAGAGAGGAAATATTACTGCAGGGCAACACCCCAGCTGTAGTTATGGTTCAGACCAGGTTTCTATTTAAAGCTTGACTCTTCCAAGTGCACCAAAAACTATACAGTTACTCGGATTGCCTTGAAATCTGGTGTGCCTCATGGGTATGCAGAGTTCTCTTAGTGATCTAAATTGGGAGCCATTTGACCACGTGGTTCCTGAGATATAGGCTCTGGAAAAAAATGGTTTTTCTTAAAAGTTGAGAGATTCTGCCAACCTATTTTTGGTCATAGAGATCAAACAAGGGCTCAGATCATTGCACTAAGATGCCCAGTACTCAAGGGTTACCCCATAGAGTGCCTGCCACTCACTAGTTCTTTAGGGGAAATCAAATTAACAGATTATTTCAAAAATATTTTGCTTTTCCAGTTTGGCTAGTTGCAAGACCCATGCATTAATTCTCATGCCAAATTTATTATACTGAGCATGCATGGACAGAAGAATTAACAGGACTGATAGCCTTCAAATTTTCATGCCAGCTAGAGAGCCAAGGAAATAAGCAGGAGTCCTATGAACCTGACCCACTCAGCCAGTGTCAGTCTGAGTCCCACCTGGGGCAGAAACCTGGAAATGGCTGGGATACATTTTTGTTAAAACCTCTCTCTATTGAGGGAAAGTAATCGCAGGATGTTTGTTTTTTTAAACTGATATGTGAATGCTTGTTGGCAGGATAAGGGCATTTTATGGGATGGAGGAGTGGAGGGAATGGGGATAGGTGGTAGGGGAGGTGAGGGGGGCTGGCAGGCTCAGGTGCTGGGAAAGGGACATGGGTGAGAGTGGCAGGACAGGGGGAAGAATAGGAGCAGGGTCACCTGTCGGCCCACATTCTTTCTGTGTGTACGCACCAATATATGGGTTGTCTGAGCCCCCACTCCTTACCCCCTCCCTTGTAAGCTGGGATCTAGGGGATGTGAGAGTCCCGCTTTCTACCCCCATGTGTGTGCCAGGGTCTGGGAAGCCCCTGCCCAACCATAGTGATATGATTCTTTCCCATCTCCCTTCCCATGAAAGCCACTTTCCGAGGGGTTTGCTTTTCAGGTGGTGTTTGAGCCCTGCTCCCTGCCTCCCCCCCCAATGTTTGCCAGAATCTGGGAGGCCCTGATTATCTATGGGGATCTGATCCCTCCATCCCTCTCTCCCTCATGTGAGCCAAGTTGGGGGGGTGGCGGATTGCTGTTTGGGGATTGTCTGAGCCCCTTTCCTTACCCCTCCCATCTGAGCCAGGATCTGGGGGAGACCTGACTCTCCAGGTGGGAATCTTAGAACACATATGCTCAGCGCACACACTAAGAACACACTGCTGGCACTGAGTGAGTGGCTGAGAACAAGTATGCTTGACACATATCAGATGAGAGTAGGGTGACCAGACATCCCGATAAAATCAAGACTGTCCCAATTTTCAGGAGTTTGTCCCGCATCCTGACCAGAGTACGATTGGGATGCTATTTGTCCCGATATTTTGTTTCCTGGTCTTTGGCGGCAATTCGGCAGAGAGTCCTTCAGTCGCGGATGGTCTTCAGCAGTATTTCAGCATGGGGTGCTTCTGTCTTTGGCGGCAAGGTTTATTACCTGCCGCTGAAATACCACCGAAGACTGTCCACGACTGAAGTGCTTTCTGCCAAATTGCCGCCAAACTCCCAGACAAGTGAGTGTAAAAAAAAACAAAAAACAAAAACACACACCAAATCCCACCCACCCCCGAAGCGGTCCCAATATTTTCCCCTTAACATCTGATCACCCTAGATGGGAGTTTCCATCACTGTGTGGAGGGAGGGAAGGCTAGCAAGAGGACACCCACTGATATGAATGGAGACATTCACATGCCTCAGAGGCATTGTTTTAGGTGGTATTCATAACCATGTGGTATTCTTTTTCATGGGAGAACATCACACTGAGGTGAATGGCCACTTAACATCTTTCTTCGCCTGCAACTTTGAAATCTGAAATCTACCCTAGGTAGAAATCTGAGATTCTTTCCCAAATGTTTACAGTTCAATCCACCTCTCTCAAGGTTGTTGAGGTTGGAGAAACGCAATCTGAGCACAGCAGAATATTCAGAACATGCTGAAACTATTTTTGACAAGAAAATAAGTTACACATGCAAATGCTCACTGGAAGGGGACAGGTGATTAGAGGTGCAAAACTAGAGGGTAATAGGGGAGGAGGGGTTTGGGTCTGCTAGGAGAGATAGGGGTATTATGGAGCGGGGGATGAATGGGTGATAGGAGAGGGAAGGGGGGCTGCGAGGCTCAGAGGAGGGGAGAAAACAGGAGGGAGTGGAGAGCAAGTTAGGGTGGGGGGGGCTGTCAGCCCTGAATTCTCCCCTTCCGTGTGTGTGATGCAATCTGAATGACACTTTTGTGTCCGAGCCACTTTCCCTGCCCATGCAACTTTAACTCTGCCCTCTTTGGGCAATGCCCCACAATGCCAACACATACACACGCACTCTGTGTTTTTGCTTTATGGACAGACAGTACATGCACTCGCCCAACACTCAAAACACTGATCTTACTTCCCTGACAGAACACTCCAGCTGTGAAACTTGAACCATTTCATAGCTCTCTGCAACGCTTTCACATAGGATACTGCCTAAACCTATACTTTCCCCTACCCATTGTTATATCCACAGACTGCTTGCGTAGTCCAGCTTACCATTGACAATATCCATGGCAAGAGGATCCCAGTGCCCTGATACTAATACAACCTACACAATTCTGTACTGAAATGACGCAGACTGAAATCTCAAAAGGTACACATATACCTGGTTCCTTTGATAACACACGTGATAGGGATCACCTCCTATCACAATCACAGCCCTTCCAAACTACTCCAGCTTATTCCTCCACCGAACAACACAGCTACACTTAACACAGTAAAGGTAGCTGGAATTCATGCAGATAATTCCCAGTGGCTGTTGGCAGGTCTAGGGGTGTGGAGCTGAGGCTGCCTGGGTGTTTACCTTACTATCGTATTTCCTGATTTTCAGACGTTTGAGTTTTGCTGAACTCAACATTCTGGAACAGCATGAGCTATCACTAGACAAATTAATTAACTGATTTTTGGGGTGGGGGTATTTAATGGTTTTCTGGTTAAGGCACAGAACTAGAAGTCCGAAAAACTGGTTTCTATTTATGGTTCCTCTTCAACCTCCCCATCTGTAAAATGGGGATGTTCTACTTTACTTCCCTATTTCATAGGAGTATGTGAAATTTAATTCATTAATGTTTTTTGAGGCATTAAGACTATGAAAGAGTGCCACAGAAATGCTGACAAGTTACCAAGAAGGGGGACAACTAAATCCAAAGCTGTTGTAGCTTATGAATATAAGCAGAAATAATTTATAATAGTACAGATAACAATACCCATTCTGCAATATTACGGAAAAAATTGTCTTGTACGTGGAGAGAAATCCAGACCAACTCCTGAAATCTCAACCTGTTTCATAACCAGCTGTTTCATTCTCTGAATGTCAGAAGTATATAAACCACCATTAGAGTTCCTCAAGATGCTATCCTCAACCCAGACGGTATTACTTCAGTCTTATCCTGGATCAGCTTAAATCAGCAATCCCTGATTCAAATTGAAACATCTGCCATAAAATGAAACAGCTGGAGACTGTGCGCACACACACACAAAAAAAGTAAAGAGGCAGTGAGCCAAGTATCAGCAGCATACTGGAGGTACCATAGTCCATATCCTCCAAAACAATTGGGAGGGAGGCAAATGACACCCCAGTAGTGATTTTTACCAGTGTGTAGACTAAAGAGCAGTAGTAGAACTCCCACTGCTTTAGTCACTTAACTTGATTCAAAGTACTCAAGATATACAGCTTTGGAAAGGGGATAAACAGGATAACAGAAGAAGGTCTGAATATGATTGGGGACATGCTTCTCAAGTTATAACATGCATAGGAACAAAAAAGGAAAACTGCAAGTGTAAGAGCAGTTAAATCAGCCCATTGGCTCATCATTTATAACCTAAGAGCAAACAAAAATTGTTTGATTTAATAGATTTTTTTAAGGAATAAAAGTTCAAAGTAAGATGAACATAAATGTTAGTGTGCAACTGAAGATGCCCAAAATGAATATTTTTACTATCAACATTGGGTGTGTGCCGGCAAGAGGAGAACAGAGTCTTCATCCTTTAAAACCAATTGCTCAAAGGTTTTAACTCCACATATTTAATCATGGTTTATCTTGTTTAAAACTGCTTTGTTCAATTCTAAACTGATTATATATTGAGGAAAAATACTAATTGAAAGAGAGCATACTGAACTTTTACATCATGCCTTTTTACCTCACAGCCGTTTTAATTCTTACCAAAGGATTAAGCAAACAAAAATGATAGACCTTGTAAATTTCAGCAGTGTGCAAGATTATTTAAGTTTAAACCAAATGCAATATATCATATACATTCTGTTGTGTACACACTAATACAACAACTCCTCATTGAGCAAGCTGGGCAATTTTAAATGAATTTGGGGGAACATAAGAGTTTGCAACTAAACTTTCATCCAGAAAGGTTTCTCATGTCTAGGATGGAACCTCTGGTCAAAACTAAGAGAGCACACACCAGCCCAGAACAGCCAAGAGGCTGGTGGGATTGGCAAGCATCTGGGATGTGGGAGACCACATTCAAGTCCCTACTCAGAATAGCCAAATCTGACAGGAGTAAGCCTCTGTCTGCTTTTTCTATGAAAGGTCATGTTTGTATCCCAGGACAAGACAAGAACATTTTTGAAATATCAAAAGTTTTCACAGGACAGGAAAACCATTTGCAACTCAGCTGTACTCTTGACAAAACATATATGAAGGGACTGAAAACTGTACCCAACATCCATTAGCTGAAGGATTAAACCAATTTGCTAGGCTAAATCACACCAGAGCCCCAAACCATACCCCTGCCAAACTTATGCTTAGCAGCAATGCTGTTTGGACACCCAAGCGCAAGTGCATGAATTAGGAGCATGGTGTGTCTCATGCCCTCCACCTTCTACCCCATCCTCTTTCTTCATGCTGAATACTCCTTGGTTCACTCTTCTTCCTCCTCCTCCCATGAACCTTTCCCTCTTCCCCTCACCTCCATACTGCACATTCATTATCTCCTCTCTACCGCTTGCTTTGCCTCTTCCATTCTCTCCCCCTCAATGTTGGAGAAAGAGAAAGTGAAAGGGATAGAAAGTGGTGAAGATAAATGTGGGGCAGGATGAGGAATAGGGAGAGAGACAGACAGACAATGGAGAGGGAATTACTGAATGAGGGAGCAAATGGAACTGGACATTTTAAATTTCAGCTCAGTTATTCATTTCACAGAGTGGGAGGGAGACAAAGACTGGAGGAACAGAGACCGTAAGAGTCCCCTCCCTCAGTTGGTAACGGCAGTCATAGGGCAGGAGGGAAGAGGAGGAGAGTGCTGGAGTTAGGGTGACCAGATGTCCCAATTTTATAAGGACAGTCCCGATATTTGGGGTTTTTTCTTATATAGGCTCCTATTAACCCCCCGCCCTCTGTCCCGATTTTTCACACTTGCTGTCTGGTAAGCCTAGCTGGAGTCCTGTCCCCCTGCTGGGTACAGGAGCATAAGGAAGAGCGGTTAGCCACAGAGTATCTTTCCTCATTTGAAGAAGGGGGGGGGGGGGAAGGTAAAAAGTAACAACTCTAGCAGTTCCACTCCACTCCCTTCCTCTCTCCAGCCCCATTTGGGGAGGGGGGGAAGGTTGGGAGGGGAAAAGCCACAAGACATTGGGTCAGATTGAGCTCTGAATGTAATAAACTAAGGGAAGGTCCAAGCAAGGAAGAAAACTCTACAGTCTTAATATTAACACAACTTCTCATTTCTATAGTGCTTTATATTTTCAGAGCATTGTGCAGACAATCAACCTTCACAACACCTAGTGAGGTAGGTGGATATGAATTATCCCTATTTTACTTATGAGAAAACAGATGGAAATGAAGTGATTTGGTGACGGCCACACTGCAGGTTAGTGGCAAAGGCAGTATTAGAATTTAGGGTTACCTGACTCCTAACTCTATGTTCAGTCCTACAAACTGCACTGCCTTCCAAGGCTACAGAATTTCTGCCCAGTCATTCTAATGGGCATTAGACTCCCTATATTGTGGGCAGAGCCCTCCAAACCCCCAGGCACCCTAAAATCCACAGAAAAATCCAACAAATCTTTGGGTATGAAGAGAGGCCAGCTGGGTCAAATCTACACATCTATTTTTTGACAGGGCAGTTTATATAAGAAAATGCTGAAAGAATTAGCTCTTATATGAGGATATGTCTGACTTCATCAGGTGATAGTGCCATAGAGAGCAGCTCTCATCCAGCTTCGCTCCTAGAGCTTATACACAGAGGGAACAGGAACGATGCTGCATTGACTTAACCCCACTCCACGTAAGATTAGTGAAGCAAGGCTATCCAATCCTTTTGGCCTCAAGGCCAAGCATATAGTAGCAAAAGAGATCAAAAGAACCACAATCAATAATTTAGGAGGGACTTGCTGTCTTGTTCAGGCAATGCTAAGGGAGGAGAAACCATTTGTAATTCCCCTAATAGAGATTCTCCCAGCCCTGCAGGAATAGTTCATTTCTACATTTCCCTCTGAGAACCCAGGTCATAGGTGACATATGGTCCCTTGGACACAGAGTTGCCAGCTGGTGTAAATGACAGCAGCCTCCAGACTATTCTAGTCAGGGTTGAGAATCTAGCAGGAAATCATCGGGCATGACCTAGGGAGAACATTTTCAGTTGATAATCAAGTGCATATTTTCTTCCTAACACCATCACCCTTGAGGACTGCAGGTTTGACACCCCTGGACTAGTATAATAATCAAATTATAAAGTGACTCAAGACGCAGCTGTCACTATAAGAGACCCAACTGGTACAGGACTATTCACTCCTGCCCTCACTTTATTTAAGATGGTCAATATCCAGAAAGAAGGATGGGTAGAAAGCCATTGCTCAGGGAAAACAGCCATAAAGGAAAAAAAGGGACTATGCAATAAACAGACAAGTAGATAAAAGGTCAGTGGTGGTACATGGCAAGAATACCTCAGTGTTCAAACATTCCCCCCAAACCTCCCTCCCCCCAAAAAGATTTTGTAGGGAAAAAACCTTAAGAACAAGAACTGATAAGTTTATTGATATTGTTTTCAGTATTCTGAATTTCACTTTCTTCACCACTTGTCTGCCTTGAAATAGGATCTTTATGTATTTTGATAAAGAGAGATTTGAAGTTTGTCTAGTTTTTCTATATCCTTTATTGACAAACTGCATTGTAATGTCTTACATGAATACTTGTCATAAACAGATGGTTAAGGGTTAATGTCTCTTTTACCTGTAAAGGGTTAAGAAGCTCAGTGAACCTGGCTGACACGTGACCAGAGGACAATGGGGATCAAGATACTTCAAATCTTGTGAGGAAGTCTTCTGTTCGTGCTGTTTGTTTTGTTCGTTGTTCGCTCTGGGGTTAAGAAGGACCAGACATACACCCAGGTGTTCCCAATCTTTCTGAATCAGTCTTCATGTTTCAAAATTGTAAGTATAGCCAGGCAAGGGATAGTCCTATCTTGTTTGTTTTCTTAACTTGTGAACGTGTCTTTTGCTGGAAGGATTTTTACCTCTGTTGCTGTAACTTTGAATCTCAGGCTTGGGGGGGGGGGGGAGTCCCTCTACGCTAATGAATTTGAGTACCCTGTAAGTATCTCCATCCTGATTTTTCAGAGATAATTTTTACCTTTCCTTCTTTAATTAAAATCTTTCTTTTTAGAAACCTGATTGATTTTCCTTGTTTGGAATCCAAGGGATTGAGTCTAAACTCACCATGGATTGGTGGGGGAAAAGGAAGGGAATGGTTAATTCTCTTTGTTTTAAGATCCAAGGATTTGGATCTGTGTAGCTCCTGAGGCAACCCAGGAGGGGAAAGTCTGGGAGGAAAAGAGGGGGGATGGTTTATTTTCCTTGTTTTAAGACCCAAGGTTGGGTCTTGGGTTCCCCAGGGAAGGTTTGGGGGGAACAGGAAGTGTGCCAAACACTATATTTTTGGCTGGTGGCAGCGTACCAAATTTAAGCTAGTAATTAAGCTGAAAAGTAATCATGCAGGCCCCACTTTTTGGATGCTAAAGTTCAAAGTGGGGAAAAACCCTTGACAATACTCTTGAATCAAAAGACATCCCTCCATCTCTTAAATATATTATGCAACCTTTAATATCTAGGGAGCTCTCTCTAACAAAGGTATTAACATATAATAAATATCTGATATTGAACTAAAAAGATGGAACATTACAACAAAAGCTCATTGTCCTCTTTCCCCTTCCTCTACCTCAGTGGTTCTCAGCTAGGGGTACACTTGCCCTTGGGGGTACACACAGGACTTCCAAGGGTACATTAACTCATCTAGATATTTCCCTAATTTTACAACAGGCCACATAAAAAACACTAGCAAAGTCAGTACAAAAGAAAATTTCAACCAGATGACAACATGTTTATTACTGCTCTATAAATGATACACTGAAATGTAAGTATAATATTTATATTCCAATCTATTTATTTTATAATTACAAGGTAAAAATTAGAAAATAAGCAATTTTTCACTAATATGTGCTGTGACTTCTCATATTTTTATGTCTGATTTTGTAAGCAAGTAGTTTTAAGTGAGGTGAAACTTGAGGGTACACAAGACAAATCAGACTCCTGAAAAGGGTGCAATAATCTGGAAAGGTTGAGAGCCACTGCTCTACCTGATGAAGGTGGAAGTTGGGGTTCCCTTATCTATATATCTCCTTCTGCTGGATGGGACCCCTATTCAACTATTCCTCCTCACTTAAAATCCATTAGCTTCTTTTCCTCTCTATCCGCTTCACGAGGGGGAGGAACTCTATGATTACTGATCCATTGGTCTGTTTTTCCTACATCCCTCATGCGGTCCAATATACAAGCCCCAAATACTGCTATTATGATTGGTATCCCCCTTGTCTTGCTGGAGAGTCAGCTAGAGGACCACAGCACAGGCCACATGTACAGATCTTCCCAGACCCACATGCAGTTCCAGAGTCATGGGATGACTATCCATCAACTGTAGAGTAAGAGGCTACATTCTCCTTTTAAGTATTTCTTCACACAACACACAGTCAACCTTTGGAACTCCTTGCCAGAGGATGCTGTGAAAGCCAAGACCATAACAGGGTTCAAAAAAGAAGTAGATAAGTTCATGGAGGACAGGTCCATCAATGGCTACTAGCCAGGATGGGCAGCGATGGTGTCCCTAGCCTCTGTTTGTCAGAAGCTGGGAATGAGCAACAGGGAATGGATCACTTGATGATTACCTATTCTATTCATTCTTTCTGGGGCACCTGGCACTGGCCACTGTTGGAAGACAGGATACTGGGCTAGATGGACCTTTGTTCTGACCCAGTAGGGCCATACTTATATTTTCCCCACCAATCAACCAATAAAAAAAAGTGTGCTAAGATATGGCACTGCATTTCTAAATCTTTCAGGAGCAGATCTAAAACAAACGCTATGATGAAAGAACAGACTATGATGAAGAGATAGCACCTAAACCTTTAATTTCCCTTCTTCTATGGCTGAGGGTTGTCAGAAAGTATTTTGTAAAGCTGCTGAATAACAATAGGCAGTGTGAGAGAAGAGACAGAGTAGATGATTCCAAACCATAAGCAGCTGGGGAAAAAAAAATACATCCAGAGAAACAGCTGTACTGCTGGCAGTGTGGAGAAACTTAAGTATAAACACGCTCTAGGGTTTGAGATTAGAACTTGGCATTCATTTTGTGAAAGTGATAGAGGAAAACAAGCTAGCTTTAAGACCGCATGATAATATACAAGACTGGCTTAGGTTAAAATGAAAATTAGTATGTTGGTCTCAACCAAGGCCCTGAAACATTTCCATATGATCTGTATGGCCCAGTGACACTACTGAAAATTATATTATTTTGTTCCCATATACTCTGCAGTGGTACTAGAGAAGGGTGTCTGTGTATGTATATATTTAATTAATTTTCTAAATCAAAACTTATATATTTGGGTTCCTATTGTTACCATGATGTCCACATCAGAAATGCTTAACATTTAAGATAATGAAGCCGAGCAGAAGCTAGAGATGAGACAAAGAATGAAATTCTGCCTCCTTGACTAACAAAAAAAAAAAAAAAAACCTCTTACCTAAACAACTGTATTTCTGATACCCTGTGAACAGTCTTTCAACATGCAAAATTCAAGAGAAAGCTTTCATCTGAACTTTGTAATACCCTCAAGGGCCTTCTGTACTTTTAAAATCTTTTTCTGGGAGTAGTCTGCTTTTGATGCATGAGATGGAAGATATGCATAATAATCCTCCACATACAAGAGAACAAAAAACTCTATTAATTATAAACACAGAGGAAGGATGGTCTAGCCATTAAGGCATTAGTCTAGGAACTGGAAGACAAGAGTTCAAGTCCCTGCTCTGCCAAAGACTTGCTGTGTGATCTTGGGCAAGTCAGTCTCTGTGCCTCAATTCCCCACATGTAAAATGGGAATAAGTAGTACTGCCCCTCCTCATAGAGGTGTTGAAAGCATACATATATTGATGCTTGTGAGGTTCTCAGATACTGTGGTGATAGGGACCATAGAAGTACCTTAGATTGACCTGGTTGACGTGCAGTTTGTCCACACTAAACATGCAAATGAAATGAATCTTACAGTGTTTATGCACAAATGGCTTATACCTCCGATATATTTGTAACCGAAAAAATTTTGAAAACAGAATCAAGTTCACTAGATTTTATGTTGCCACATAAAATAATAAGTATTTGAGCAGCTACTTAAAAAAAAAAAAAATCTTGTAAGATAGGTCACTTCTATAAACTGCATGATGTGCTTGTTTTCTTTAATTTTCTGTACCCTTCCTATGCCTCTGATCACAGAGCCAATCAATAAGCAGCAACAAACTGGCCAGAATAGATAACACAAACCACACCCACCCTGTACAACCTGAACAATCACTGCAGTAACGATTCAGTGTCAAAAAAAAAAAAAAAAAAATTGACCAAAAGTTATTTGCCTTGCTGCAGGCTTTGGAACTTAGTAAACTCAGGCCAAGAAGACTGCTATATTGAGCAAGTTCTACAGAGATAACATATCTTTCTACTGACAATATCCTCCCTCAAGCCCTCAAGGTAGTACATCTGAGAACTGTCAGCAAAATCATATCAGGGGACCTTAGCCATCAAGATGATGCATAGGGAAAGAGGCGGCTCTAGTGTAGCCATACCTCACAGCATAGGGCTCCGCGGATTAAAAATCAACATTTTCAAGAAAACCAGGGATAAAAAAAGAGAGAAAGCAGTGCATATCATCTCACCTGTGTGATGTGTTCATGCCAATTCATTCCATTAAGGAGGGCCACTTCTTTCCCAAATTCAACCCTGCATATCACTACTATGCCAAGAATACCCTAATCTATTAAGAGAAAATCCAACTACTCACTTCATTCCCCAAACATTTTCTCACTTTTTGCCTTATTTTCTCTGTTCAACTCTCAGTTCCACTGCGCCTTCAACTCAATGCATTCAAAACAGACCACCACCACCTCTGGCTCAACACCAACTCCACATTCATCCTACTGCCATGAACCCAAGACTTTAACTCTGGTGGGCAACCTGCAGCCCATCAGGGTAATCTGCTGGTGGGCCACCAGACAGTTTGTTTACATTTGCATGGCCGCCCACAGCTCCCAATGGCTGTGGTTCACTGTTCCCAGCCAATGGGAGCTGCGGGAAGCGGCACGGGCCATAGGGACGTGCTGGCTGATGCTTCCCATGGCTCCCATTGGGAGGGAATGGTGAACCGCAGCCACTGGGAGCTGCGGGCAGCCATGCAAATGTAAACAAACTGTCTGGCAGCCTGCCAGCGGATTACTCTGATTGGCCGCATGCTGTCTACGGGCCGCAAGTTACCCACCACTGGTTTAACTTGACTCTGATTTCTCATTTGCCTCCTAACTCTCCTAGGCCTATAAATCCACCTATCGCTTCTGCAGCACTCTTACATCAATCACTGTTTCAGTCACTCATCTACCAATTCATACCTTCATCTCCTCTTGTCTTAACGACTGTTATTTCCCTTTTTATGGATTCCTTAGGTCCCAATGTTCCAAACATCAAACTTCTCCATAATGCAGCAACTCATCTACTCTGACAGAAACAGGAAAACAGCATCCCATATTCATCTACTCTCGCTTCCTTGTCCACTTTAGAATCCAGTATAAGTTTCTCCTCACTTCAAAGTCTTCCATAGACTTGCTTCTAATTTAGTCTATAGAGTGGACAGTTTCAACACCAGACTCTTATTTGCAGCTCCCTATCTCCACGTCTAAGCACAGGTTAACCCACACCTTTCCCTTCTGAAACAGTCTTCTTGCTTCTCTCCATGCATCTCCCTGATGCTTTTCAAATCCTCTCCCCTGCACTCCCCATATCAACTTCCTCTCTAGTAAAATTCACAAACCTCCCATCCTATTTTCTCTGTATTCATTCACCCTCTGTCCTAAAATATTTTAAGATACTTCAGTACCAGGATTAGATACCATAACCATCATTGTATTCACATGTATAGGAGAGACTAATCACTAACAGCACCATTTTGGGAAACTTTTCTATGACGGTCTATCAACTAAGATGTTAAACTGAACTATACAATGTACACTACATATCTGAAGTTTGGTTTTTAAAAATGCCACTCTTTGAAAATATGTTCCACAAAACTCAAGAACCTGTAGACCCAATAAAACCTTTATAAGGAAGTTCTGAATTGCAGTCGAGATACCTTTCTTAACTCTCCGGCTACACCCATTGCCTGGATATATTCTGATGCCCTGTATTCTAACATGGGTGGGAACTACACAAGTTTTGAATGAAGATTTTAATTTTCAAATTTCTGAATCAAACTATGGATATTACATTACTACTTACTATACGTGCTGCAGTATCCAGGTGCAATGAGATGTATTAAGGATGTAGGTTTGAGCTTTTACTCAGAACTTCTGTGGATTTAAATGAAAGTTTAATTTGAACATACTTTTTTAGTAGCTTTTAATATACATTATCATTCAGAAACCTTGTTACAAGGATTTATATAATGTCACAACTTACACAATGGGAGGGGGAAAAGTTTCTATTATATATTCATACACGTTTAAATCAGAGATTTAAGTTGACTGTGGGATTGTAGGAATCGCATGTTTTGTATCAAAACATATGGTAGAAATCAGCATTGGTTACAGTTAACAGGCTATGCTCCTGAGGCAGCACAGGAAGCAGTGGGAAAGCAATGAGAACGACAGTTCTTGTAGTATATTTTCAGCTAGAGGTGATCCACAGAGAGCATGAAATTTGATCGCCTCAAAAGAAAATAGCAAAGCAAAGGGGAAAACAGTGTAGGGAAGAAAAGAGAAGAGATATGACTATAAACTGGACCAGTCATTACCTTAAAAGAAACTTGATTATTACAAATTCCACTCGAGATTTATGTTAGAACACAAGGCATCAGAAGATACTGCCTTCAAATAAAAAAATAAATCTTTGACAAATACTTCAATATAAGGGATAGTGTCTTATGGTGGTGGTGGAGTACCCTCACATGCACAGAAAGAAAGAAAAGGCATGGATTTGTATTTGTCATACACACAAGGCCAGTGATTAATCTAAATAAGCTCCTTAAGTTTCTCACACACCCAAATGCAACATCAACTTCTCTCACAGCAAGGCTTGAAAAGAAATTTACTGGACACTTTCTAGTCAGATGACTAAGGCAGATGCAGGGAATGCAAGTACACACTTCTACAGATCCAGGGGCAGCAACAATGCCCCCACCTAAGCTGCTCAAAAAAAAAAAAAAAAAAAAAAAAAAAAAGGGGTGGATGGTGGGATTCCTAGGACAGTGCTGGTTTTGGGCCCTGCTCAGAGGCTCTACCTATTCTATCTGAATCTAGCTGATAAATATGTAGGTTTCCCCAGACTACTTTTTGCAGCTGAGAGGGAAAAGTTTTCCTCCCTCTCCCCTACCCTGAAGACTCCTGACTATTGTGTGAGGATTGTGTTGTGGTTCTCTATACTGTTTTTTGGCTCCCCTTTCCAAATAATATCTCCAGTGCTCTCCCTGCTGCTGCTCATAGCTCTCCCAAACAGTAGCTAGCTGACATTGACCTGCTTCTTGTCTATTTCACTGAGACTCCCAAGAACTGAACAACAATGAAACTAGCTTTCACTCTACTTCCCCTATTTAGGAAAGTTTTTCCCTGCAGCAAAGGCAGGTACTGGAACACCCTGTCTACAGCCTCAGGAAGACAGCATCACTTTGGTTCATGCAATGAAGGTTATCTCACAACTATTTGGAATCAAAAGCTTCATTTTCTTAAATGAAACTTTTGATTCAGTAAGAAATGATGACATAGGCCAACCCAGTCTTCAGAGAAAGCTTCCTACTTGTACTGTAACACATACAGCCAGAATGTTCGGATTTCCAAGATTGTGATCAATATTTTTTTTTGCAAGCTAGCTGGCAAGGGCTGTTTTATGTGATTCTGCAGGAGACAGTACATTGCAATAGAGATCTCATTCTCTGTAGGATTCTGCAGACTCTGCACATCCATCACTGCAGAGAAATTTTATGTTCCAGCTGTCTACAGTTCTTTTTTTCCCTCTCATGGTTGACACCTTCATTCCTGAATTAGGCCTCTCCAACCAAACTTCTGTCTGTTTCACCCTGAGGTCACCCTTCCCACCCCATTTCCCCTCCCTTTTTTCTTCTCACAATGAAGACTGCTCAGGGTTGACAATGCCAGCCAGTTAGGAACTAGAAAATAAATTGTTCAGTTTAAAAGGAGAGTCCTCACTAGGGTGTCAGACAAGCAACATGGCTTTGCCTGTGGAGTTGCTGCTCTCATACACAATAATGGTATACATTGTTGCATTACATTTAAGATGTATAGCAAACAAGAAGGGGGAAGGGAAATAAATATTCATTAAATCATAATGTTAATTAATTTAGTCACATTTTAAAGCGAAGAAAGTCAACATTTCACCTTTGCAGATATCATTAGGACACTTGCATTTTTAGGACTGCAATCAGTGCAATGACCAATTGTATTTTCTTAAGAGTTGGGGAGGAGAGATGACAAAAGAGCTGACAAAATTGCCCACTGACTCAGTCTTGTGCCATTTCATGGGTCCACATGAGCAATACCAAATTTTTGCTCATTTATAAAAAGAGGGTTGTGCTTCAGTGATTGTCTCCATTCATAAGATTGCCACCAAAGTGCTTTCTCCGGGCACACACAATACTCGGAAGAGAGTGCTTTAGAATATGTCCTTCCAACACATTTCTGGCTAACAGCCTCTCTATAAACCTCTCAATGGGCAGCACAATGCAGTACAATCAGAAAGGGGGAAGAGGCGAAACTGCAAAACAATGGACCTGTCAAAATCAAAGAAATGGCAACCATAGCTCCTGGTTTAGCTTCCAGAAGCCAGCAAGATGGGATGCCAAGGCACTGACCCCACAGTGATTGTTCCAAGACCAGCAGAGCCTCCTCATTACACTTTTACCAACAGCTGTACAGATCAGGCACTGTGAAAAACCCCCATAATAAACCAAACATCTCTGCCTCCCAGGATGCTGGCGCCTTTCCTCCGGAGCCTTGTCTCTCCCCAAAGACCCTTCCCTCTGCCCAAACCACCATCTTTTCCCCTTGCAAAGTCTACCCGGCAGTGGCAGGGGTACAACGCCGTGCGGCGCACACAGCAGCATGGGCCGGGGAGGAGAAAGGCGCCGGGTGCTCGAGCAAAGCAGCGGGTCCCCCCGCAGCCGCCTCGGTGCGTGACAACACAAAGGACGGCGGCCGCAGTCCCGGGGGAGCCCGCGCAGCACAGGGCGCCTCCCCGAGCCCCCCGGCCAGGCACAAACCCCCCAGTCCTCGAACCTGTGGCGGGGATTGAGCACCCGGGGGTGGAGGGGGGGCGCTGCTAGGGCTCGTCACCCCTCGGGGCGGGGGGGGTTCAAAAACACCCAGGTACCTGGGACCCTCTCGCCGGCTCCCGAGAGAAGCGGCTGGGAGCCTGGGCAGGGGACCCCGCAATCGCTGCCCCCGCCCATAGCGAGCAGAGTTACTCGGCTGGTGGAGCACGTCCCCCCGGGAGAAGGGAGCCCAGCCCCGCCGCCTCAGCCCGGGGAACAAAGCCCAGTCAGGCCGCAGGGCCTGCTCTCCTCCCCGCCCCACCCCCGCCAGCCCGCCGTGACCCCATTCCAACCCCTT
>NC_133778.1:34578974-34767136 GCF_003597395.2 Chelonoidis abingdonii | reverse complement strand
GCACGGGTCACTTGCTGGAGGATTCTCTGCAGCTTGAGGTCTTCAGACCACAATTTGAAGACTTCAGTAACTCAGACATAGGTTACGGGTTTGTTATAGAAGTGGATGAGTGAGATTCTGTGGCCTGCGTTGTGCAAGAGGTCAGACTAGATGATCATAATGGTCCCTTCTGACCTTAAAGTCTATGAGTCTATGATAGGTCTCACAATTTAATTGTAAACAGCGAATCATCATCAAGCACATGTGTTTCCGGTGGGGTTGTGCAGGGATCAGTTATTGGCCTTATGCTGTTTAACATTTTTATCAATGACCTGGAAGAACACAAAGTCATCATTGGTGAAGTTTACAGATGACACAAAAATTGAAGGAGTGGTAAATAATGAAGAGGGCAGGTCACTGATTCAGAGCAATACAGATTGCGTGATAAACTGGATGTAAGCAAACAATATGCATTTTAATATGGCTAAATGTAAATGTACACATCCGGGAACAAAGAATGTAGGCCATACTTACAAGCCAGGGCGCTCTATCCTGGGA
Organism: Chelonoidis abingdonii; assembly: GCF_003597395.2. Classification (NCBI taxonomy): domain Eukaryota; kingdom Metazoa; phylum Chordata; order Testudines; family Testudinidae; genus Chelonoidis; species Chelonoidis abingdonii. The sequence goes on along the minus strand of NC_133778.1, from coordinate 34,766,599 downwards.
AGCAGTGACTCTGATTACGATTTGGGGGTCACGATGTAATCAGCTGAACATGAGCTCCCAGTGTGACACTGTGGCCATGTGATCCTGGGAAGCGTAAACAGGGGAATCTCAGGTAGGAGTAGAGATTTACCTCTGTATTTGGCCGGGCTGCAACTGTTGTTGGAATAAAGTGTCTAGTTCTGTTGGCCACAATTCAAGAAGGATGCTGATAAATTGAAGAGGGTTCAGAGAGGAGCCACAGGAAGGATTAAAGGATTAGGAAGCATACCTTGTAGCAGTGGTTTTCAAGTGCAGGTTGTGACCCGGTACTGTGTTGCGGAATGTAAGGCACTGTGTCGCGGTGGCTCTGGTCAGCACTGCCGACCGGGCCATTAAAGTCCCATCAGTGGTGCTGCCCAGCTAAGGCAGGCTAGTCCCTATCTGTTCTGACCAGCAGCAGGCCAGGTTCCTAGGCGGGGGGCCCTGGGCTCTGTGCGCTGCCCTCACACTGACAGGGCCAGCTCCAGGCACCAGCATTCCAAGCAGGTGCTTGGGGCGGCAATCTGCAAGGGGCGACAGTCTGTGTGTTTTTGCCCCCAAGCAGCGCACCGAATTGCCGCCGTGGACAGCGGGGGCAGCCCGTGTATCATTAGGGCGGCTTGCACGTTCCCACGGTGGCAGCAATTCGGCGACAGCTTCTATGTGCAGCTGTCTGCAGCGGCACAGCTTCTGTCTTCCAGCTGAAGACAGAAGCTGCTGCCAAATTGCCACCGCTGCAGAAACGCGCATGCCGCCCTAACGGCACATGGACTGCCCCCACCATCCCCAGCGGCAATTCGGTGTGCTGCTTGGGGCAGCAAAAACAGTAGAGCCAGCCCTGCACACTGAACACCAGCTCTGCACTCCTATTGGTCAATGGGAGCTGAGGGGGGGGCAATACCTCCTAGGAGCTGCACCCCAATCCCGTGCCCGAATTCTCTGCCCCAGCCCTGAGGCCCCCCCAAACCTGGAGCCCCTTCCTGCTCCCCAAACCCCTCATCCCCCACCCCACCCCAGAGCCTGCACCCCCAGCCCAAAGCTCTGACCCCTCTGGGAATGCCTTCCTGGCATAGTCCCTCTTCAACAGAAAATACAGGTCTGCCTCTCTCCACCCACCATGCTGCTGGGCTGAAAATACTCCCTTCTAAGTCCCTTCTCCAACTGGAGCCTGCCTGGCAGACCTATGGGAGTGGGGCTTCCCAGACCCAGAGTTGTTCCTGCACCCTTAACTCTCCAGTGTGGGGTTTATCCACCCTATCACAATGCCCTAGGAATTATTTTGGGAAGCTATATAGCCTGTACTATACAAGAGACCAAACTTGATGATCATAATGTTCCTTTCCGCCCTTGGAATCTATGAGTCATGTTTATGGGGCACACTGCACATTGGATCCCTTTAGTCCCTTCCTTTAGTGACAGGCCTGGCTTCCTGTCTCTCGCTCTGGAAGGAACCACACTGTCCAACCACTTTGGGACTGACTGGGTCTCTGGGAACTTCCCAGCTGTGTTAATGCAACAGGCTTAACTACATTTGGCCTTTATATGCAGGGACCTATGACAGATGATTAAAGCAACTTAAAAACAGTGTCTTCAGAACAAAGCACTATTTACCCATTCCCCGAAAGATATGAAGCTTAAATGATAAAAATACCAAAAGTTTTAACAGGCATGGGTCTGTCTTACGAAAGCTGCCAAGGAATGAGTATGGTTTAAGGTCCCCTCAGCCCGGCTAACCTTCCTCTCTAGCTGAGGAAGCAAGCTATCCTGCTCACAGCATGCTGTCTCTATCTCTGTGGTCCCTTGCCAGTGTGTCAGTTGCTGCTGGTGCTCCCTGGGCAATTTCTGTCCATTTATTCAATTCTCACCTTTTACTAGGCCTTGATATCCTCTAATATTTAGTATCCTCCTTTTGATCTGAGATTTAGCCTTGGGATGAGTACATAGTTCTTAGCCTGGTTGGAGCCACGTGGGGGGTGTTCCCCAATAAAGAGCTTCCCCGTTGTTTCCTCAAGGACTTATCTGTCTCACTGTTTTACTTTCCCTGCTTGGTTCCTTTAACAAACTCCATTTGCTCTAACTCCAAAGTAAAGCATCATAAACACAAAAAGGAATCAAATTCATAGAAATAGCTACTTCCCAGTTCATCACACCCTCTTTAAACTATTTCTAGTCTTGTGTGGGGTAGGTGAATTGCATGAAAGTTGGTCTTTCTGTTCATTACATGAGGAAATACAATTTAATAATTTGTTTCCCCACTTGGGGGGTGACCATAAGTGAGTGGGCTTCCTACTAGCAATGCGGGATTTCTTATGAACTTCTCCCATGCTCTCTCTCCCTTTCCATAAAGGCAAAAGGACAGACATATTACTGGTGAGGAAGCCAATCTCCTTTGCTGTAGGGTTCACTGCCACTGTTCTCAGCACAGAACAATCCCAGAACACATGGAAGCAGGAGCCTTGTGCCTCTGCACAGCAAAGATGGCTGGGGAGGAACCAACTACCATATCAGAAAATTTTGTCCTTACCTGTAAATTTGTCTTTCACAATAGGAAATCCATGGCTGTAGTGTACACTTCTTAGAGAATGAAGCTTTTTTATCAGCTTGAGGAAAAAGCCCAGCTGACAAATTCTGCTCTGATTTATATTCGTGCAAAGTCTCTGTTCAATGCCATTTTTAGATCCTTCAGCAACAGCTTTTCAGTTTTATCTTTTCCCTTTAGGCATATTTTTCTCCTGAAAATATTTGACAGTTTAGCAGTGGCATGGCACAGACTGCTTGTCATGTCACAGCTGATGAGACAGTAAGTGACACGTCCATCACTTCACTGACACGCATCATGCAACAACATGCTAAAAATCTTACCGATTTCTTTTGGAACTTAACCACTTGATGCCAGTAAACTTTACTTGATGACGGGCTAAGCATAGGAGCCTCAATCCAGTCTATATTTGGCAAGTGGATCGAGGCATCTTAAATAACCAGGAAAAAATATATTTTACTTATATCCAGAAGTAGGTTTGTAGCTGTTGATCTGACACTGACATTACATAGAAATTGCCATACTAGATGATAGTACAGCAATTCCTGCCTGTGATTTGTGTCAGATTTTCTTCTCACTTACACTTATGAGAATCAGGCAGTAGACTCATTGAAGTCAGTGGAGTTTCACTTGTATAAGTAAGACTAAAATCATGTAGCCCTATCTGCATGAATAGTGCATATCTGGAAAAATACTCGATAGCCAGCCTCACAGAGCAAGATGCAGGCAAAGGAAGGTTCAGATTAATGTCCACTATCCTGCTTGCCTACAGAGAATCACCAACACTTGGGATATTTGCCCACATAGCCTACTGACAGTAGGATTTATTCCTTTGGCCCAATACTTCTCTTCTGGGGTTATGGATATGTGTCCTGAGTTAAACACAAATAATATCCCTCAGATCCCAGGCTGCTTAAATTATACGGTATTTTCCTATATGGTGTAGTAATTTAAGACTATATAGGAGAAGATTAGGTCGGGATATTTTATGAAAAAACCTAAATATAGCCAAGGAGGAGTACCTGTTGTATATTGCATGGAATGGGGTGAAAAATATCCCAGGGCTAGAACATGAGCGTGCAAACCACTCTGAGTGAGAGGCAGCTGGTGGAACAGTGTATTCTGTGCTAGGTGCAGACCCAACACAGTGTGCTTTCCTGTAGCAGGCCAGGAGGGAGAAATCTAACCTCCCTGTTCCCCTGGTGCTTCCAGGAGGGTGTAAATTGGGGCGGGGGGGTCTACCTGGTGTACAATAAACTGCCCAACACGCTGGCATGGTTATATAACGGAGGGTTTTTCCCACCCACCTACACACTGGCTTTGTGGAGCCTGCTTCTCTTCCCACACTTCTACTCAAGATTTGAGTAGCTGATTCAAGGAAGTAAGAGGGCACTTTGGACTCCCTTACAGCCCTTTGCCATATGCCACAGTTTGGTCCCCAGTAAGTACAATATTTTACTCAGATTTTTATTCTGTCTCCTGGTATGAAACAAAAATCAAACTCTGTTTCTCAAATGGTTTTAAAGGAAGTTTTTAAAACATGAAGGAGCCAAAGAAAGTGAGGAGATTTTTCTGGAGCTAATTTATTTTTAATTCATTTTTACTGCCTTGGCATTTGAGATTTAAAAAAAAAAATCTATTTGAATGCAAAGTCCTTGAATTAGCCCCTTGGAAACACTGGCATTTTGTTCCCAATATCTTTCAAATTCTCAGTAGTTTAGACTGAATTCAATGGCTTGGGGGAGATTATAGTGCATATTCCTGATTATACAATATATGCTGTATCAAATACTAATTGAATTGTAATTAAAATGCAAGATCCTCCCAAAGATACCAGTGCAAACTGTTCTGGATAATATTTATTTGAACTTTCAAAAAGCCTTTGACAAAGTCCCTCACAAAAGGCTATTCGAAAACTAAGTAGTCATGGTGTGAGAGAGAAAGTATTGTTGTGGATCAGAAACTGACAGAGGCAGAAAAACAGAGTAGGAATAAAGGGTCAATTTTCAGCATGGCAAAAGATTAACAGGGGGATGTCTCCCAGGATCTGTATTAGTCCAGTACTGATTAATAGGATTATTAATGATTTGGAAAGGGGTGAACTATGAGGTGCAAACATTTGTAGATAATTAAATCATTTAGGTTACTGAAAACTGAAACCCAGAGAAGACTATGAGGAACTTCCGAGAAACCTAACCAAGTTAGTTGAACAGGCAACACGATGGCAAATGAAATTCACTGTTGTCAAGTGCAAGGTAATGCACATTTGAAGAAATAATATGAACCACTCAGACACATTGCAGGGTTCTAAGTTAATGGTAAGCACTGCAGAAAAAAGACACACATCATTGTGGACAGCTCAGCAAAAACCTCTGCTCATTATGCTGTGGTAGACAAAAAAGCAAACCAATTATAAAGAAGGAGAGAGAAAATAATACTGAAAGTATTATGCCAGCCTATAAATCAATGGTATGCCATCAACTGAAAAAATGAGTTTAGTTCTGGTCACTCTATGTCTAAAAAAGATACAGTAGAAATAGAAAGACCAGACAGAGGTTGAGATGAGGGCCAATAAAAAGGATTATAGATATGGAAAGATTTTTATCTGAAGAGAAATTGAAAAGATTGGAATTGTTTAGAGAAGAGATGAATAAGGAGGAACATGACAGGGATGTAAGCAACAATGAATGGTATCAAGAAGGTAAAACAGGCATTCCTATTGATCCTCTTTCATAATACAAGAAGACATTAAATGAAATTGAAAGGCAACAAACGTAATACAGATTTAGAAAAAAATCCTCATTGTGTAGTTTATTTCATAATAGTCTACAAGATTTCTTGCACCTTCTTCTAAACATTTGGCTTTTTAACAATTAATTATTTAGAGATAATGTGGCTTTAAGAACAGAAAAAGAAGAGAATGAACTTGCCAGGAACAGGGGAGGAGGTGAATTTAAAAATCAAGGCCAGAGTTAAAGTGTAAATTAAATGTGTCACTCAGATTGATAATTTCACAGATTGGTGACTACCATCATTCAACTGACCTTGAAAACTACTCTGTTTGAATTGGAATACAACTTACAGGACATTAAAATGTTTGTCTTTGTATTATATTTTCCATAGACAGTACAGTGACTGCAATTATGGAAATAAGCCTTCCTATAAATAGTGTGAAGTAGAGAAGGTTTTTGATTACATATCCAGCAAAAAGAAAGTAGACCTCAAGTTATGGTTTTCTGTCCTGTGCGCTAAAACCAATCATTAACTCCCAGCACATTTGTAATCAAAGTAACGCAGACCACAGAGCGTGGCACCCATCCTCCACTAGCATACAGACGCAGAGTCTCATCTTGATGTGTACACATTTTCAATTCATGTTAACTCTAAATTATTCCTGGCCAGTGAGTTACAAAATTGCACAAGTAAAAATGTCAGATGGCAACACCAAAACACAGCCATCCCAGTGCAGATATCTATTATTCCATCTTTATAGTACATTGCTCAATCTTTATAAAAATGTGTAATTTTCCACTTCGAAGGCACATGTATTATATCATACATCACAAAACACATTCTCTTATCTACCATGTACATATTTTTTGTTTTGCTACTCGATATCCCAATAGTAAGAATATGAATATATTGTACTGCCTAAGTGTTGGGAGAAAAATTTATGTTTGAGGTGTTGAGAGACCACGGTGATGATGAGCACCACAGAAAAGCTGGTATATAAATGAAATAAATATTTAAAAAAAAATCTGGTCTAATAAACTGCCTTAAAGCACACGAACACCTAACCGTAAATTATCAGATACAAAGAGAATGACAACTGAATAAAATATGTATGTAAAAGGAACTAAAATATGAAAAAACAGAGATGGAAGATCCACATTGCAAAACAAAAGGATAAATTAATCTTTGGTGTAAACTTTGCCCAATGTTTTTAGGCCTTTGTCCGTACAAGAAAAGTGGCTATAGTTTAACTAAATTGATCTAGTTAAACCAGTGCAAGTTAAACTACATCAGTCTAAAAGATTTCAGTTACTTTAGGTATATTTACATAACTCACTTGATTTTAAATCAGGTTAGTTAAACCGGTGTAACTTTGGGGTATAAACGAGGCCTCACTGAAAGAAGTGGGGAAAGCATAAAACCAGACTATTTAACAAAACTCAGCCAATATTCAAATGAACACAGATGGAAACGAAGCAGAAAATCAGAAGCCTATTATACCACCACTGACTTGGCTCTTCCTTTTTGTAGACTAAGGCCCTAATCCTGTAGCTTGTTTCAGGCCAGACCCTGAGTCCAGTGAAACGCCACCGATGTGAACAATGCTCTATGGAGTATGCTCATATTGAACAAATTGCAGGATTGGAGCCATTGTGCCTGCCACATTGGTTGCTTGCTTGGGAGGTGGAAGACCTGAATGAAAATCTCTGCTCCACATCAGGCAGAATGGGGATCTGAACCCATCTTAGCAGGCTGCTCTATCCACTGTCTACGAATCCCTTTTTCAGTTATCTAAACTCTCCACGTGCACTGCACAGCAAGCCAGTGCACCTAACTGGGGTTGTGAATACCATCAGGTAGCAGGGCATCTAAAAGGCACTGCAATGTGTAGACAAAGCCTATGAGCCCTATTAAAGCTTCTTAGTGTCTTGTAACCCAACTAAAGTGGGTGTGGTGGTTGGGAAGTATGGCACTATAGGCCAACTCTCCCTTATCCAAGCCATTCTTAATATATACTTTTCAGCATGTGTTTTGCTGGGTGTGCACACACCTAGGTGGAATACATGGCTGCATCTACTTGAAGAAGAATATACTTTTCAGGATGTATTTTGCAAGTGTATTTTTGGTATATGTTTTTCTTCCCCATCTTTTGAATGGTTAGCACACTGCATGTGGCAGAGAAAGAACAAAACAGTAGCTCTAAAAATAGGTCACTAAAATGACAGAATAAACTATAACTGAGCAGGAGCAACAGTCTAATGAGAGTGCGAATGCTGAACAACCCAAATATAAGAGAGGCAGGACTAGCAAAGTGGCCATAACCACACAGATCAAAGGCCTGATCCAGCTCCCATTTAACTCAATGGGAGACTTCAATTAAGGTTAGTGAGATTTGAATCAGGCTCCAAGGCAGAGAGGGAGGCCGTGCACATTTCCAGCTATGTGGGGCAAGGAAAAAAGCTTACCATGGGTCTTAAAAGTAGGCAGATATTTTTTAAATTAAACCATGTTTTAGGAAAAACAGTAAAGGTTCTATTGCCCAAAAAGTTGAAGACCAGATTCTGGTTCTCTTAACTAGGATTGAAAAAGTACCTTTCTCTGATTTCATTGCAATGACTCACAATGAGATCATTCAGGAAGTAAAAATTTTATTAAAATAAATGTTTGAAATGAAATATACACAGGTTGAGAGGGAAGGTACTGTACATCTGGGGTCAGGCTTAAGTTATGGGGGGGTTATAGATATCGTTTGCAAGGATGAAAAAATACATACATATCGCATAACCGTCATATGGGGTGCAAGAGTTTTTAAAGTGTCAGTGAATAAGTAAGCTCGGGTTTGCCACCCATGGAATGAATAAGGAGTCCAAGTCAGTATTGGTGGAGCAGATAGGTACATGGGTGGGGTGCATCCCTTGGTCGCTCAGGGACAGAAGTGAGTTATTTTCCTGGTCGACTGTCTCAATTACTCAGTGTGGTATTGGCGGTGTCCAGTGATGTGTTTGATATAAATGTCTCTGGACCACCTGATGGTGTCGGACACCACGAGCTGTCTCATGAGCCGGGCATAGCGTCAACCGATCCCACATGCTCTCAGAACCGGCTCGTTGCGGGGGTCCCATGAGCCGAGGGCTCCCACAATCAGGGTGTGTACCTGGACTTCATAGCCCTGGCTCTCAGGGTCTCAGCCAGCGAGGCACACTTCGACTCCTTCCGTGCTCGGGCCTTGTGGAAGGCAGGGGACCGGTTTTCGAAAGGCACCGTGATGTCTACCAGGAGGACCTTCTTCTTTTCTGTGTCCATCACGACGATGTCGGGTCACGGTCGGCTGTCTGTCCTGGGGATGGCAGAGTCAACGGTGATCTTCTTCAGGGACGGTGGGATGGCTTTCACTAGTCAGTTCTGGATGGCGTTGTGGCAGTGCTGCCAGGCTCTGGAGTGCTGCTTGCATCCACACAGGACATGTGGCAGGGTCTCGTTCACGTAGCCGCATTTCCTTGCAGTGCTTGTCCCGGCTGCTGTGGCGGATGGCTCTGTTGAGGGGAGCACAGTTGAGTCGGGCCCTGTGAATAAACCGCCAGTCGGCGAACCTGGTGAAGCTGCCCCCGTGGAGGAAGTGGTTACTGGCGTCCCACTTGCTGGACACCTAGAACATCTTGCCCTGGTCCGGCTTCCGCTTGAGGTTCTCGGCGTAGTGGTAGTGGATGGCATCTTTCAGAGACCTTTCTAGCATGGCTCTGCGGGTCGGGGTGATGATGGTGTGGTCCGGGGTCTTTACGCATGGCACCAGTATTCCCAGCTCCCGGCGTTCCTCGCACCACTTCCAGCAGCAGCCGATCCTCTTACTCAGGCGTCTTGAGGCATTGCGGGCGCGGGTCCAGAGAGAGGATAGGTCTCTCTCTTCTCTCCCGAACTCAGCCTCCAGGGAGCCGCTGAGGTAAGTGGCAACGTCCCGCTCGGAGGGGGCCCTGGTGATGCGTTTCCTGACCACACACTCTACGGACTCCTGTGCGATGCTCCTCACTGTTGGGTCCGGGCACGTCAGGAGGAGGAAGGCATGGGCATCACCACCACGTCACACAGGTCACCCATCCGAGGTACGTTGGCACCGCCCTGTCTGTGGGAAATGTAGGTGATGTCCATGCATGCCCTTTGGGGAAGGTGGAGCCATTTCTTCACCAGCTGTCTGATGGTGCTGTCGGCCTTGTTCAGGGACACCTTGGCCACGGCCGATCCCCTGAGGACAAAGGAGATGCGGGGGATCAGGAACGTGTTGAGGGCGTTGATCTTTTGCCAGGAGGCGAGCAGGGAGGAATGGATTTGGGCCACGTCTCGCAGAATCTCTGCTATGGTGTCTTCAGGGGTCTGCCGGACGCGGACTCCTGTGGGTATGCCGAGGTGTTGGCATATCTCTCCCTCTTGAAGGGAGGCCATGGACTCGCCCTGGATAAGGAACCGCGAAGGCCAGACCAGCGCCCTGGTGCTACTGTCGACGTGGAGGGAGGCGCATTTTTTGGGGTTGTAACACAGGCCCATCCACTTGGCGGCTTGGCTGGTGACGTTGAGCATTTGCTGGAGGCTTTCCGAGCTGTCAGCAACCAGGGCCAGATCGTCCGCGTAGGCCAGAATGTTGATTTTCTTGCCATGCAGGTCGAAGCCAGCCAGGCCATTGGAGATGGCTCAGATGAGCGGTTCCATGGCCAGGTTGAAAATGATGGGACTGAGGAGGCATCCTTATTTCACGCCATGGTGGATGGGAATGGCATCCGTCTCTCTGTCCATGGCACGGGATGGTGGTGGTGCAGTCCTTGTAGAGGTCCTGGACGATCTGGATGAAGGTAGCCGGCATGCCGAACTCTCCCAGGGTGGCGAAGATGTGGTGGTGGGGTATGGACCCGAAGGCGTTGGTCAGGTCGAGCCATGCTACGACGCACTGCCTCTTGGACCTCCTGGCCTCCTGGATAGCCATCTGAAGGAGGAAGTCATGCTCGTAGCATCGCTCGGAGGACATGAAGCCCTTCTGGACTGAATTGACAGCACCCCCGCAAACTGACCACTCCGTGATCCTTGCCGCGAGGCAGCTGGCGTACAGCTTGTAGATGGTGGAGAAGAGGGAGATGGGCCTCCAGTTACCGGGGTTGTCTCGGTCCCCTTTTTTGTGAATGAGGACAGTCATGGACTTTTTCCAGGAGCGAGGAATGTGATGGAACTGCTTGCATTTGGTGAAGATAGCAGCAAGCACCAAGCAACCTCTCTTCCTCAGCAGGTTGTAGCGGATGCCATCTTTTCCAGGGGCGGTGTTTTTGGTCCTTGTCAGCCTCGCCTGCACCTCCTGGGGGGAGAAATCTCGCTCCAGATCTTCCATGAGGTCGATCCGGGGTAGCAGGAGAAGGCATTCCGGGCATCGCAAGTCGGTCTGGGCCTCGTTATCGAACACGTCCTTGAAGTAGGAGTGGAGTCTCTCGGGCTGGATGGCACAGTATGAGGAGGTCCTGTCGAGGATCTCCCTCATGGCTTTCGGCCGGTTCAGTCTGTAGAGTTTCTGTATATGGGATGCAGCCCCCGGATCGTAGCGGCGACTGACGTTCCTCTCTTGCCTTCGCTGGCGGTGTTGTTACGGCCCAGCGCGGGGAATCTGCGCATGGCCTGTGAGGTCTCCTGGGGTTCCCTCCTTCTGTCAGCAATTTCCGCAGAGAGTTCTGCAGCCAGACTGTCCGTCAGGCTGTTGAAGATCTCAAAGTCCTCAGCCTTTGCCAGTTCTCCCACCCAGGCTGATTGTCATGGTGTGGCGACCCTTGCTCGTGGCCGTTGTTCCTCCTGCTGCGATATCTCCACGGGTTCAGGTGCTGGCCTTCTTGATCCTCGACCTAGGGAGCGGTGTTCAGGTGGGTCCTGAGGCAGGGGTCCTGATGTGGTGGGGGGGAGGGGGGCTGCTCTCGGTGTCTCCGAGCCAGCGCTGGATCTTCTGGGAGTGAGTGGGCTTCTGGAAGCACCGGTGCTGGGCTTTGTGGGGGCGTGGCTCTGTTTGGAAGCACTGGGGATGGTTCGAGATCTTCTGCAGGTGGTATCCGGCTGTCTGCAGGTGGTATCTGGGTGAGGGATCCTCGGTGGGGCATGGGTTTTTTGGCAGTTAGAGGCTCACTGGGTAACCTTGGAGAGGGTGTTGGGTCTCCCGGGGGCGGGGTCCAGCTGTGGGAACCGGGGGCTGCGGGAGGCTCCTCCGTCAGCTGGGTCCCGCCGTGTGGCCTGGGGTGCGATGTTAGTTGCTCCTATGGCAGGGAGACATGAGGTTGCCTGTGGAGGAGCACTGCACCGTCTCGTGGTTGTGTCATGCTGGATGTTTTGTATAAGGTCGCTGAGGTGTCTGGTGAGGTTGTTGACCTGGGAGGTGGCAGTGATCCCCTTCACAGCAGGGTCCAGCGTGGGGATTCTGGAGATAGGGCTGGTCCTTTTGGTGGCATCATCGGTCCTCGAGGTGGGGGTTGCGCTTTCCTCCATTAGCAGTTGGATCCCCCTCGCCTGCCATGGCGGTGGGGCTGCTGATTGGGGTGCTGAAGCCGGACTATCAGTGGGGGTCGGGGTTGGAGCCCGCAGGACGTCAGCAGGGTTTGCCTTCGTGATCGTGAGGGGTCCCTTTCATGTGGCGTTATGGGACTTGCATTTCTTTTGGGTCTCGAAGGGGGCATTGCAGCGGCTACACTGGAAAGCAATCCGTTTGTTGTAGGTCTTGCAAACATGCTTGCTGAAGGCCCTGAGGGTCTGGACTCCGTGGACGGGGAGGCAGAAGGGGCAGAGGAGAAGGCCTGTAGGGAGCGAGTACTGGAGGTAGATGTGGTCGTTGTCCCCTGCCTCGCCCTCTGTGGGGTGGACTCCTGTTGTGCCTGCAGACTCACCAGGTGATTCCTCTGGGTCTGGTGGAGAAGCTTGAGATGAAGTCGCTCCTGGGCGTGTGCTGAAGTCACTGGCCACGATGTCTCTTTGCCCGGAAGGACAGCACGTGGCACTCGAATCCAGGGCTCTGGAGTCCATTCCCCTTCGAGCGGCCCTCCTCCGGACAGGCGGGTGGTAAGAATTTTCAGTCTCGGGTTGAGGAGGTTGTTCCTTCTGGAGCATCCCTTTCTGGAACAGCAGAGCAGCGCTCGGCATCCCAGTCCTGGGTCATCTGGAGGGCTTCTCCGGCGGCATCCTTCCTGGTGGAGTGGCGCTCAGCATTCTGGTCCTGGGTCGTTTGGGGGGCTCCTCCAGTGGCATCCTTCCCAGCAGGGCGGCAATCAGCATCTTGGTCCTCAGTCATCTGGGGGGCTCCTCCGGTGGCGTCCTTCCCGGCGGGGCAGCACTCAGCATCCTGGTTCTGAGTCGTCTGGAGAGCTCTTCTGACAGCGTCCTTCCCGGCGGGGCGGCGATCAGCATCCTGGTCCTCAGTTGTGGGGGGGGCTCCTCTGGCGGCATCTTTCCTGGCAGGGCGGCGATCAGCATTCCAGTCTTTGGTCATCTGGGGGGGCTCCTCCAGCGGCATCCTTTCTGGCAAGGAGGCCATCAGCATCCTGGTCCTCAGTCACTGGGGGGGCTCCTCCAGCAGCATCCTTCTCGGTGGGGCGCCCATCAGTATCCTGGTCCTGGATCCTCAGGGGTGCTCCGCTGGTGGGATCCTTCTCGGCAAGGCATCCATCAGCATTCTGGTCCTGGACCCTTGTGGGGGCTCCTCCAGTGTCGTCTGTCTTGGGAGCAGCAGGGCGGTGTTCAGCATCTTGGACCTGGGAAGCAGGTAGGGATCTTCTGGGGTCCTTCTCCTGAGGAGCTGTAGAGATGTTCTTGCTCCTGGATGTGAGGTCCTGAAGAGCTGGCCTTCCGCTGCTCAATCTTCCTGGAGAGGGGCCTGCTGGGGGTTTTTTCTGCCAGCTTCTGATGTTTTCATCCTTGCTGGTGGTTCGGGTCTTTGAGCCAGGGTTCCGTTGGGTTTTCTGGGATGTGGAGCACACAGGAAGAGCAGCAGTTGATGAGGATGTAGCTAAAAGACAAGAAGAGAGAGAAACTTCTTTTAAGGTTTCAGCAGTGCAGTGTATATGCAGATCAGCAGTATCTATTTGCAAATCAGCTTCAACAGAAGCATAGATCTGTAGGGCAGCATCAATTTTTTCAAAAATAGCTGCAGGAGATTCAATCTTCAGGACGGCTGACCTGATTCGGAAATTTGAAGAAACTAAACTGATAAGAACAGACACGATGCTTTGATCTTAGCTCCAGGGAGCAGAGAAGTACTCAGTGTAAGGATGGCTTCAGTTATTTTAGCCTTTGAGAAACAGGTTTTACCAATGCATACCAAGGGTTCAATTGGTTGGGTTTTTTAGCAGTTTGTAGAAAATGCATGATGATAGTCATAAGGAGCAAACAGGAAAATAAATTCCCTGACTCTACTCACTGCCAAATTATAGACTCACTTAGGGAAAATATATAAAAGAAAACTAAATAAAAGACAGAATACCTAGAAAGTTACTTTAACTTTTCTAGTTCACAAAGGAATAAATTGGTCATGTCACTTTCAACCTAGTGAACAGTCCAAAGCATTTATTTAATCTAGAGTTAGTTTATATTTCCAATTCAAAAGCATTATGGTAATCAAAAGTAATTATTAGCTATTAAGAATATATTTAAAAAAATCCTAGTTAACTTAATCCTCCAAAAGGAAAACTATAGTGATTGAAAATACATAGACGGGAAAGTTTCCCTGTTTTCTGTAAGTTACTAGACAATAACAGGAGTCAGTTACCTTTACTGATGATACACCACCACTAAATAGCTTATATCAGATTTATGCTTTAAAATTCTTTGACGCATTATGGTTTCAAATCTTTTTCTGTTCTAAGAAAATGTATCAGTTTGAGAGTTGTAAATAAAGTTCAAACTGTTGCCTTCCTTTATATTTATAAAGGTGCACAAGGAAACTTATTGATAGGGATGCGCTTACATCTTTTTTGGAGTTATGAAAAAATACTCCACCCTAACCAACATTTTTGTTTTGTTTTGTTTTGGTGATGGGGGTCAGATGTATAATTAACTATTTTAGAAGGTTCATTGCATTCAAATGTTGAGACAGGGATCATTCTCAAAATCCAAAATGAATTAAATAGGACACTTTCAGGTTCAAAATCACGCTTTGGCATGTAGATCTCCTTACCTGTAATATTAACAATTCTTTGTTGCAAGAGACACTTTTCAAAATCCAATTTACTCTGAAATACGTATGCTGTGTGTTTATTTTATGCAATGCAGTGTAGTTATAGCTGTGCAAGTCCCAAGATATTAGAAAGACAAGGTGGATGAGGTAATATATTTTATTGGACCAACTTCTGTTAGTGAAAGAGACAAGCTTTTGAGTCACACAGACCTGACTTGAAGAGCTGTGTGGCATAAAAGCTTCCCTCTCTCACCAACAGAAGCTGGCCCAATAAAAGATACTACCTCATCCACCTTGTTTTTCTATTTGCGCAATTTATTGAGCTTGGACTGGAACAAGAAAAGCCCTCTAGTCAATTTCACTTTTCCATGCAATAGCACAGTGCTGCAATGTTTGTTGTTCAAACAGTACAGGAATTACTTCAATATTAACCTAAAGAGGTCTGACTAAAATTAAAAAAATATTGATATATATATTAGGGTTTTTAATTATTTTTTAATGAAGTCTAAAGTATGGGCCTAAATTACCAGTCAGTTAAGTACTCTGATACCTTGATTTGCACAGTATGATAGCCTAAATGGAATGGAAGTGTCCCAGTATTTCAACCATGGTTTTCAGACTTGAAGATGGGGATCAATAACAGTGCTAACAAGGCAGATTTACCCAAAACAGTGACAAAAATTATGTTTAGAGGGCAGAACAGTGGTCGTCATGGTAGCCATGAATTCCAGAGACGATCCAGGAAGAACTATCATTTGTATGAACATTGAATTGATTGGGTACTTTAAACTGAGGCCCCTCTACTGTCACCACAGTGCGCAATGGGAGAAATTCAGCACGGGCTTTTGGAGTAAAGATGGGGGTGGGGGAAACAAAATACCCAAGTCCCACACTAAGGCCAAGATTGGACTGAGATTTCATGGGTATTTGGAAAGCTAGGCAAATACCATTGACTTACCCATGGTTCTCTGAATGGATAAGTTGCTGCTGCCACAACAAATATATTTGGAAGAATTGAAACTGTTGTTTGTATCTCCAAATCAGTGTTGAACTCATATACTATTCTGGGACAAAACATTCAATTACAACCATTTTTGGAAGGTAACTTACTGCATATAAGTTCAGATACAAAAGAGATGGTCAGCTCCTTCTACCTGATCCTCTTGGTTCATGCCCATTCAAAACCATCTGGGTGAGACTCAGTCCTGCAGTCTTATCCAAGTATTCTGTGCTTTGATGTATAAAGATTATCAGCCCTGATCCAGGCATGTGTAAAAATAATTAATGACCATGTATTAAATAGCATGAAGGATCATTCAGAGCCAACATTCAGCATGCCTCCTAATTTTGACAAACCATGCAGAAGACCTTCTTGCAAAGCCTGATGGGATCTTTGAATAGGCATATACAAGTAGGCATCCAGGGCTGTATACAGGTAATCTTGGGAGTAGAGCTCCTGAATGAGAAAAAAGACACACATCATTCTGATGTGTCCGTTGAAAGTGGAGAAATCCATAGTAGTTAAGACTCCACTGCATCTTAATATCACTCCAAATACTCCATGATGTCTATGTTCCATTCCATAACAAGAATTGGGGAATGAGCCTGGATAAGAAGTTGTGCATTGTTTCCACAAAAATATGTTTTCTTTGGCTCGATAGAAAGAAGGGTAAATTGAGAGATCTGAGGAGTGAAGACAAATTATATTGGCCCTAGATCCTCTCAGGCTCAATGATGGGGGTGGGGGAAACAAAATACCCAAGTCTCACACTAAGGCCAAGATTGGGCTGACATTTCATGGGTATTTGGAAAGCTAGGCAAATACTATTGACTTACCCATGGTTCTCTGAATGGATAAGTTGCTGCTGCCACAACACATATATTTGGAAGAATTGAAACTGTTGTTTGTATCTCCAAATCAAGTTAGCAGTGGTTGAAGAAACTCCAGAATAACTTCTCTTTCTTCTGCCATTTGGGTTTCCGTACTTTCCTCTAGTTGGTGGCTTATTGATTACTGTACTGAGTTCCACTAAGCAGCCAAAGTTATTGTTAGACCAGATGCTGTCTCCCCACTATGGAGCATAGGAGAATCAAGAGAAAATAGGCACAAGAATCATCATTTACAAATAATAATAATAATAATAATAAACCCCAAGAAAGCCATCAGTGTTCTGATATCCCGTTTGTTAGATGTGATCAGAGCAGCACGATAGCCTAGATGTTATTACCTGTTTCAGCTCTCAGTGGCCTGTGTAAGTGTTGTGACATAGGCCAGAAGAACAGCCTGTTTCTTGCTGTGTTTGTCCTTCTGGAATTTTTATTATTTGTGACCCATCCTGCTATTGGAATGTTCACACTATGGGGTGATCCTGTTCGACTTGTGGAGAGGCAGAGTCTCATTTGGATTTATGCATTTTGAGAGGATCTCCTTTCTGAACTGAAATATTTAGGATTAATAAGGACATAAAAAGAGAATGCAAAATGAGAGAGCAGAAGCTCTGCTGGAGACAGAACATGGAGGAAAACAGGCACCAACTGTGACAGTGCCTAAACAAAGAAATTCGCACACATTAGCTCAAGCTGAAAGTGGGCCGACCCAATCAGCATGTGAATCAAATTGGCAGATGGATGCTCACCTGAGCAAGGCCTTGCTAAACAAATGTCATTGTTCTGAAAATGAACAGCTCCTTTGTTTACAGTTAAGCAAAGAACCAATACTGGCTGGATCTGAGCTAGAAAACTGGCCCACGAACACAGACCACTGGCTTTAGTGATACTGCAATACAAGTAAATCAGTGTATATCATTGAATATTTAAATGTTTGATTGACCTTTGCTATTCTTTTTGTATCTTGCACATCACCCAGTTATCACTATTATTATATCATTTGAATAAATCCTGATGCATAGCCAGAAATCATCATAACCTGTGTAAGGTGATCTGAAATTATACACTGAACACAAGTTTTATTAACATAGGCATTTCAGGTTCCCTGACAAAGAACCAGAACTATTGTACTATTACATAGGGTGTAATAGTTACAGTTAAATGCATAAACAAACACTTCTGTAAATGATCATTATTTTGAATTTAGGCCTGGAACTTCTAAGCCCACAGAAAATCACAAGAATAACTGTGAGCCACTAACAGGGCTGGATTAATGCACAACCCTGGCCCCACCGCCACAGCTGGAGCTGCACCACCTCCTGCACCCCAATCCCCTGCCCCAGCCCTGAGTCTACTCCCGCACTCAATCCTCCCAGAGGCCCCACAAAATTTAATAGCCCCGGGCCCACAGGAGAGTAAATCTGGCCCTGTCCACAAAACCTGAGTTAGGCCCCTTGGCTCCCTAAACAATGAATGGGAAGGGACAGATGCCTTAGTGTGATCCACAAAAGCCAGCATACTAGATCGGGGGCCGCCAAAGCTAGCCAATGGGAGACCTTGATAAAAGGAGTGAATCCTCAGCCCTGTCTCACCCATGAAGAAGATGGGTGCCAAAATCTGGGCTGTAGGGAGGCACCTAATAGCCTCTCTCTGCTAGTGACCCACAACTGGAAACCTGTCTCCTGGAGTCAGGCAGCTTAGGCGCCTACATTCTGTCCTGTGAGTATCAGTTGGATGCCTGATTCACTCCATACAAAGCGGGGGTGACTGGGAGGATCGCCACTTTATTTTTTGTCCCAGTTAGAGCACTCACTTAGGATGTGGGAAAACCCAGTTCAATTCCCCCCTCTGCTTGGGGAGCAGGGGGAGGAAGGATTTGAACAGGGGTCTCCACCTCTTACTACGGTGCTCTAACCACTAAGCTATGGGATACTCTGATGTTGGGCTCTCAGTCTCTCCTGTTGATGGTATTCCTCTTTGGATAGAGTCCTTGGAGTTCAGGGACTCCCACCTCTGTGGGTGCCCTAACTACTGGACTAGTCTCTCTTCCTCTGGTGCAATTATTCTCATTTTTTGTACACAGTGGAACAACTTCAATGGGAGACTGAGGCTCCTGAGAGGTGGGAGACACCTATTCAAATCCTCTCTCTCTTTCTGTTCGAAAGGGTAATCAAACCTGCATCTCATATCACAGCTGAGTGCTCTAACCACGGGCTAAAATTTATAAGGTAGGCCCCACCACCAGCCACATTTTGAATGAGACCCAAAGCAGTAAGCAGCCTCTGATGAGGGCCCATATGTAAGTAGGTGGACAAACCCCTATATTCCCCAGGTTCCTGGATCACTCTGGGCTTCAGCAAGAGATATATGCCCAAATACCTAAAGCAGAACAGCAGTTTACATGCCTACAGGCAGAAAACTTAGGTGCTGAAGAAACTTTTACCTCAAAAATTTAGACCCTGAGTTAGTTTAGGCATCTAAAGGGTTTGACAGTTTTATCGATCACAGTAGACCCTAAAACTGGGAGTTCGGTGCCTAAGTACAATTATGGATCTGGGCTCTTTTGCCTAACAAGTGAAGCACTAAATACATCTCTTACACTACCTTATTGGCAAAAAAGTACTTGGCAAAAATGTCCATATTGTTCCTCTCTCTCCATGCATTGTAATGTATTAATAAGTTTTCGTCCCACTCTGCTTCAAGGTCTGGAAAACCAGCCATACTGTAAGAAAGTAAAAAAGCTCAATCTATTCAATGGAAGCTGAAGCTAAACTAATACAGATTACAAGAAAGGGGCACATTTTAAGTCACCATAATTAACCACTGGAACAACTTACTTAGGGACATGAGTGGTATATTCTCTCTGTTGCCTGAAGTCTTTAAAGCAAGACTTGATGTTTTTCTAAAAAATCTGCTCAAACTCAACCAGAAGTTATGGGCTTGGTGCAGCAATCACTTGGTAAAATATTATATTGGAACAGACATGTATTGGTGGTTTTATTGTTTTTAACAGTATTAACTTCCCAATAGTGAAATAAGGGCTGAATTTTTAACAGTAAGATTGGTATCTTGCTTAAAGCTGCAGTTAATGCAATTTCTTATCTAGTGAAATGGAAATAGCCATCTTTGATTCATGGTCAGCAACAAAATGGTGACACCAAAGAGCTGACACATGAGTTACGCTCCATCTCTCCTGTGAACCAACTGCACTCATCCACAAAATGGGAACACCTTTTTGTTTAATAAAAGCTGCTTGTTTTATTTTAAAAGTAGAGAGAAATGATTTATGAAAAACACTCCCATAAAAAGAAACTGGAACAAAATTGAAGCCAAAGGGTCATCTTAAAAAAAAAAATCTTTTGCGAGACTGTAAAATGTTCACATTTATGTTAAATAGCAATAAATTTCTCTTTACAAAAGCCATCTTTATGTCAGATACAGACTGTATGTAACCACAACCATAGCTAATGCTACTCTAGCAAATTATTTTGCTGATAGCAAAAAGTCAAAAAAATTATAGCAATACCAGAATTTATGCTAGCACTTCTTGAAATATGCCAGAAATAGAGTTATTTAAAAAAAAGTGAATTTGTTTTTATGTATTAACCTTTATTCAAGTGCCTTTTCAAGGCTCTATTAACTGATACACAGTACGTAAAAGAGTTTATAATGTGAATGTTAGCAGACCCTTAACATAGTGGAGTAAGCGTTATTGCAAAATTTGGAAAAATATGGTGTGGTAGTAAATAAGCTTGTTCAACACAACTATAATCAAGAAAAGGCCATTATGACAACAGCATACTGTGGAGAGTTGATGATGTCAAGAAAATTAATGGACAACCACCAATTGGAATTCTTCTGTCACAAGCATTCTTTCAGAATTAACCTTTTCAGTGGGATTCTTAGTTCAAGGCATTACAGGGAATAAAATAGGAAGAGTTGAGACTGTGAATACTGAAAAATGAAAGTTTTCAGATTCACAGCAATTTGCATTTTAGTTCATTCTGTAAAAAAGTTCAGGGAGAAAAGTCAGTCTTATATAGCAGTGAGGGCAAGCTATAGAACTGACTCAACTGTTACTTTTACAAAAATCTCCCATTGTATATACCTACACTATTTCTTTATACACCTTATATCAAAGGACCCTCTGTTTCTTTAGGTATTACTCATTACCCAGCCATACTTACCAGGTTATTTTGATTTCTCTGGTGACTAATAATATATTTATCTAACTGCCTCAGCTATTTTGGGTCTGTCAGATTTATACTAACTGTTTCTACAACTACTTTTTCTGGTCTGATATAACATTTTGTGAACTTAATTATTCTCCTGCTGGCACTTCTGGAAGGAATTTTAGAGCATCTTCTGTACTATAGCCCACTTCTTCACATAGCCCCGTGCCTACTGAGTAAGGTCCTGCTAAGGCATCAGTTATAGTGACAGAGATCAGAGCTGTATGACCTTCAATCAAACGCCCTGGTTGAAAAAAATAATTAGGTGGGGGATATTTTTATAAGCAAGCTAAGACAGGCTGGTCCAAGAAACTAAAATCTTCCAGAAGTAAAAAGATTAAAAAGTAATATAAAAACAAGTTTCTAAAACTTCAAACTGTGATGTTTACAGGTGCAATTTTTTTGTGTCTTAAAGAAAAAACCAATAATTTATATTATATCAGATTACTCAGAGGTCTGTGCTCACATCTGCCTCCAAGTTTAACTGCGAATCTAAATTGAAGAACATGCACTACAGGTCTCCACTGTTGGTTATGTACTTATGCAGTCTGCACGGTCTATGCTGATATGTTTATAGAAAGACTGAAGAAAAAAAGATTTTCAACACTTAGCTGAGCTTTACCTCTTACCATCTGAAGTTCACTGAGAAGACATCACCAAAATAGGAAGACATCACTCATAGTTCCAGTTCAGATTTTTAAACTGTACTCATAGCATAACATTTTACAATATTTCAGCTCAGCTTTTTGAAAGTGTTATTTGCATATTACCATTTGGTATAAAAACATACTTGAGACTCCTTAATTTGTTTTGTCTGTTTGCATCTTAAGAGCATGAAATATGCAGGGTGTCCATATGTACAATAATCTGACTGCTCTGCTTGTCAACTACTAAACAAAACTAAAAAGTAGCATTTTCAGATACTATAACTCAAACAATATTTACGAAACATCTGAAGTTAAGTTGATAAAAACATTCATTTTGGCAAGATCTCAACTATTTTATTCACAAAATATAAGCAAGCTTCTGTTTTTCTCTCTCTCAAATGAAAATCCTCTTCGAAGGAAGAAATTTAACAGGTTCTTCACATACAGTGATTATAAAAGATTCAGTACTGAAAACCTTAAGAAGGCCAATGAACCTTACAAATACAAACTTGCACTTTGTACAAAAGCTCCTTTTTTAAAAGAAAGTTCAGTAATAGAGTTAAAAATATACAGTTTTAGCTGCACAGAAAAGCATTTATTTCAAACTCAGTGGCATAGTGTTATTTTCGCCTACGTGGAGAATTCTCCCTTCGTCTGTCCTCATTTTTCCTAGATTCTCTACATTGGTCAGAATATCTGCTGTACTTCTCTGGGCATTTCTCTGCACCATTCCGATATCGATTCTCCTGCTCCTCTTCCTCTCTGGGACTTGAATTATTACGGTTTCTTTCTCTAGATTTTGACCTCTCTTTTCTCCTGCTGTGATGTACACTGTCTTTAGTGCAGTGTTTGTCCTTTTCATTATCAGAAAACGAAGTTCTTCTGTCTGTTTTCTTCTTTTTGGAATTACCGTGTTTATTTTCTAAATCCGTATTTCTTTCACGATACCTGTCCTTTCCACTTCGGTAACTGTTCCTGTCAGTGGCATCAGCTTTGTCATAGGGATATTTAGATAGATCTCCTCTCCTATTTGGATCTCTCAAATTTCTGTCAGCATTTCTTTCTGAATTTCTCTCAACGTCATAGCTATCTTCCTGCTGTCTCCTTTCTATTTTCTTTTCAAGTAGTTTCTTTTTACTCCCTTGTTTTTTCCTGGCAACTTTATCCAGTGCTTTATTTTTCTTTTGCATCTTTTTCCTTTTTACTTCAGCAGCATCTGAAAGTACAGCATACATGAGTGTTAACTGTTTTTAATTTATTCAGTGTCATTACTTATGCCGAATTAGAATATTACATTCTATAGAAAGTTTTGGGAGAAATGTTTTGCCAAAATTTTATATTAAATGCTTATCTTGCCACAGGGTTCAAAATAATGAGCTTAGAGTTTTGTATCTCTTTCCCTCATGTGAGTCTCTCCAAAGCATGCTGGGAAAATCTGCCCATGCTCTATTAATTGAAGAGAAATGACTTATTTTTAAATGGCAGCCTAAAACAGGTTTTTTGTTTAAAAAAAATGAAAAAGATTCTCTAAAGGAAAGCTAAGGAAAAAGAAATTTGGTAAACTGGCTATCACTTCCAAGATTTCCCCATATTTTATTCTTCATTTTCTAGGTTTTGTTGCTGGCCTATACATCCACTTGTTTTATTAATACAAAAACAACAACAACTTCATTTAGTGACAGTAAGGTTGCATGTGGACACACTGCATCCACCCACAATTTTAAAAGCCTGGAAATAAAGGGAGTCGTCTACATTCCTTCCCATTTTATATTGCCTAAGTGCTGTCAATACCACACTCCATCCAACAGAAAGCTTCCACTTGCATCTCCAATAGATAACAAAAAGAAATACATATTCCAACTTCATGAAATCCTCACTCTAAACACAACCTTACAAGAAACCTCAGCATTAAGGCAAAGTAATTTCTCAAATATAGGGAATTCAGATCTGCCTATCTGTTGATTCAAGAATTATAAGTGTCACCATTAGTTTCCCTTAGAATCATATTTCCCTTATTTTAAGTTTATGAGTGTGATGGGAATGTTCTGATGAAACCTTACCAATCATTAAACAAAATTACTGTGTGCATTAAATGGCTAAGGAACATATGAGAAGCAAGAGTACGGTGTTATAGCCAAAACTATGCAGATGTGGCTGCCACCCACAGAGAGGATAAAAGCCTTGATGACATACAATACAGGGAGGTGAAGGAGAATCATGGAAGACTTGCATTTTTGGAGCTGACAGATCTGGGTTCCATTCCTGTTGGAGACCCCACTGTGCCCATACGTACAGCACGTGGATTTATTACAACAGTTAGAGCAATGCAAGCTATCAGGGTGACTGGAGAGAGCAGGACCATCGCACAGATCCTCAGGTTCATACACGGAGTCAGTGACAGAGACAGATATAGAATCCAGGAATCCTGACTCCCAGCTCACTATTCTAACATGCTAGATCACACTTCCTACCCAGAACTGGGAAGAGAACTCAGGAGGAGTCCCAACTCCCTATCCTTAATTAGATCATCCATCTTCCATAAGCATACTCCTCCCACAGAAGTCTCTCAGTCCAAAAGGGGCTGAGGTCCCTGCAGTAGTCTGCTCAAGTTATCCTGAGGGAAAGAGAAGGGATATTGGAGAAAGTCATGACAGAGTTATGGGATAGTATTGCAGCAACATGAGATACTCTGAGACCCATTTCCACGATGTAAGTGGTTGCAGCTGGTGGGCAACAGCACCTTGACAGAGGTTTCAACCACCAAATTACCCCAGGCACCAGCTTCAGCCTACCATAGAGAATGACCAGTCCCAGAAGCTTTTCCAGTGATTCCCCCAGTCCCTGCTGCTCCTCCATGCACAAGATAGGGCAAGTTCATCAAACTCTCACTTTCATGCAGAAAATCTTAGGTGACCTCATATGCTCTTGTATCAACAGTTCAGTTCCACCGCATATATTATTTTGTTACTCTGCATTTACATTGCTGAGGCTTTGCATCAGAGTGAGAGTTTGAAGAAGTAAGGATATAGCACTTTTAGTATCTGCTACAGATGAAAGTAAAAATCTTATAGAGTGCTTGAAGTGTGTTATTGACAGCACTGGAGACAACGTGAGGGTGGCAAGGAACACTGGAGACATCCCCCTTATTTTCATGCTTTTAAGATTTTGGGTGAGGTATGTCCTGTGCAATCTTAACAGTCACTACGCAGTTTTTATTTATGCTATTACTACTTAAAGACAGCAAAGACAATACAGCTAAAAAAGTAAATTATGTTGCTAACTTAGAAGAGGTAGTTTTTTTCCTCTGCATCCCACCCAAAAAATAGGTATCCAGGTTCTACATTTACCTCACAGAGAAGCAAAGCTTTAAACAACATCTAGATTTCCGAACAGACTAGTGTCTATCTCCATTGTGAAACAAATTTAATTTTCCCAACCTACTAATATCTGTCAATGCAGAAACTATTTAGTATTCATTTAAGGTAACCAGATAGCAAATGTGAAAAATCAGGATGGGGGTGGGAATGTAATAGGAGCCCATATAAAAAAAGAGCCCTGAATATTGGGACTGTCCCTATAAAAATCGAGACATCTGGTCACCCTATATTCAATGGAATGAACAGACATGGTAGACGTTTCCAAAATCATGGATAGTGTCATTATGTTGATTGATCACTAAAAGAAGGGCTTAAAGGATGAGCTGCAAATAAAATACAAACATTACATCAACAGTATGTGCTGAACATCCCCTAGAGTGAAAATCACCACAAAGAACACAGCTAAAAAACAACCTTCATTTCTTTTTACTCTAAACACTGCAATGTCACACTGGCCAGCTCTATCTCTGCTTAATTGCCTTTTGAAAGCATCACAACTACCAAGAAGAAAATAAAACATTTTATTTTAGATCATATAACTGAATTTTACAGCAGCTGCCTAACCTGATGTGGAGAGAGAGTTTGCTGGTGCTTCTCTGATGACATGTTTAAAACCAGCCCATAGGGAGTAACTTAAGTCAGATTTTACAATATGTTGGGTTTTTTTAATAGAGTTTCTTTTTTCATTATTATAGCTCTACTGGAATGTAAAAAATAAGAGACTTAGTAAAGTAGTTTAATGGATAAAAAAATAACTAACTTATTTGACTATGAACAAGCTTGGTGCTCCAACAGACAATACGGAGTCACAGCTGAGCTGACAGGGGAGATGTTGGGACACACAGTAAAAGACAAGTTCACTATTTGTTATGTGTTCAGTGCCTTCTTTCTCTGTTCCCTTTAGATGTTCAGAACATATTGCTGAAGCAATTTTCAATTTTCTTTTCAGGTTCACCCTGGAAATTTACCTGAAGACCAAGAACACCCTTTCCAGAATAAAATGTTTTTAAATCTGGCTTACTTCCTTTCTGTTCTAAGAAACATGGAATTTCTTTAATTCCTGGCCCATATCCTATTATATATGCACAGAGCTTCCATCAGCACAGGAATCACAAATTCTTAGATTGTTCTTTAGCAAGAGATTTTCGCCTAGCAACATTTATGTGCCAGGTTTAATTGCTAGACCAGTACTACACTGTTAAGAGAGTTAACAATAGATTCCTCTGGGAAATGCTTTTCAGAATACTACTAGGAAGTCCTCATTATAATCTACGGAAAGATACAAAAATGTGAAGAAACTGAGTTACAACCAACAATTAGCCTTTGCTTTCTAGCAAAACCGTGATGTTTAAACCATTAGGGAATACACAGTTACAAAAAAGAAATCTGATTATCTCTCAGAATTATTAGTTAACACTGTATTTAATTATTTTTGCCACATTCCTGCTTCTAGTGTACATAATCAAAGCATACCGCAGAGATTATCAAAATGCATATATTTATCTGTTTCTGAATGGAAAAAGGACAATATAGTACAAGAGTGTGTCCTTTTACAAAAAAGCATGCTCACATTGACAGACTGCAGAATCAGTTGGTTTTTCACTAAGGACTTACCTCTCTGGTTCCTATCAAGCAGCTCAGCCAAGCTGCAGCTGTCTATCCAGAAGCCATCTGGCTCTTTGCTGAACTTACGTCTCTCTGACCCGGTTAAACTGTGCCCTCCACTAGTGCTTTGTCATCATTAATGCAATAGCTTTATAGTGATAAACAATCAATTCAGACTATGTAAAGTAAGCTTGCAACAGAAAACAAAAATGCATTTCTAATACATGTGTAATTCATACTGCTTGTGTACTTGGCTTTATTAGTATTTTTTGCTACTAAAATCATAATAAAATCAAATTAACTTTGAATCAGCAAGCTTCCTAACTACAGAAGTTCATGCTGTGCTATCATCTGCTCTCCCACCATACTATATAAGACTAAATGCTCTAAATTAGAATAGCAGATATATTTTAGCTTAACAATGTTTATTATACTTCATGTTAAAAAGCAGATTTTACATCAGCAAGATGATCTTATTAAAAATACTAATTATAATTGTAGCAGGGTGGATCCCTGCTCTGGCCCTGAAGGGTTAAAAACAGCCCAGGGAAGGGGCCAGAGCTGGAGAAAGCAGCCTTTTAGGCTGGGCTGATTGGGGAAGTGGCAGCAGCTGGGGGCACGCCCCAAACTGAGCCACAGGCCCTTATAAAAAGGGCAGAGAAGCCAGGAGCCCAAAAAGTCTTCCTCTGCCTGTAGAGGGAGAACAGCCTGGCTGCCAAAAACCAGAGCAGGTACCTAGGGTAAAGCAGTGCTGGGGAAAGGCAGTGGAGCTGGGGAGCTCCTTCCTGGAAAGCCCCAGGCTGTGGCCTAGAAGTAGGCCATGAGGTACTGGGGTTGCAGGGTGCAACCCAGGGGTAGGCCAAGGCAGCAGGTCCAAACCCCTTTGCTGATGATGAGAGGCTAACACTGCAGTCTGCCCCAGGGCTTGGGGGCTAGCTAATGACTGGGCAGTTGCCAAGACCCTGAGGCAAAGTGGGGATAGAGTGGGGGTGGGGGTTCCCAGGAGGGGGAAACCCTTAAGAGAAAGGGGTTACTGCCAGGGGGGCAGAACCCCACAGAGAGAAGGAGGCACCGGGGTCCAGGGAGGGACACGGGACCAGTAGCGGAAGCCAGAAGATGGATCACCGGCCTGCAGAGGGCGCTCCGAGCTGTGTATGTGAGCTAATTCCCTGAAGCAACCGGCAGGAGGCACCGCGGGGGTGAGTTCGCCCCGTTACAATAATACATGAAATTCTTGCACAACAGATTGTCAGCCAAAGTTTCATCTTTCTTTGAGAATTCTCAAGGGACAGGAGCCTTGGTTATTATAACAGCGCACCATACTGCTTCTGAGCAATAGGAATGGGAGGTGGATTCAGAAACCCAGATCTGCATAAGAAGCTAAATGAATTGCAGAGAACTGAGCAATCCCTTGTTTGACACATGAAATAGCACAACTGTGGTTACAGGGAAGTAAGGAGCCAAAAAAATAAAATAAAAGGGATTGGAATCCAATGGACAGGGCCATGAGACAGGCCTGTACTAAAATAATAATTAAAAAAATCAGGTGTGTTAACCTTTACAGTTCACTGATAATCCTACCAAAAAGACACTGGTGCTTGGCCAGTATTTATAAACCAGTATCAGGAAGTGAATCTGAATAGTAACTCCATGCAATGGATGCATCAGTTTAAGTAAACAGCACACAATATAATAGGTTCCTCAAAAACACATTTTTCACTCTCTGGAAACAGACTCCCAACAGTTATAACTTCTATAATTAAAATTACTATGGATTTAAAAAACAATGAGGAGTCCTTGTGGCACCTTAGAGACTAACCAATTTATTTGGCATAAGCTTTCGTGGGCTAAAACCCACTTCATCAGGTTTTAGCCCACAAAATCTTATGCCCAAATAAATTGATTAGTCTCTAAGGTGCCACAAGGATTCCTCATTGTTTTGGCTAATACAGACTAACAGGGCTGCCCCTCTGAAACCTGTCACCTTGTATGGACTGAAAGCAATTTCTTTTCTTCTAGGATTTCCAGAATTTTATCAAAATTACAGATAAGAATTTTTAAAGTGCAGATTTAGCAATAAATATTAAATATCAACTACAGCTATTTCCTCGTGGTAAGTATATCAGTACACACAGTAAAGAGAGAATGAGATAAAGGAGAGATGTTGTTTAATACCTGAGTCACTGCTATGGCCACTGCCAGAAGAGGAGTCACTGCCACTAGATGATCCCGAGCTACTATTACTGCTGACAGAATTGGAATCGGAGGAGTCGTCAGACTCTGAGGAAGATGATGAGCTATCTGATGACTCAACATCTTGTTTCTGTGTCATGATCATCTTTGGTGCATTTTTCAGATGTTCCCGTAATTCATCCCTAATTAGCAACAAAAAACAAGTCTCAATCCTTAAACAAAAAGTCAAGCAATGTCAAATCATGATTAAGACCAAAAAAACCCAAAGATTTCTTACGTTAGTCCTCCAAGACCAATGGAAGTGAAAAAATTGATGGCAAATCGAGTGTTTCTTGGGTTGTCCCGAGGCAATAATCCTTCAAAAAAAGGTTGCAGTGTTCTGATAAAAACAAAACATTGAAGTTAAACCTCACGCAGCAGACTATTCTTAATTTCTACATGCATTTGTTGAAAAATACATCATAGGAATCCCACAGGACAAAAAACAGCCTTTGTTCATGCATTGCTTTTTGTGGACACTGCAATGGATGAAAAAGCAATGCTTTCGTGGGTCCAACAAAGTAAGTGTTCCTTTAGCAGAATTTTAAAATTTCTTCATAAGCCTCTTGTGGTTTTATAAAAAGAGATGGCCTTTCCCTGTCAGATTATGACAACTTTAAGAGCCTGATTCTGTAGCAACTCTCCATGTAGAAATTCCATTGAATTGGGTCCTAAAGTAGGTCAAAGTTTGGGCTTCAATGAGTTTTGAGTGTCTGTTTCATTTACCATCATATAGGAGAACAGCTCCTGAAAATGAGTAAGCCTTAGATCCTCAAGAAATAACCTGAACAAATAGAAGGATCCTCACTGTTGTGTCAGTACTGGAACACACACATAAGAGAATGTTTTACTTTTGTTGTGCTTAAAATTAAGCAATTAATCTTATAAAAATATAAAGTTAATATTTCAGGCTCTGCCAAAAAAAAAAAAAGACTATTCTGCCCCACACCCTTCAGGAATGATGCTGATATATACAAATACATGTGCTTTAGCTCGGAAAGTTACTATTCAAGTTGAAATAGCAGTGGAACAAAACCAAGAAGATACAGGCCCTGATTCTGCAAATATTTATGCATGTTTAACTTTGACTAGTCACAGCATGTACACCGACATCAATGTGCACACGTTTGTCTTTACAGAATTGGGGCCATAATTTGTTTTGCATTTTCATTTAGTAAACTTTCATGTGAAAATGGAGAGTCTGTATGTATTCTTACAGGGTGAAAGCATTCAAAAGACAACGTTAAAGAGTAAAAATTCAACTTACTCATCCTTTAATCTTGCATTAAGATTAGGAAGTCCCATATATTCACTAAGTTCCTGGAAGAATATTTTGACAAAAATTCTACTTGACGACGTAGTAGTTTCTTCACTCAATATTATACATTCAAGGACCTGAAAATGTTAAGAAAAAACACAGGTTAAATACATACATCCGGTTCTATTCTTATTTTTAGAAGTTCAAGCTCATCCTTTGGCCCATACATAAAATAGCATCTTTCATCCCAACACTATAGCAATATAGTTCCTAGACTTAAAAAGGTATCCCTGACACAAAGCACGATATATTGTAATTTATTTCTGAGCACCACAGACTAACTATTGAAGAAAGAAGCTAGGACAAAGGTCTTTTCTACTTACACTCCAGGGAAGTGAATCTGTGTACAGAAGATGAGCAAACATCTTGGCTACATTTCTCAATTTGTTTGTTTCCAAACGGTGGATAGTATCATACTGTTCTTTGAAAATAGCTTCAAAGGATTCCATGTATTCTTTTTTTAACATGCAGAAACGCTGAAATAACCAGATTAAATAGAACATTAAACAAAAATACACTTAGAACTAAACATTTTATACAAGTCTTTCCTTTTAAAAGGAAGGAAAAAATACCTTTAAATGGAATATAAAGATCAATTTATTACCTCCCGCAGTTTCACAGAGGAAACTAATCTTGTATTATGAAACAATTACCAAATTTGACATGTTACTAGATAAGGTAATTTCTTCTACCTTGCAACATCTGGTTTCTAATAGCCTCACCTGGTGGGACCCCTTAATATAATACCACAGGCCATAATATTTTTAATTGCATCATTGCAAGTTTATTTGAAATTAGAGAAGTAGAAGGGAGCATAGTTAGTGTCAAGACATTTCAGGGAGAAACAGCAATTCCAAGAAATAGAAAGAACACACTTGGTTCCATAATAATCCTGAACGTTGAAATATGTTTCAGTGGCAATCTGTAATAAAAGTACTATAAATTTCAACATGCAGGATTATTATGGAACCAAGTGCTTTCTTATAATCAGTTACTAGCAAATTATAAGGTAATTGTTGAGTACTAGGTGAATAATAGGAGAAGGAAATATGGTCCTTTGTGCACAGCTACATCAGCAGTAACATTTTCTGAAATCTGATAGTCTAGAAATTAATGAAGCTTCTGTATTGTAAGTAACCTTGTAAGGACATCAAAAGTTTTACTTATGTAATCTTATATTACTGTCAGCTATACTGAGATTACAGGTGGAGTAAAAGAAAAACTGCTACTTAAGTAATTGTAACAAAAGTTATAACCAATTTTACATACACGAAGAGAAAAACCTGATTTGTTTCTTTTAGTGACAGAGAGGTGCAGGAATGCGTAAAGTCATCCTAATTTGCTAAATTAACTAACTAAGCAACCTTAATAAAGTGGAGAAACAACGGAGAACTGCAAAATACCATCTTTCCTGCTGTTGCAAGAAAATTATAACAAAGAATAGTACTTTGCACTTATGTAGTTCCATTACTGTTACTGCTATGTATTGGCCACTGGACCATCCTTCTACAAGATAGGAACATTAAAGAAAAAACAGGGAAAAAGTGTGCTCCCATTCTGCATTTACTGTGAATGCTTATTACCATCTAATGGATAATCCAACTACCTCAGCTCATATAACCAACTTCAGGACAGAAGAGCCACACGTAATTGACGTATTTATCATAAAATATCAGATGCCTATATGAAAACTTTTACTGCCATATTACATAAAGCATATGTTTCTTGCTGTAAAATCTGAAGTCTGAAAGTGGAACTCACCCCTGCCAGTAAACCAAAGAATTTTTCATATGTTCTTTGTTGAGCACAGCAGTCAAGGATCATGTTGCAGAGTTCTTTCTGTTTTAAGATAACACAAAAATTCCTCTACATAAATTCTTTGTAGTAGTAGAAATCAACTCCATAAATGCAAAAATATTAAAGAATGATTTTTGCATGGATGCCATCTTTGAAACAAGAACTTAAAGGTTTTCCTAAAGAAAGGTCAGAGGGGTCAATTTCAGTAGTTTTCTGTATTTCCACTATTTTGGAAGGTATTTGGGGCTTGGCTATTAACTTTCTCTATCCAAACTTCTCCACCTGTCCAGATCTGTAGGGAAGTTATAATCCTGTAGTTTTACTAAAGAAGTGTCATCACAAATTCAACATTATGATTTAACTGCAAGATTAAAAAGACAATGGGTTGTACAAAGGGAAACCACTTTTAAAGCACTGATCCTTTTCTTATTGCATAAAGGTGTCATAGAAAGTGAGTGATAAAGCCAAGCGTAAATGTGAAATTCCTTGAGTAAATGGCAGTTGAGAATGCTCTGTGATCTCAAGATCAGAACTTCAGGTGTTGATTCTACAAAGAGACTTATGCATGTGCTTAACTATACATTTGTGAGTAGTGACTTCTTTAGGACTATTCCTGTGCAACGTTAAGCATGTGTGAATGGGTACATTTACCCTACAGAGACTACACTAGCAGAGTTATGCTGGCATAACCCCATAATGTAGATGCAGCCTAACTGACAAAAGGGTTTTTGCTGCCAGTGTAGGAAGACCACCTCCACAAACAACATTAGCTACATTGACAGAAGCCCTCTTCTGTTGATATAGCTACATCTGTGGGGGTGAGAGTGAGGTGTGGGTGGGGATTAGAAGGGAGAAGGAAGCATTCATATCAGCAGAGCTATGTTAGTCAAGGGTGTGTTTTTTCATATCCCCAATGCTGCTGCTACAACAACTTTCAAATACAGACGATGCCAAAATCTTTGCAGGATTGAGGCCTAAATTACTCTCACATTCATGTCTACTCTTAACCACAAATTTAATCCAAATAAGGCTAAAATTATTCCCTTCTTGTATTACAATTAAGGGACTGTTGAGTAAGTCAGATACCAAAGTTAAGTTTTAGTAAGGCCCAATAGGAACACAAAATAAAAGAACTAAAAAAACCCCCACCAATTAAAATAGGTTTTTTTTTTTGTTTGTTTGTTTGTTTTTTTTTTGTTAAATTTCTTCTCAATGCCAAAAACGCAAATATAAGATCTGGGCTAGTTCATTAAAACCAAAAGACACCACACAAATGTTGAACAGTACATTTGTTTCTC
The DNA here is from genome assembly GCF_003597395.2 of Chelonoidis abingdonii. NCBI lineage: Eukaryota > Metazoa > Chordata > Testudines > Testudinidae > Chelonoidis > Chelonoidis abingdonii. The sequence continues at coordinate 34,733,741 of NC_133778.1, read as the reverse complement.
TAATTCTTGTATGTTTAACTGTCAAAATATAGTATATGGCTTTTTTAAAAATGACACTTTACTTGACAGTCCCAGTTTAGATATTTTTATGCACATTCTATTCTGCTATATAGAACTTTCTGTCATCATTGAAAGGAGGAGTTCTTGAAGAATTTTACAAGTAAAATAATTTGGAAGAATAATTGATTAACAAGTGTAACTGCAATGTTTTTATCTGGACTTCCCTCACCTCAAATCAGAAATTTCTTACATTTTAATTACTGTACACCAAGAAAAGCTACATCAAACAATAAGGCTCAATCATGAATTTGCCACAAGTCCTAACAAGGGGAGTGCCCTGTTGCATTGCCCCTTGAAGCAGACCAGGAGATCATGACTCAGAGTAGGTCTATGCTAGAGAGCTTTGAGCTGCACAGCTCTAAGATCTCTAGTGCAGCTGCTCTATGGCGATGGAAGAGAGCTCTCCTGCCAACATAATTAGTCCGTCCCCAATGAGCAACAGTAGCTATGTTGGTGGGAGAAGCTCTCCTGTAGACATAGTGCTGTTCACACCGGTGCTTATGTCAGCATAATTTAGGTGCCCCTAACCGACATATATTATATCAACAGAAGTGGTAGTGTACACAGCCTGAGTCATAATCTGCTTTCCAGTTCCCTCTGCTCCACTGGGGAAGGTACACTTGTGCAGAAGTGAGATGGGGGAATGGGGATATAGCTTCTTTCTTCTCTGCATTGCTATCTGGGTAGCTGACATACAGGGGTATGGGATCACCTTACACCTCCTTACTCCCTTGCACAATTGTGTAATTGGGTCCATAATCTGCCCCTGCGGCAGCAGCTTAAAAACCATTTATAAAGAATAATTAATATTAAGACAACAGAAGCAAACATTTTCATATAAATGGACAGTACATTTAACAATACTGCACTTCGTAAAATTTAGTTAACATTTTATTTTCATTAACAAAAATAAAAAATTATGCTAGTAGTTCCCAAATACATTATGTTTTAAAATGCCAACTTTGTAGATTTTTGGAGATGTCTGATCTAAATGTTATGAAGGATCTGTCTAGCTGTTTAGATCACATCATAACATTTTAACAAGATGACTTGTCTGACTTGTGAAAAATAAAAAAAGAGATTGCACGCTAAAAGTTACAATTAGACTGTCAGTCATACCTCTTTAGCAATTAGTTTAAATATTTGTCTCTTTAGACTAATTAGAAATCTTAGGAAAAACGGAACACACACATTTATAGTTATTTCCTCAAAACTGAGAAGTCAGAACAAAAATTTCCCCCAATCAATAGAGAATAAATATATTTAATACAACTACAATTTAAAAAAGTCAAAACAGATTTATACTTTAAATTTGGTAAGTCTTATATTAAATCTGTTGTAATGTACTTCCATTTGCACTCCATTCCTTCTATCATGAAATACTAAAAAACATTTTTGCCCATTACACAGCTCAAATACACAAAACAAGCTAATAAAAATAAAGACATCTATTCAGTGTTAAACAAATAACTTTCAGCAAATACTGTACCAAAAAAAGTTAACTTATAAATCTGTTTAAGGCCATTTTTTCAATGTAGTCACATTGTGTTAGCTTGATATATTAAAATGCATATTAACTTTTTTATATTACCCTCCTGTTTTACAGTAATGCTGTAATCAGTTTTCAAACAATAAAACAGGGCAAAGTGCTGATGCCATTGCTAATAAAGTCAGCACGAGTTGCAAAACCAATTATTTTTTCCTCATATTAAATGCAATTACAACACTGATATCCCTTGAGGTTTACAGTAATTAAATATTTTAACATTTTAATTAAATATTACAATGATTTCTAGGAGAATATCTTGAATAACCACATGCATGAAAATAGATTTACCCACAAAGACATTCTTGCTAATGTTATCAAAACAAGTTGAGGTTAAGTCTAGAGTAACTGTCGTCTAGATTAAAAATTAACAAACTTTGAAATGATTAAATTAATTTTTAGAGAGATAACAAGTTCACATAGCAATTTTAACTTCAATTATAGCTTTAAAGGTTACTTCACTAGTTTCTTTGCTTATAACACTTCTGATAATGCCTATGACACCAACAGTCTGCACTTTTAAGTCCATTATTTGCTTTAAAAAGCCAGTGAATTTTATTTTTTACAGACAATTTATATACCATATAGCTCAAACGTTTTTACATACTAATGCACAAATTGCATGCAAAAGTGACTGTAATCAACATTTAAATGACAGAATAAAAACACCTGTCCAATCATGATGTAACCAAGTATTTCGAAAGTATTAGAGTTTAAGTCTCACGTGAAGTGAATCACTTATTTTTGTGAAGACCTTTAGCTCCAGATTTTGTTTTGTATTATGGAAAAGTCACTCTACTTGGAAGTGTCCCTGTGTCTAGGTGGTTGAAAGATAAGTTAGAAGACTCAAAATAAAGGTGCACTCTCCAAAATGCCTGCTCCATTTCCACCTCTATCCTACAGAACAGCAGTTCTTAGCCATGGGTCCACGAGCAGGTTTCAGGGGGGCCACCAAAGTAAGTCAGAGAGTAGGGCTGTGTTAGGCTAGGACCCAGGGCAGAGAGCCATAGCTCAAGCCCCACCGCACGGGGCTGAAGCTGAAGCCTGAGCAACTTAGCTTTGCAGGGTCCTGAGCAATTGCCCTGCATGCTACCCCCTAACACTGGCCCTGCCTCTTAATTTACTGGATATGCAGAAAAACAGCTGCTGTGGGCTGTGAAGTTTTTATACCATATGGGGGGTGGAGGAGACTCAAAGAAAAAGGCTGCTAAGAACCCCTGCTATAGAAAAACCAATCAGAAAAAGACAACTGGGGCTAAGGAGAAGAAAAAGACAGTTACCTGTTTCGTAACTGGTGTTTTTCGAGATGTGTTGCTCATGCCCTGTCCATGTTAGGTGCGTGTACTCGCCACATGCACCAATGCCAGAAGTTTTTCCCTCAGTGGTATCCGTAGAGGACTGGCTCTGGTGCCATCTGGAGTGGCGAACACATGATGTGGTATAAGTGGTGCTGCCAGCTCCCCCCACCCTCAGTTCCTTCTTGCCAGAAAATCTGACAGTGGGGAAGGAGGGCGAGTCATGGAATGGACATAAGCATAACATCTTGAAGAACACCAGTTATGGAACAGGTAACTGTCTTTTCTTCTTCGCTTGCTTGCTCGCTCATTTCCATTCCATATTAAGTGACTCCCAAGCAGCACCAACGGAGGCGGGTAGGAGTTCAAGGATGTGTATGCAACATAGCTCTGCCGAACCCAGCGTCATCTCTGGCCTGCTGCGTGAGGGCGTAATGCACCATGAACGTGTGAACCAAAGACCATGTCACAGCTCTGCAAATGTCCCGGATGGGAACGTGTGCCAGGAAGGCTGCCGAGGATGCCTGAGCTCTGGTCGAATGGACGCTCACAACTGACGGCAGTGGGACCTGTGCCAACTCGTAACAGGTCCAGATGCAGGAGGTGATCCAGTTGGAAATACTCTGTGAGGACACCAGAAGGCCTTTCATCCTGTCTGTTGTCGCGACAAAGAGCTGGGTCGACCTGCAGAAGGGCTTGGTATGCTCCAGGTAAAATGCCAGGGTACGTCTGACGTCCAGGGTATGTAGCCTCCTTTCCTCACTGTGCGGCTTGGGACAAAAGACTGTGAGGAAGATGTCCTTGTTGACATAGAAGGAAGACACCACTTTTGGTAGAAAGGCTGGATGGGGACACAGTTGAACTTTGTCCTTATAGAACATCGTATATGGCGGCTCCAATCTCCAACACTGGTCTCACTGATGTTACCACCACAAGGAAAGCGATCTTCTATGACAGGTGAGAAAGGGAGCAGGAGAACATAGGCTCAAAGGGCAGGCCCATGAGCCTAGAAAGAACCAAGTTAAGATCCCACTGTGGGACAGGAGCCTGGACAGGTGGGAAGAGTCTCTTGAGGCCTCTCAGGAATCTGACCAACATGTGCAAGAACACTGTCTGACCCAGGATCGGTGGCTGGAAAGCAGAGATGGCCGCAAGGTGCATCCTGATGGAAGAGAGGGTCAGCCCCTGGTTCTTAAGATGATGCAGGTAATCTAAGATAGATTGTAAGGAGGAGCACAACAGAGAAATGCTATCCTGACGCCTAGTGGGAGAACCTCATCCGCTGGACCTCATTAAGAGCAGGTCCGCTCCTGCGGGTTCAACAATGCAGCATCCACACTACCAGGTGGAGGAAGGTGAGGTTGAGGTGTAGGAGGCTCCCGTGATCTTGCGAAATCAGATCCGGTCAGTTGGGAAGGAGCCAGGGAGCGGTCTCCGCCAGGTCCATCAGCGTGCCGAACCAATGTTGGTGTGGCCATGCTGGGGCGATCATGATGACTTGGGGCTTATCTCTCTTCATCTTTGACAGAATTCTGCTGATGAGTGGGATTGTTGGGAATGCATACATCAGACCACCCTCACCATGACAGGAGGAAAGCATCGGAGAGAGAGTCCTTGCCCAGACTCGAAAGAGATTGTCAATAATCAATAGATAAGTAAGCCTTAGCTTAGGTATCATAATTGTGACTTTGAAGATCAATGCATGAAAGAGGAACAATCTCACCACTGCCTAAATACCTGTCTTGGAAATTACATGGCTATTTAGATTCTGCCCACCGCTTCATGATCTGGTTTAAGTGATATTCAAACAGCAATTTCAGAAAACATAGCAGTCAAATGGATTTTAGATGTACTATCTGCAGACAGACAGACACTCTTCAAGCTTACACCAAAACAGCCATACTTGGAGATGACTGCTTAATACAGTACATATTGTTCAAACAAGACTGTGAAAACAACAAAAAAAATTTTTTTAAAGCATCCCCATAAAAACAGGGTGCAATTCCATCTTTTGAAGCTATTGTGTTGAATTTCTAGTTGAACAGATAAAATCAATAGCTATCCAGAAACGTACTAAAAAATCTTCCTTCAGATATATTCTCTGGCCTCTTAAGTTGTAGCTGTTCTATAGTAGTAGTTTTGTCATTTTGGCAAATGACAACATTTCAACAGTTTGTATAACAAACATTTTTATAAACAGAATGACATTTTATCATTAAAAATGTATATTGAAAAGAAGGAATTTCACCCAACTGTCTAAACTGCTAACCAGTGTTCTCCCTAATTTTTTCTATCCATGTGTGGAATGAATTTTGTTATGTGCACCATAGCGAGGTAATATGCATCACCAATAGAAACAAAAAAACCTAGACATTATATAATTTTAAAAAAACTACCATAGGAATAATTACTCCAGCCAGGACAGGTTAGGCATTTTAGAACTCACTACTCAAAATAATTAAATTTAAGCATAAGAGAGAAATAAAAATTATGAAAAGCATAGACCAATCAAAAAACTAAAACACACTTTGAAAATAGTATCAAGTAGCAACACCATCACAAATAAGTGTTAGAAGGGGAGTGTGACAGAGAGATTGTGCGTGTGTGTGTGTGTGAGAGAGACAGACACACACACACTGCACCTTGAAGCAGATCAGCACTCAGCAGTCTGAAGCCCGCTTGCTGGCAGCTGTTGCTGTGTCTCAACAAGCTCCTTCCATCCTGAGCCCCGTTGTGTTCCCTCCCACATTATGTGGAGATGGGGTACAGGGTGGGGGGGGACACCCTGACATCAGCATCCCCCCCCGCACTGCTCCACACAGCAAGTGGGTGGCTCCTGGGAGTAGCTGGCAAGGGGCTCCAAGGCAGAGGGCAGGAGCAGCATGACAGTGGTGGGAAGGGACACCTGAAGTGCACAGCACTTGATAGCTGGCTGGGCAGCCACCCAGCTACACAGCTTAACTTAGTTGCTAAATGAGAAAGAAAAACCAACCGCATCCCTCCACCCCAATCAAATGTCATGGTATTTGTCATAAAAATTACATAATGATCATTGAGAAATAACTGTAATGGCAGTTAATTCCATTTTATAAGTAACATGATTGCATTGTAGGTGTATATCACGTGAATATTTATTTTGTTAAAATGTTAATGATTAAATTATACTCCCACCCCACGTCATCCTCCCCCAAGAAACAGAAAGGGAATAAAAAGCAAGGCTTACTTACAGTTTGACTGTCAGGAAAGTCCATCTTCAGCAATTTGTGGGCACATTCTTCAAAGTCTAAGCTGCAAAGAAAAAATAGTTTTGTATTCCCCTTAAGTACACATTATGTTAAAAACATACAGAATTATGCTGATATCAATGATGTTAAACGTACGAAGTGTTTTAGCATGACAAAAGTATGAAGTAATTGAACTTGTTGCTGTTAAAATGCCCTAGCAATGCTAGTTTCAGCTCCTTCCAAACATAAGGGGAGTTGCGGAAATCAGTATTTGCAGTATGACGACAAATGAAACAATAGGGAAAAGCTGTCTAAATCAAGGACTATGATCTGCATTTTAAAGAAGGCTGAATAAATTCTCCTTTCACCACACTTTAATTACTCATGAAAAGCACTGTGTTCAACAGCTTTCCTTAAAAAGTTTTCAAGCTTAAGTTAACATATTTCCAATAGCATTCTGCTATTTAACAATTTTGTATCTGAAAGTGAATCCAAACTCAATAAATCTGCAGACAGACTAAAAACAAGATGACTCTTTCATATGAGTCATTACTATTACATCATACTAAATGAAAATACACAAAGTCTAGTAACAAAACTAATGTTAGTTCATTCTAACTCCTGTAAAATACCGAAATGTAACCTTTATACCCATGCCCGTATGCTTTTCTGAAGTTGCTATCTCTTCTTTTGTATCTGTTTTCATTTAAAAAATGCTGTTACTGTTATGCTGTTATGTTGTGAAGAAATTCTAAAACTGCTAAGTTAACTGACAATGAGGCTCTCTCTCTGCTACAAAGATAAGCTGGCCTACATTAGGTAGACTTACAGCCACTGCACTTATTACAGTGGTGGCTGATGTCCACACTACCCTCCTTCTGTTGGTGATGCGCGTACTCACCATTAGAACTTCTGCCAACTGAAGAGGGGCAGTATGGGGACTGAGAGCCAAGGCTCTCAACACCACGCAGTTCCCCTCCGGGAGCCCAGCTGCACTCCAGGCCTTCTTGCCTTTCCACACCCAGCTCAGAGTGGGGGGAAGTTGCCTGGGCCTTCTCGCCTCCGTTGGGGAGATCCGCACCCAGAGTCTGGTAGGCTGCTGTGCTCCCAGTGGGGAGCTGTGACCCCAGGGGGCACAGGGCTCCCTGTGGAGAGCCCCAGCAGCAGCCCAAGTCAAGAGCCTGGGTGGCAGCCCAGCTTGGAGCAGAGACCAGGCAGAAGCCTGGCTCTGGAACCAGCTATCAATTTCATGGCTCTGATGACTTTTGTCAATAAAACTGTGTATGGTAGACAAGTCCTGAGGAAGGTCTCAAGAGAGCTTGGAACAATAGTTCTGAGAGGTATGAACTGCCTCCATTCATGTCTGCAAGGTGTTAACTCAGCTGCCCAGTAATAAATTACTGTTCACTATTTCATTCCTCATGTAGGAAAGAAGAGAGGATCACACATCTGTACAATTTCCTTTGAGCGATGACTCATTTTGGTACCACAAGAGGTTAGCATTTGGCAGATACTACCAGTTATTTTTTAACTCTCATGAAAAAGCCAATCCCAAGGAGCTCATGGCATGTTCAAGAAACAACGGAAGGGAGCCAAGCAACACATGCATATTTACACAAGATTCACATGGGTGAAGCTTATTTTGTGGGCAGAGTCTGCAAAAGTATTGCTTCTCCGTACCCCAATCTGCCCTGATTGTACCAGTGCTCCATAAAACAGAAGAATGATCTAGTGTAACATTTTAAAAGTCTTCACTCAAAAAGGAAGTTTAGAACTGTAATGTACTAAATGGTCTCTAAATTAAGAATTTAAGAATGACCATTCAGGGTCAGACCAATGGTTCATCTAGCCCAGGGGGGGGCCAAACGATGGCCGGGGGCCATGTTCAGCCCTTCAGATGTTTTAATCCAGCCCTCAAGCTCCCACTGGGAAGTGGGAGCCGGGGCTTGCCCAGTTCCATGCCGCGGCTCCACATGGCTCACGGATGCAGCGACACGTCCCCCTCTGGCTCCTACGGGTAGGGGCAGCCGGGGGCTCTGTACGATGGCCCTGCCCCAAGCACCGCCCCCACAGCTCCCACTGACCCCCTCCAAGTGCCACCTGGAGCCTGCACCCTTAACCCCCTTCTGAACCCCAACCCCCTGCCCTAGCCCTCATCCCCCCTACCCTCTGAGCCCCTTGGTTCCAGCCCAGAGCACCCTCCTCCACCCTTAACCCCTCATCCTCAGCTCCACCCCAGAACCCTCCCCACCTCCCTGCACCCCAACTGTCTGCCCCAGTCCGGACCCCCTTCCCACACCCCAAACTCTTAATTTCTGGCCCCATCCCAAAGCCCTCACCCCCTCCCGCACTCCAACCCCTAATTTCATGCACACTCATGGCCCACCATATAATTTCCATACCCAGATGTGACTCTTGGGTCAAAAAGTTTGCCCACCCCGCTTTAAAACATCTCTTCAATTTGTTTATAAGACTAAGATAATGATAAAGCTATTAACCATGTATTCAACAAATTCATACAAATGCACACACTTTTTTCAGTATAAATTATATTGCATTTTACCTTGACTGAATAGCAAGATAAATTGTACGACGAAAAGAGACCAGGTTAATTTCTGTTTGGTCATGGATAGTCACTTTTTGTCCTTGAAGAAAAAAAATGGATATTTACAAACTGAAGCAGAGACATACATTCTAAGAAAGGAGAGAGATATGCGTCTTCAGTAAGTCTTCAGTCCATTATGTAATATTGTGTATAAATATATTTAGGAGCATTTAGTAGGTGCTGTAAACTTTTACAAAACACTGGTACTTGCATGATATGAGACTACAGCTTAAAATAAGTCAAATTCACAAGTTATTCACAATTTTCAATGATACACATATTAAGATCCTCATTTTACAAAGGGCAGAACCATATGCCTGTGCAGAATACAGACACCTGTTTATGATCTGGGGCTAACTGAGTGAACATTTTCTTTTCATATGCTGGCTGGCTGACATTTAGCCCAGAACCTGAACAGAAACTACAACATTTATTAAAACAAAATGTTTAAAACAAAGTTTAATAAAGGCAATTACTTACACAACTGTATGTATTTAGACTGAGACCCAGCTTCCATTGACATAAACAGCAACCTTTCCATTTACATCAATGGTAGTTGGATCAGGCCCATAGTGGATATTTGATGTCCACCAAAGGATATTTGATGTCATGCACTGGAACAGAATTAAAAAGGACTTAAATATCTAAACAGCTGCTCTGAAGGAAATTAACATCCTATTTCATATGGGAATTTTCAAACATGCAGTAGAAGTGATAACAGGCTTCTGTGAATTACCATCTTCTTCTTCAGCCTGCTACCTAAGTCATTTTTGTGTTTACTTTTTTTTGTACAATACTGTAACAAGCTGGTGAAGAAAGGATTCCCACTGCTCTACAAACAGAATAGAGCTTTACTTCTAGATTTTGCAGACCTACAAAGTAAACATCTAAACTTATTCTCATCCATCCTATCTTTTTCAGTAATTACATAAGAAATTCTGCAAAATGCACAGACACCAATACGATTGTTTATTTAGAGTAAATAACTTGTAACAATGGTCTGTACAATAAGTTATCCTGTCTAGAAACTCCCCTTTTTAAAAAAATCAGTTGAAAGGTAATTGCAAACTTGAATTTTGAAATTGACCCTAAAACATTCAGAGCACAAATACTATGTCCTGAACTGTTCTTAAAAATTCCTTCAGAAAAATTACACTTTTTTCTACTCTCTGGTTTATATTTATAGGGATCTTTCGGGAATGCAACTGACACAATCAAACATGCAAAGCCATAAATTTCTCCCTACTCCCGTTTCTCTTTCTATGGGACCCTGCCCACTTCCTCCCACCTCTTCAGTTTTAGCCTTGCTGCTGCTATAACTGGTAAACACCCTCTTGCAGAGTCAGTGGGAAGACATGCATAATCAACAAAAATGAAACTTAATATGCACAAAGTGCTGTCAAAGATAAAATAAACAAATTGAAAAAAGAAAAATAAGCATATTTAATCTTGTAACAGTAAAAACAAATTTTAAATAGAAATGTGATTTTTGTTGATTGCACACTTCAAATCTCAATTGCTTCAGATAGCATATAGCAAGTTACATTGTTTTCTTGACCTACCACTAAAAAGATCAATAGTAAATGTCTATACTCATACTCCTACCTTCTTCATCCTCCTCCTCTTCATCCTCTTCACTGCTTCCAGCATCTTGATCTGCTTCTGAGTCACTATCGCCTTCATCAAGAATTTCTGGAACCAAATTCCAAAGTAAATATGGACTGTATGCGTAGTGACGCAGAGATGTGGCCCCAAATACCTCAGGATATGTCTAGTTCTAAGGGAGGGAGAGCCTGACAAAGCTGAAGCATGAAGACATGCTGCAACCAAGCTTCAACAAAAGGAAAGTCACTCTGAAACAGAGCTTAGAAAAATGGGACTCCAGAGGGCCTAGATACCATAGTAACAGGTATATTAAAATATATGATAGACAGACAAATAAAAGGACCCTCCACCCCCCCCCCCCCCAAAAAAAAATAGGGACACCAATCTCAATTCAGGCATACAAGGAGGAAAAACTGGTGGAGAGGGAAACTGGTTGGTACTTCTCTAAAAACCTATTTTAAAAATTCCTTTCACAGACTGATTTGACACGGGCAAGAGATGGAGGGCTCTGTGTTGAAACTCAACTCTGGAGCAGAGGGAAAATCATTGTGACAAAGACTCAAGAGGAAAAGCAATGTACTCAGTGCTCTCAGGAGAGGTGGAGATCCCTGTTCTTGGGGAGAAAAAGCTGCCTTACATTTACTTTATAACTAATATTAGTTTTAAAATAATAGATTTCATATTTCAAAGCAGGATTATCATTTGGAAACAGAAGTGTTGCCAAAGAACACACAGTAGAAAAATCTGTATTAAGTGTGTATTAAATTATTACTACACAAATATTTAGGACACAAGTGGCAGATTAAAAATTGTGCAACTACAACAAGGATGTAAGTAACTGACAATATTTACGGAGTATTGTAATAAAACAAGTGATGTCTCTCTCATTGTGCATATGTGCAGTCTACAACATCATTTCAATAAGAAAAATTCAGCTAAAATTAAAATCGGCTTTTACCTCAACAATAAATATTGTTGGAAATTTTTTTCTGCCACTTCCCCCTACAAAACACTATCTATAAACTAGCTAGAATGCTATCATATGCTTCATAGTTTTATACCCCACCTGAGTGCTTAAATGAACCTGGTTTACATACCCTTCTTAAGGGTTTTGTACTTTTCTTCGTTTTCCATGAAATCAGGATCCATCTTGAAAACATCTTTAAAATAAAAGAAAATCTTAATTCAACTAAGAAAAAAATTATTGCATGTTTCATCTTAAATTTGTTTTTATACAGAATGAAATTGGGAAATTAAATTTTTACTTCTCACTTACTAAGAACATCTTCTGGGTTATAATCATCTTCTAAAGGTAGCATATGAGTAAACTGATCCTCCTCTTCTACGAGGTCTAGTCCCTCTGGAATGATTGGGTGATCCTTGAATCCATCCTTACGTACAGCAAACATAACTTCTATCATGTACTGAACACGCATGTCAATTTTAGATTCGTGAAGAACGTGGCGAAGGCGGTCAAAGATTGCTTTAGATTAAAGAGAAAAACTAATTCTAATCTGAAGTGATCAGATACTAATAAAAAAAGACTACAGATTTAAAGATAATTATTCCAACTAATTATACTCACCATTAATACCTCTAGGAGAAACTTCAGTTAATTTGAGTCCACATTCCTTTAGAAATCCAATTGCTACTTCAATACTGTCATCTGTTGGTCTTTCAAGAAGTAATGTGAGCATCTCCAAACATAAAACCTCATGAGCCTTCAGGGAGAAAAAGTCAGGGGTTTTATAAAAGCAAGAACCTCTGACTTCCAAAATTATGATCCATTTTTATTGCACTATTGTTATAAAATACTAGTTGACCAAGAACTACGCTTCTTGAGACTGCTACATCTTGTTTCAGTCTGGGAAGCCACCTAAACTAAAGTCAGCATTTCAAATAAGGGTTCTGATTCTTATATTTGCACCTTATTTGTACTGGACGCCACTTTACTACTCAAATACGGCTGTCCTCGTTCAGTCAAGCAATGCAAGAAAATCATTGCCATCATGAAGGTAATGGAACACATTCTGAACACACAACAACATCAAACATCATTTAGAGAAATAAAGTTCGGCATCTTCCTTTCATGCTCCTCTCCTTTATATTTACTGCTAAAGCTTATTTAGAGGGGAGAAAAACGAAACAACTGCTGGACACCAGTTTGTTTTTAGGTGGCATTAAAGAGGTTGATATTGACCTATAAAGCCTTACATTGTTTAGGTCCTATTTTAGGCAATGATTCTGCAACTGTCTTTGCATGAACAGAGTCTTGTGCCTGTATAGAAGCTCCACTAAAAGAACTGGGGCTCTTTGTGAGCACCAGGATCTGCTCACGTAGTCTTAAGTGCAGAGCTAGACCGTAAGAGATCCCTGCTTTCCCTAAACAAATATTATTTGTTTATGGTCTCTTAGTTCCTTTTTTAAATAAAGAAACATTTATCAAAAAGTAATAAATTAAACATCTTACTGTTCAAAGATTGCTAAGTGTAACCTCTAGTACAACCATAATGCGTGAAACCATATCAAATACAAAATAACGTACCACATTCTGATTGATTAGATGTGCAACAAACTTTGAAGCTGTCAGACAAAGTTGCTGAAAAACGAATAAAGAACAGTTAAAAATACTTCAGTTTCTTCGCATATTGAAAGAGCTCTCAACTAAAAACCAGACCTCACAAACTGTGTATTTATGTAAATCACAATTTAAAATTCACCAGGAAGTCCTGTGGCTTGTGTGATACAGGAGGTCAGATTAGATGATCACAACGCTCTCGTCTAGCACTGCAGTCTATGAATCTATTAAAGCACTAGTGCAGGATACTGAAGCATTTATTTTAAGATTATTAAAAGGATTGTACACTTTAAAATAAAAGCCACTGTTGTTGCATTAACTGAAGTTAAAAAGATTATCAATCGTCAAGCTGCAGGGCATAAGATGTGGTCAGTTTAATAAAAAGACCACCATGATATATTACCACTACTACTACAATTAATATAGTATATTATGCCAGATTCTGGGTAGTCAGACACATTCCTTTGAAACATACATTATTGACCACTCAGTAATAGGATAACACACTAGGGGGATCACTGGTTTAATAAATTTAATTTAATAACTGGAGATATACGTATCTCCTAGAACTGGAAAGGACCTCGAAAGGTCATGGAATCCAGCCCCCTGCCTTCACTAGCAGGACCAAGTACTGATTTTTGCCCTGGATCCCTAAGTGGCCCCCTCAAGGATTGAACTCACAACTCTGGGTTTAGCAGGCTAATGCTCAAACCACTGAGCTATCCCTCCCCCACGTGGCACTGTTTAAGTTCTTACATAAGCTTTTCTTACATACCTTATCATTTCTGCGATATCCTTTGCGAAAATTTAGAATTAGCCTCTTTAGAATCAGTTCTCCAATATTTGGAAACTTTGAATTGATAATTGCTACAACTGCTGCATAAACGTGTGTAAAGATTGGAGAGGCACTTTGTGCTTGCAAAATTGATCTAGACAGCAGTCCCCTGTAAGTAAGAGTACACACAAAAGTGTAAGTGCCAATCACGAAAATATGAAATGATTTCATTCACCATCTACATTGTAACAGAAGCATATTCTGTGTTCCAGATAGTTAAAAGGTTGTTCCAAACAGTGGTTATTTTCATACTAAAACTACGGATTATGTTTGGAGTACCGATTCTAAATCATATTAATGTTAACAACAGGATTACAATTTACTTAAATAAGATTTTTAAATCAGTGATTAATTGTATGATCTGAGATCTAGAACAGTTTATCTTTGAAAAAAATTAATCTTGCTAGTTCTCTCTTTCTGCACCTTTATCTTCCTTTTAACTTAGCCCTAAGTTACAAAAGCCATTCCCTTGCAGGTAGGCCACTTCAGAGAGGGACAAGTGTACAAATATAAAACACAATGGTTACTGTATATTGAGACCTCTCAATTGAAAATTAAACCTAGTTCAATTTCTTAACCATTATTTCAATGCTATTTCTACTATCTACTAAAATACTAACTTTTTACTAAAGATTAGGAATGATTTACACTTCCAATTAGTCTTTAAAAAAAAGAAAAAGAAAATGAAGATTAAAGGTGAAATCCTTTCAGAAGCCCCTCTTGATGACATTCTGGGAAAAAGCCATTAGAAGAAGAAAAAACTCTGCTTTTAATTTTTCAACTTAATTTAGAAAAAGTAAAATCAGAGGCAAGAAACTCATTACCCTTTTTTATTAAAAAGTGAAAGATTGAAGATGGTTTGGGAAAATGGGGCGGGGGGGATAGAAAATCTATAGTTAAAGAAAATACAAAAAAATTACCCCAAATAAATACAAATTCTAGCTAACAACATGATCTCAAAGCGTGTGATAAGTATATAATGTAACTGAAAAAAAAAATGAGCAGAAAATGTCACTAAAATTAGATGAGAACTATTTAATCATTACTTTTTATCTTACCATAAATTGTTTTTTTTCCCATAACTACATTTTGTAATGGTTGATATTCAAAAGACCATTAACACCTTATAAAAGTAATTCTGCTGCTACTGTGTTTTAAATTACAGTAAATAAGAAATGTGTGTGAAAACACCATCTTTGTGAGTTAAGAGTTCATCTGACCTTGTTCCTTACTCTTCAACTGAATTAATATTTATTTGTGACAGAATAGCCATCTCCACTGCAGTTAATTGTGATAAACACAGAATTATGACTTTTTTAATAATGGAGTATAATCAAAAGCAAATGAACTTCTCAGGAACAGAAATCTTGTTTTCATGCAATGTCACCAACCCAAAAAAACAAAACAAAACCCACAACCCAGTTTAAGACTAATAAAGAAAATAGGATGTTCAGCAAGACCAGAATAGTCTTCAAATTGTAATGCTATGAATTTTCCCCACATGCACCAGCAAACTTTTAAACACTGTAATTATGCTTTGAACTGACAGCTGAGGACAGAAACATTGCGTCTGAGAAAGTAAACAGTGAGACAGAGAGGAGATGATCAAGTGGTTATTTTAACTACTTTCCTACGCACTAAAGACTGCTACAGTTAACAACATGGCCCAGTTCAGCATAATTGGCAGACTCAGATCAAAAGACACCCAGCATGTTAATTGGGGTACTGTTGCATGTCAGGATTTAAATGCACTGGCAAAGCTATGAAGCAGCTAGCAAAATGCCTGCCACTACCTAATTCTATTAGTTTCTCATTTTCAGGGACTCCAACTTCACTCAAATCATTAAATGGCTAAATTAAGGTTTTGACATGAACCTAAGAGATTAAAGGCACCCCATCCCTTGCCACTTCACTAAATTATGGTATCAAACACATTTACCAAATGCAGCACAATATTAGTACACGCTACTCATCTGAACACATTACATAAAAACTATCATGACTAATATATGCTGGACTGTAATAAAAGAGTTAATTTGTCTCACAGGACATATGGTGAGTATAATAGAATCTCTGTGTGTCCAAGAGTGCAACATCAGCCCTAAAACATTTATTTTCAGGCTAGAGTTCTGCATGTCAACTTTTATCCTAAATTTGCAGTTTTGCTGGAGTCATGCTGGTCTCAGGTTATTAGAGAGAGACTTTTATCTTGTGAATTGGTCTAATCATAAACCCCCAAAGATTCAACCTAAATTTAGCTGATTCAAACTAAGCTGAAGTATAATTGGCAGATTACAATTTGTGTATAGTGGAGATATCACCAAATTTAAATAATTACACAAAACTGGGCTCAATGCACCACATTTTCATTTTAACATCTCCTTCCAGATAGAACTTGCTGAAAATTATCTGATTTTTTTCTGCTGGAAAATGTCAATTCACCAAAATTAAAATGTTACGGGAGAGGGAATATGCTGATTATAACAATATTGTCTCAAAAAAAAATTGAAATGACCCTATTGGAATGGAACATGTACAAAATTAGATTTAAAATGACTGTTTAGAAATTTATTTTATGATATAAATTTAAAATTGAAAACAAATAAATAAAACAAAACATGATGGTAGAGCCCAAACAAGATTTTTTTCACAAATTTCATTCTGAAGGAAATTTCAAAAATTATGTTTTTGTTCCAGTTCAGAATGAAAACAATATTTCAAAATTGAATAATTTTGCATGAAACTGAAATTCTGGTTCTCACACAGTTCTAGTTCCAGAAAATTGATGGTGTGGAAGAAGATTGTGCATTCTAGTTTCCTGGCTAGCCTAAGTAACACAGAAACAAAATAATTCTTCTTAATATTTACTCATTCTCTGTAGCATGTGGGACATGGAACCTAAAAATAATGTAAAAAATTCCTTTACCTATCTTACTTTATTACAAATGTAATATACAAAACTGATTTGCCCTTTAAGACCTCGATCTTGAAATCTGAACTATGCACCCACATGGAGCTCTCCACTCAATTGAGCTCTGACTGCTTGCATTTCAACAGAACTCTCCATGAGCGCAAGAGTTCACTTAGCATAAAAATTAGCCTTATGCTTCTTCTGAGACCATCTTAAATCGACACAAAGATAACTATCATGACTGTATATTAACAGCTGAATAAAAAAAATTGGCTTTCCAAGTTTGCATTTGCCTTTAAAAACATGTGGGGGTTGTGTGTGTCAATTTAGGAGTCACAATTTAATTAATGAGATAAAGCCAAATGGTGCTGTTTTTATATCTAAAATAAGTGCATGCAACTTAATAAAACTAGATGAAGCTTTATCACAAGCACACAAACAACTCCCAGAGGCTAGACAACTATTTTAGTAACAGTCATGTAACTCATTTTAAAAATAATCACTGCCCGTAAGAAATACAGTTTTTGAGATATAAAATTCATAGAGAGGAAGGTGCTACAACAAAAACTGTTCTACAATAGGCTGTCAAAGACTTTACTGTCACTTCCTGCTAGAAGTGATGCCTGGGAGCTAGACAGTTATTTCTTCTTTTTAGATTCTTTGCAACCCTTGGATCCCTCCCTCCCTTCAGATTAAAAAAAAAAGCATACCCAATACATCCCTCTCCTCTAAAGGTACATCCACATTGGGATAAAAGCCCCACAGCATGGTATTGCTGGCCTAAGTCAGCTGATTTGGACTTTAGGGCTAAACAACAAAAAAAAAAAAAATCACTTTGTAGACATTTGGACTCAGGTTGGAGCCTGAGCTCTGGGACCCTCCAACCTTGCAGGGTCCCAGAGCCCGAACATCTATACAGTAAATTTTCAGCCCTGTGAATCCAAGTTAGCTGACCCAGCCCAGTTGTGGGTATTTTATCCCTGTGTAGATATATCCTAATACAGGGGTGGGGAATCTTTTTTCTATAGCGGCCACTGACCCACAAAACAAAAAAACCCAAACAAACATCAGTCACGGGCTGCACACAGCCCCATGGGGCGTTGTGCGAAGGCTTAGAGCTTCCCCCTGCAGCGAGGTGAGCCAGCGTTTGTGGATCCAGCCCCACAGGTAGGTGTGGGGGTGTGTGTGTGTGTGCGCGCGCGCTCAGTGCTTCCACTAGGCTCCAGGATGGGGCCAGAAATGAGGGGCTCAGGGTGTGGGAGGAGGCTCTGGGCTGGGACAGGAGTTTGGGGTGCAGCAGGAGGTGAGAACTACAGCTGGGGGTGTGGGCTCTGGTGTGGGGCTGGGTATGAGTGGTTTTAAGGTGCAGGAGGGAGCTCTGAGCTGAGGCCAAAGGGTTAGGAGTGCAGGAGACGGCTCAGGGCTAGGACAGGGGGTTAGGGTATAGGAGGGGGTGCGGGATCTCGGAGGGAATTAGAGTGTGGGAGGGGGTTCCTACTTTGGGGACAGGTGGCTCAGGGTGCAGGCTCTGGCCGGGCAGCACTTACCTCAGGCAACTCCCAGTCAGCAGCACAACCGGGCTAAGGCAGCCTCCCTGCCTGCCCTGGCTTCACACTGCTCCTGGAAGCGGCTGGAATGTCCAGCCCCTAGGCAGAGGTGTGGCCAGGCAGCGCTGCACAGTACATGCTGCCTGTGCCCGCAGACGCTGCCCCTGCAGCTCCCATTGGCCATGGTCCCCAGAAGAGGTGGCGCTCAGGGAAGGGGTAGTGCATTGAGCTTCCCTGATTGCACCTGTGCGCACGGGCAGCAAGGACATGTCAGATGCTTCCAGGAGCCGATCTGACTTTTAATGGCCTGGGAACCCTAGCTTCCCATCGCAGTGGGGCAAGCTGGTGCTCACGGCTCTAGCCCCACATGGGGTGGGGGGGGGGGGGGGAGAGAAAACAGAGGCTCAGGGCTTCTGGCCCGCAGCACAGAGACTTGCTGAGGGCTGGGTGAAATTAGGCAGCAAGCCAAATCCTGTCCATGGGCCATAGGTTTCCCACCCCTGCCCTAAGAGTACCATAACTGTAACATTTACATTATAGCAGGTGTTATAGTCTGCCTAGAGCAACAAAATATGTATTTTTAAAATTATTCGTTCTAGACATAAAATAATTGCGTTTGTTCAAGGCAGAATGTGTTGCTCTTGGTTTTTCTGCTTCTCTTTCTTTCCAACCTTAGGAGAAGACCAAAAGGTTTTTACTTCTCACATAAAACCAAAGAGGGCATCTCTATTTTTCTGGATTAGCTGTTCTGATATCAATATATCTTTATTAATTTTAAGTCTGCTGACTGTAGTTTAATATCTAATGTTTATACCAACCTGCAATAACTACTGCATGAGATTAATACTATAAAACTGAGATTAACATAATTTTTCTCCTTTCTCAAAATGTTTTTGAGGACTTATCTTTCTAGACAAAACACAGAGGTATAAACTGAGGGAGCTGAAGGAGGGAGAGGGGGGCGCGGAGAGGCCGTGAGCCATCTAACAGCAGCTATTAGGTCAGAGATATTCTCCCTGTTTATATGTCAGAGAGAAATGGACAAGCAGAACAGAGAGGAAAGATAGTTCAGCAATTACAGCACTACCCTAGGATTTAGAAGACCTGAGTTCAAATCCCTACTCTGCCACAGACTTCCTTTGTGACCTTGCCCAAGTCACTTAGCCTTTCTGTGCCCATGGGAATAACAGTACTTCCCTACCTCACTGGTGCATTAAAGATTGAGGCACTGAGATGACTGGGGCCACAGAAGTACTATTGATAGACAGAATGTGATTTTTGCTTCCTGCACTGTAACCAACCCAAAATCAGCACCTTATCTAAATTAACTTTTGTAACGTGCAAATGTCATACATGCTAGATCTTTTGTTTTCATATGACATGCACTACTTTTACTCAATCTTGTTTTACTGGGACGGTCATGCCTTCTGCCCTGACAACATGAAACAATCTTCAACTTCTAAGCGGAAGCAGTGAAGACAGAGCATTTGGAGCCTATGCTGCTTGGGAAACTCAGTCAAGCATGCGTAAACTAAGACATTCTTTTCCATTAGGTCTGCTACTTTTAGGCTGTGGTCTTTCAGATGCATGGGAAATGCCTAGTGATCAGGGATGAGAAATGAATTGGAAGATCTATTCTTGAGATGTAATCATTTCTACTGAATAAGTTATCCCATCCTGTTCCCTTAACTTCTCTAATAACAGTATGACAACTATTATTTAACAGTGTAGAACTCAGATCCCCAGAAGTCTGCCCTTCCTGCCTCAGATGATGTTACTCCTATAGTATGTGTAATGACAAGTATAATATTAATTTAGATTTTCTTGTTCTGCTTGGTAGAATAAATCAAAGTTGGGAAAGTAACAATGCTGAATATTTCTTCTCAACTGTACTACAGCCAGGTTTTGTCTCTGCAGCAACATTTTTAGTCTTGGACTAAATCCCCTTTTAATCCTCACCAATTTTTATTAGACACCTCTAAATATTCACTGAGCAAGAATTTCATGGTCCTTGTATCAGAATATCCTCCTACAATATATGTGCCTGCTTCTTTTGATTCTGTAACTATACCTGCTCCCAACTATTCAGTGTTGTTTTCCCTTTTTATATTATGTCCAACTATTTAAAGCAAGAAAAGCAGATACTATATTAAGTGAGGTATAAACAGTCAGCTAAGATATTACCTACAAACTGACCTTTCAGAATTGCTTTCAAGATTTTAACTCAATTTTTCAGTTTTTAAAACCATTTAACCATGAAAGACTTTTGATGCTGTACAAAATACAAACAACAACCCATTGAATAAAATAAGTGTTAAAAGCTACGTAAAACCTCTGTACAAATATAAATATATAACCATTAGCAGGCAAAAGACAAAGAAGAGATGGCTGATGCAAGGTCCCTAGAAAGTCAGCAGAATTTGATGATGGCAGATCAAGGGCCCTCCTTCATTTAAATTTGGAGAGTGTTAGCAAAAACACCCCGGCTGACCTTAGGGGAAGGAATAGTCTCTTGACTAAAATCCAAACTATAAATAGCTTCATAGATCAACATATTGAACTATACCTGAAAACTAGGAACAAATCTGGTCTTTGAAAAACTGGTATGGTATGCTATGCTACCAATAGCATGACAAGCAACACAAACTATGCATTATATATCAGCAATAGTTTCCATATGGCCTGGGAACACACTGCAGTAGTCAATTCCACAGGTTACAAAGACAAGGATAATTATGGCACAGCACATACACAAGAGACAACAGTGATCACAAGCACACTACTAGATGCGCATTGTTTTTTAAAAGTGCTTTTCTCCACTGATACACCTGGATTTACAGCCTGTAATTAGAGATTAAAAAAAGTATTCCTAAAATGAAAACCACTTAGGCAAAGAGTGGATAACTCCTTACTCTATTCTCTCCAACCTACCAGCAGCAAATGTGTTTTCTCTGCAAACAAACAAACATATCTTATTTTCCGTGCAGGTTCTTCTTTTTATGGCACAGAAGAGTTTCAGAGCTATTTAAAAACTTGACTATTATTAGTTTGTCTTAGCATTAGTATTCTTTACATATTATAAATAGAAAAACCAAAGAATTATTTATTATGAAACAACAATCATTTGACACTTACCTTCCTCTGACAATATTTTCTTGAAGAAGTTCATGGATGATATTTTCTATATTAGAAACGTTCACCTTATTGACAAGACCGTTGATTGACTTCTTCAGGGCTTCCCAACTCATCCTTTGATATGCTAAACTATTATGAAAATATTACATTATTAATACAGGTATATCCAGGGACACCATAAATACACTTTAATATACCAAAAATGTGAAATTAATTTGTAGTCAATAGGAGCTCCAAGGTGCAATGCTTACAATATATTTTGATGCCTTTTTCAGTTTTGGTTTTATGATTATGGTATACTGACTAACTCATTACTACTAAACCAATCTGATTTACAAAAACTCACTCTCTCCCCCCCAAACCCAATAAAAACTGTAAAGTTAATGCTGAAGTATGATTTTTTACAGAAAAGAAAGAAAAGAGAAAACTTTATCCCACAAATCTCTTTGCTAATAGCAAGTACTGTACAGGAAATGAATCAGAACAAAAAACAACATACAGCAATGTTAAACAGTATTATACTAAAATACTATACTTCAAAAAAAATTACCACAATATAGTTAAGACTTATCTGCAATATTCAATAATAGCTTTTTGAAAGACTTCCTAGGTAATTGTAAAAAACATTACTTTTGTTTGCAAAAAAGGCATTTGATTTTGGCATATTTACAACTCCTGCCAAAACTGTCACCGAAAAATGTCACAAATTATACAGACTCATATCCCTTTCCATGTAATCATGTTTCTTATTTATGAATACGTGTGATTAACATTTAGTGAGTGTAGATATGAATTCATTCCTCATTCTTAGTGACTAAAAAAAGAAATTCCAGTAGTAAATACTTATAAATGAAAGGAATATAAAAAGTATTTATTTATAAGTAAATACTTATAAAAAAGGAACCCCTTTTTTTAACAAACAAAAGGAACCCTACCTCTTTTTGCTGTGTATATCCGCTGTACTCATAACTGTCAACTTTCTCAAAACTGTTTGATATATTTTAATTAAAGATATTTCAAAGCTATTTTACAGGATAAAATATCAACACACATTTATGATGCATATTTATATACTACTTTTTACTATTTACATTTCAAAGATAGGTAAAAACCCCAAAAATTACAGCACATGGCATTGCTGTTTCTGGATTTCACAGCTTCTCAACAACTTTCATGTTTGATCAGCAATCAAAAATATTTTACACTTTTGTTTTACAGTGCTCTACTATGCCAGTAAATCCTGTTAATTGTGAAATTTGTTAACTTTGACTTACCTATTTTTATCAGTAATTTGTTCCTGCATCATCCTGAGCTTTGCTGGAGGAATGTATGCACCACCTGTGCGGGTGAGAATTGGATCCATCTCTTCTTTTCTCTTCTTTGAAGGGGGTTCATCATGAGCAAGTGAGTTCTGGGGTACTGATCTTTCTGGACTTTTTCTATCAGGTGAAGGGAATTTTTTCTGTTTCCTTCGATCAGATTCCTTCTCTCTCCCCCACTCCCTATCAGACAAAAGTTGGAAAGTAAACGTTAAAAGCATTCCCATCTTATGGAGATGAAGGCTGAACATGTGGTCAAGCATTCAGACCAAGGCAAGTGCAATGGTTTTACTTTTAAACAAAATACTAATAGTTAAAAACAATATTAAACAGAATGAACAGTATTTTTCATTTTCAAAATACTTAATACTCACCTGGCTTCCACAGTTTTGTCATCACGCCCCTTTCCTGAATATTCTTGATCATACTTGCTGTGATCAGAGTAACCTCTGCTTCTAGGGGACCAAGACCTCTCACGCTCTGCATACCTACTCCCATCCCCAAACAAAACCCTTTTTAGTATAGCTTTATTAAACTTCTGGTTTATAGGAATTGTACTCTCTTGGGTTTGTTTTTCAATCATGGGTTGATGCACACATACCAATGTTTTAAAAACCAGCAGGCCCCACTTTTGTACCAATGAACTGAGCCTCACTATTAATATATAATTCAAAACAGAAAGATGCACACTTTAATAAATCATATAGTCCTGGTCAAACACAAATTAATCTGATAGGGGTGTGACCTTTAAAAGAAGCATTATAAAAGAGAACTGAGCACTCACAGTTACATGATAAATAGTAATGAAGTTAAATATTAAGTGTACTCAGCACTACGCAAGTCACATGATAGCCCACTAAATGTATCCATTCACTATATTTGTCACCTTTGTTTACTTGGTATACCATATGTACTGGCACAAAAGAAAAACACACTTCATGTTTTAGTACCACAGAATGTTTCACTGGAAGTGAAATGGAAATTAAAAGACAGTTACCCTGAAATAATTCAGTTCATGCCTTATGTATGGTAGACAGTACAAGAAATGGTATTTTTGAGTTCTCCAGCTGACATCCATAACCTTGCTATAAAGTGACAATTCTGATTAACAGCACTGGAGCCATGCAAAAGACTGGAATCCAATTTCCATTTTAAAGCTGTTCACTATTCAAAATGAACATTGAAGATTTTTAAAATCTTCAATTAAGAACACATTCACTTACCCCTCTCTCATTTTCATCCACAATTAACGACATTGTATTACATCTATATTTTTCATGTTCACTTACTAGCATAAGTGAAAAATATGGAACAAAAATGTGTGTTGTTGTACTTATCTGATTCACTCTGGATGAAGTTACACACAATTTTAACTACTATTAAAGGCAATTAAAACAAATACTTGTTTACCTGTCTTCTGGAGAGGAACTCCTCCGGTGAGAGCCGTGGCTCTCTTTTCTTTCATAACTGGAGTCATGCTTTAAAACAAAGTATTAAATTATTTTAGATCACAGTACATTTTATATAATAGTATATTTACTAAGCATATCTATCTTCTTATATGAAGGGTTATTTTATGTCCTTCTCCCACTCTGAAATTTTACACCTGCTGTCATGCCACCCCCTATATTTTGAACAGTCTCCTACTATACCCATTGTTTAACAAAGCTCTCCTTTTTTTTCTCCTCCAAATTCTTCTTTATAATATACTTTTTCCATAATGTCCTCCTATCTCTCTCCTAAATTTCTATGGAGTTGCCTCATTTATCATCTGTGTCCAAGTTACATTGCACCCCTTGTTTTACGTTTTCTAAATTATACATTTATCATTTAAACCATTCTATAAATGTACTTTTCAAAGGTTAAAATGGCAATCACTTTATAAATCTGTCAAGGAACAAAGATTTAACTGTAAAGTTAATACTTCTGTTCACAAAAATGAACCAGAGCTGCGCACAGTGATTCAGAATTATCAGAAGTACACTTATAATAGATCTACAAAAGAAGTTATAAAGAGGTTCCTACAGCTTACCAAGCTCTTTCACAATTAATTTGACTATGCTTAGGAAGCATCTCTGTTGAGTTCTACCCTTTCATTGTAACATTTAACTCCTCCCTCTGAAAAATATTATTCTTGATTCACCAGAACCACAAACTGATACCATCCGGCAAAAAAAACCCCCAAACCTATGAAGTAGAATAACCCATCACCTTGATCCAGAAACACCATATCAAGAGCTGTTTACAACATTCCTGGGCTGGAATTCTGTCACCAGTACTCATGTAATATATATTGACCCTCACTCCATCTATAAGGATGGCAGTGTGCCCACTAACAAGCTGATATACTAGTTTCTATATCACCTTGGGGCCAGTCAAATATAAGTTTAGAAAGCTAGCCAGTTGAATACAAGCGACATCTGCTTAATAATGGATCCTCCTAATGGACAGCAATACCAAATGATGTTTGAATATTTAACAAAGGAAATTATATTTTTATTACTTGGAGCAGGGTCTATTTGTGCTAGATGCTGTACCGAGTACAACTAGATCCTGATTCTGATTGAGGCTTCTAGGAGAAATAGTAATACCTGCACAAATGAAGACTGAAATATTCTCCCATTCAGGGTCCAACTAGGCTGACTCATACTGGCTCAGTGAGCCAATACGTTGTTTTTTTAAGCTGCCATCATGTGTTCTAGAATTTCAACTTATTTTAAAAAGGCACATTTCTAGCCCTTAGGGTTGAAACATGCGCCCCTCCCTCCTTCATTCTATAGAAAAATCTGCAACGGTGCAAAATGGGCCAGTTGCACCTGTGCAGCACATCTACAATGGGGTTTGCACTGAAAAAAAACCCAGCATAGACAAGTCATTAACATGATCAATGCAATGTCTACATGAGTTTGCAGGGACTCTGAAACAGCTCTGAGATACATGAACTGCCACAAGCATCTCAATAGGTGTTAACTCCAAAAATGTTTAAACATTAAAAATGTTAACTATTTTACTGCTGAAAATCAGGTAAGACAGCAGAGGCAGGATCATATCATGAACATCTACAGTTTACTGTGAGTGCCTTTTCCCTTTCTAATCTAATTTATGGAGCTGAACCCTTTGGGGAGCCAAGCTCAGCAGAATATCCACGATCATATTTTGAACAGCTGCATGATTTACTGTGAGTGGTGTCTGACTTTTGCATCTCAAGCAGAAAGAGCATGGAAGAGACTATTCAGCTTTCCCCAATACTCCATATATAATACCTGCTCCCAGCCCTAAAACCCTGTCCTTCCAGACCAGTGTTCAAACACATTAACAGAGCTGCATAAAGATGTTTCCATTATTGATGCTCGTGCTATGCTTGTTCTGAAGATAAACACAGGATTTTAGTCTCCTGCAGGCTAATGATTAAGCATCTTTCGTTAATAAATGAGAAAAAATACTCCTTGATATAATCTCTAAGCATAACATTCATTTCACTGTAGTCATGACTATGTGATGACCAGAAGACAAAACTTTGAAGTGAGCACTTCTATACTATATATTAATTTCTAAAAATTACATCCACTAATTACTTACTTAACAACATCTCATGCAAGAAACACTCCAAAATATGGAAAGTAATAAAAAATTCCATTATTTCTGCAAATATTTAGCTTTTAAAATATATTAGCTGGATCTCAACTGTATTGGTAATATTTCTCTACTTTCAGAGGAGTAGCCATGTTAGTTTGGATCTGTAAAAGCAGCAAATAGTCCTGCGGCACCTTATAGACTAACAGACATTTTGGAGCATGAGCTTTCGTGGGTGAATACCCACTTCGTCAGATGCATCCGACGAAGTGGGTATTCACCCACGAAAGCTCATGCTCCAAAATGTCTGTTAGTCTATAAGGTACCACAGGACTCTTTGCTGCTTTTACATTTCTCTACTTTGTTATCTGAAGGAAAGTTTTTATATACATTGTGTGTGAATGAAATTACATAAAAAATATTTAACTTCATAGAGGTAGCATCATGAGGCCAATACTCTAGAAGAAAATCTATACTTTTAAACAGAAGTTTTGCTTGCTGCTACATTCCTAACAGTACTGCACCTGTCCCTTCTGAAACATACAATGTTCAGATTCTGAAAGGGCAGAACCCTTCACTCTAAGAAGTAAGTCTCTCAGAATTGTAGGAATCCAAATACCATACTTGTAATCTTGACTGAATAATAGTAAAATGAATAACGAATATCATAATCCAGAGAAATATGCAATTTCCCCTCCCCACTATTCTTATAACCCTCCATTATACCTCAACTCACTCATGCTTTCTACTGAACTGTTTTCATCTTTTACTCACTTCTCTTCACATTTCATTCCCTTTTCACATTGCTGCCAGGAGCACTTCGGACATCTGTTGCTAAGAATATCTGTACATCAAACAGCTGCAGTTTGCTGGTTTAGGTAATACTGTAATATTTTTTGTTCTTAATTATGATGCATGTATTCTCTCCCCAATATATGCTGTAACTCCTGTTAAAGTTAAGGGCATTTGTGTTCATATCTGAAGTGGACATAGGCCCCTACATGCTAAACTCACACAAAAATCCCCAATGCTGTACTTCTCCCGAAAAATTAAACTTCACGATACTTACATTTATTTGTGCCACTCTACTCTTCATTTTTTCCTGTAGCTCACTTAAAGTTCAGAACTTGCAGGAATAATGATAATGTACTCAACTCAAACGTGGGGTCTCTAATGAAAAAATGTTTCACCTACAAAAGATAAGCAACACATTCTATAATTGATGAAACAATGGATTTATTTTTAGCTGTATTGCAAAGGCAGATAGTCAAGTTCTGAAATTTGGCTGTTATGGGAGACAGCAATGACTGTGGGAAAAAAAGCAGTTTACCAAATACACTTGTCTTTGAAATTAGGTATTCCACCCCTCCAGTACTCTGGAAAAGGAAGTGCATCTGGCCACACAGTGGACAAGAAGTTAACTATGAGTCCACAGTGTAACACTGTTGCAAAAAATCCAATCATCATTCTGGAATTATTAGCAGGAGTGTTGTAAGCAAGACGTGAGACATAATTCTTCTGCTCTACTCCATGCTGATTACGCCTCAACTGGAGAAGCATGTCCAGTTCTGGGCACCACATTTCAGGAAAGATGTGGACAAATTGGAGAAAATCCACAGAAGAGCAACAAAAATGATTAAAGGTCTAGAAAACATGATTTATGGGGGAAGACTGAAAAAACTGGGTTTTTTTAGTCTAGAAAAGAGAAGGCTGAGAGGGGACATAATGGTTTTCAAGTACATAAAAAGTTTTTACATGGAGAGGGAGAAAAATTGTTGTTCTTAACCGCTGAGGATAGGACAAGAAGCAATGGGCTTAAATTGCAGCAAGGGAGGTTTAGGTTGGACATTAGGAAAAACTTAACTGTCAGGGTGGTTAAGCACTGGAATAAACTGCCTGTGGTGGTTGTGGAATCTCCATCATTGGGGATTTTTAAGAGCAGGTTAGACAAACACCTGTTAGGAATGGTCTAGATCAATATTTCTCAAATGCAGCCACTAGGGGCTTCTCTTGCAGCCACAGCCTGTTGGGCAATGATTGGGGGGGCAAAGCAGCTGCCCCTCCCTGTTCCTTCTGGATGTCCTACCTTGATGTTGGTTGCTGGGGCTGCAGGCAGCGGTTGGGCTCTGCCTCCCTCTGGAGACACCTGGGGCATAACCCTGGAGGAGCAGGCAGCCTTTGAGTTCCCTACCTTCCCAGGGTTTGTAGGGCTCAGGCTTCAGCCCTGGAATGGCAGGCTCCAGCCATGGGCCTTCAGGCTCTGGCCCTGGCCCCTGGCCGCAAAGCTCCATCTCCTGGCTGCAAGGCTCCAGGCTATGGTCGTTCCTGGGGCCCCATCCCTCAGGCTTCAGGCTCCCCGCTGCCTCGTCCACCCCTCATCGCCGATGGCCCCTGCTATCTATGCATCCACCTCCCCATCCAGGGCTTAATTTGTCCCCAGCTTGCCAGAGCTAAGTAAGTCTACTGTGAAAAGTGTTACTATCCCTTTTCACAGCAAAGACTCGTTAGCTAGCTGGGAGGCTGTGAAAAGCGATACTAACAAACGTACAAAAATCATTTTTCACAGCCGCAGACTTACTAGCTAGCAGTAAATAAATTAAAAGGATTCTGATATGCACATATATTTGTTTCTCCTAAAGTTAATGAAGTATTTTAGGAAAAATTGTCACAGTGGCCACTAGCAAAAGTTGGTGCCCGCACTCTGTGGCCACCAAAAAATTTGTCATGAGAACCCCCTAGATAATACTTAGTCCTGCTACAGGTGCAGGGGGCTGGACTAGATGACCTCATGAGGTCACTTCCTGTCCTATAGTTCTAGGATTTGAAAAACACTGCCCTAAATGGGCTGAATTATAGATGCTGGAACCCAGTATTTCCCAAAATTGAGGCTTTTTTTTAAAGTAATCTTAGCCACATATAAAGTGCACTTAAGAAGAGTTAGATATTTATAACAAAAATTATGACCCAATAGAACAAAAAAGTCATTTGATAAAACAGTTGGGCATTACCATATAAAAAGGTCCAAATTATGTGCTAAACCACATTCTGGGCCTGTTCTTTGGCACGGATAAAAAAATTAACTGTTCTTTCGCAGGACTGTTAAGGAGACCTACACCGATTCCTGCAGCACATAATCTTTCACTGTTTTTAAACCTTTATGGTTAAACATAAGAATGGCTCTACTGGATCAGACCAAAGTCCATCCAGCCTAGTATCCTGTCTTCCGACAGGATCAGACCAAAGTCCATACCAGGTTGCCCAGAGGGAATGAACAGAACAGGTAATCATCAAGTGATCCATCCCCTGTCGCCCATTCCCAGCTTCTCTGGCAAACAGAAGCTAGGGATACCATCCCTGCCCATCCTGGGTAATGGCCATTAATGGACCTATGCTCGATGAATTTATCCAGTTCTTTTCTGAACCCTATTATAGTCTTGGCCTTCACAACATTCTCTGGCAAGAAGTTCCACAGGTTGACTATGCATTGTGTGAAAAAATACTTCCTTTTGTTTTAAACCTGCAGCCTATTAATTTCATTTGGTGACCCCAAGCCCTTATGTTATGAGGAGTAAATAAAACTTCCTTATTTACTTCCTCCACAAAAGTTATGATTTTATAGACCCTTTAGTCCCAGTCTCATTAATCTCTCCTCATACAGAAGCTGTTCCATATCCCTAATCACTTTTGTTGCTGTTTTCTCAACCTTTTCCAAGTCCAATACATCTTTTTTTAGATGGGGAAACCACATCTACACACAGTATTCAAGATGTGGGTGTACCATGGATTTATACAGCAGCAATATATTTTATGTCTTATTATCTACCTCTCTTTTAATGAGTCCCAATGTTCTGTTTGCTTTTTTTGACTACTACTGCACACTGAGTGGATGTTTTCAGAGAACTATACACAATGATTCCAAGATCTCTTTCATGAGTGGCAACAGCTAATTTAGACCTCATCATTTTATATGTATAGTTGGGATGTTTTCCAATGTGTATCACTTCGCATTTCATCTGCCATTTTGTTGTCCAGTCACCCAGTTTTGAGAGATCCTTCTGTCGCTCTTCGCAGTCTGCCTGGGACTTAACTATCTTGAGTAGTTTTGTACCATCTCCAAATTTTGCCACCTCACTGTCTACCTCTTTTCCCAGATCATTTATGATTATTATATTAAATAGGACTGGGCCAAGAACAGATCCCTGGCGGACAACACTATTTACCTCTCTCCATTCTTAAAACTGACCATTTATTCCTACCTTTTGTTTCTTATCTTTTAACCAGTTACTAATCCATGAGACAACTCTTATCCCATCACTGCTTACTTTGCTGAAGCAGCTTAAAACTTCCAAGTGAAGACTGACACAGTGATTTGTGAAACCTGAAAACAACCTGCAGGCTCCAAGGCCTCTATTGTTCCTGCAGTTTTACTGGCCTTTTTAGGCTATGTCTATACTACTAGCACCACAGCAGCATAGCTACATAGGGGCTGAAGGGCTTTTCCTTCGAGATCATTAATTCACCTGAGAGGTGGCAGCCAGCTCGATGGAAAAAAATATTTCTCTCCAGGTAGCCGTGCCTACACCGTGGGTGAGGTCGAGGTAACTACGGTGCTCAGGGCACGACACTGTTCACAGCCCCGGGCGCGGTAGCTCGGCCGCTGCGATTTCGAAGTGTAGACCAGGCTTTTTAGTGACCGAGAGATGCCAATTCCCACCTCTGATGCTCCCGGGCCGCGAGCAGCGGTGAAACGGCGAGAAGCCAATTCCGCAGAGGCCGGTGCTGCAACGCGGACCCAAAGACAGACTCGTGAGGGGCCGACCTAGCAGCCGGTGCATTAACCTAGGCGGGCCACTGCGCTGGCAGCGCCCTTTCAGGAAAAGGGGGAGAGGGGCTCAATGGGCTCCGAGTCTGTGCGGATACCGGGCAGATGGGGGGAAGGGATGGGCGGCTAGCGTCCGCCCCAACCGCTCGGACCAAGGCAGCCCCTCCACAGAACCCGCGCCATCCCCCGCCCTCAGCGTGCTCCACACCCAAGATGACAGAGGCCCCGACAGGCAACAGCCGCCTCCGTGGAAGTGGAAGGGAAGACAGTGAGGTTCTCCAGCGGTCAGAACTTACCTCAGTCTTCCAAATGCCGCCATCTTACCAGAAGTATCTTTACTTCCGGTTGAGACACGGGGCGGGGTTTTCCTGCCGGAAGTGGAGTAACACCTTGTTGATGTTAATACTTTTAACGGTATTCATTTGGTGTTTAACCGAGTTCATAACAGCGAAGAAGAAATGCAGAAAATAACCCAACCCTCACAGATCCCCAAAGCAGGAGGGTGCTACGTCAGCAACATGGCGTCCACGGAGCCTCAAACGGCCGAAACGACAGCTCCCAGCGTCCAGCGCAAGCTGGGCGGAGGAGATGTTGCTCGCGGGCGCTTTCCCGAAGTGCTGTTCGGCAGAGGCGCTTGTGGCTCGAGGCTCGCTGTGGTGCCCTCACCACGCGAGGTCTATCGCCGCCCTGGGCAATGGCTGCCGCCGAGAGAAGCGCTGTTCCCGGCCCGGGGCTCAGGAGCCCGCTGCTCTCGAAGGCTGATAGGTTTGAAGCTACTCAAAGGCTGCAGGCCACCTCTCGACCCGGGGGGGGGTCACTGGCTCACATCAGGGAGGGGGAGTTTAAAAGCTGACCCCATTTTTGGATTAAAATGATCCGCCCCTTAAAAGTAGTAAGTAGGAGTCTTTTAAGACTTGAAGGAAGACACGTCCTAGGTAAATCTACCCCGGCGTAGCTGTGGCCAGGGATGTTTAGGGGCACTTGCATGTTGAACTTTGGATGAAGGGTTGTTGAAAGTCTGGCTTTTCGTGAAAAACTAACTTCAACCTTAACTATCGAGCAGCTACTGTTATGTCACAGCAAAGCATATTGATGAGTCAGACTGTGCCAACCTTAGTCAGGTCACAGAATGCAAAAGTGGTGACTATATGGTAAGAAAAGCAGCTGCCCCTCTAACATCCCCCCAAAGAAACCAATTCCACTGACAATTTCCATGCTGCTTCCCAGGCCAGGGAGCGGAGGGGAATCAGAAAAGATATTTTAAGGTAATTTAAAAATTTCCCATGTATTTTTTTTAAAGTTTAGTTTTATTTTATTGGTTTATCAATCACTAATAAGCCTTTTGAGGTGGATGGCTTTCCTGGAGAAAATTGATGTTTAGGGCTTGTCTACCCCGGAATTTGATTAGAACAGCTATTGCTCATACATTACCCACATATCTATACCAGAATAGCTTTACTAGCTTGCCATTTGGATACTTTATTCCAGAATCAAAGTAACTGATTATTCAGGAATAATTAGTGTGCTTCCAAAGTGGAGGAGTTATTCTAGAATAAAATCATTTTTATTGTGTAACAGCATCGACATAGCAAGCTATTGCAGAATAGCTTGTTCACAATAACTTCTCTGATCACAATAGCCCCATGCAGTTTTGTAAGTTTGGAGATAAGCTGTGGGGGAATTACAAACAGCTGATTTTCTTTGTACATAGAGCAACTTGAAAATAAATGATTTAACATAAAAACATAAATCAACTTGTTGCTGCCTCCAGGCATTACAGCTAGACTTTGTTTCCTGTGATATGTCATCTGATGTAGTCACCTTAGAAATACAGTATTTTAACATAGTTATTTTGTATGTAATTATTAATAAGTATGGTCAAATATTTTCAGTACATGAGCCTCTAAGCTCATGTACACCTCTTGGGTGTAGGTGTGTCCATGTGAGCTGCTTGCTCTGGGTGTTCATTTTAGATAGCTCCTCTGTGCCCCAGGATCATGGTGCCAGGTTACCTTGTTTATGCCTGAGGGGGCACTTGGGTGGTGAGTGTCCCAACCCAGCCCCTCTGAGGGAGAATGGGAGGCGGCAGCAGCAGCAGTTTGAAAAGGTCTGTGCAGCAGCTGGCTCTGTTGGAGGCAGGCCAGGATTTAGGATCCATTGATGGACATGGATTCACAATCCATGGTTCCCAGAAGGTCTGTAGGGAAAGAGGCCCGTGGAAAAGCCAACAGCCCTATGAAACAGGCTTAGCAGCATAGGTTGAAGTTGCAGGGCAGAGGGACTGGTTAGGTTTAGCATGTTGAACTAGAAAGACTGCCTCTCATTGAGACTGATGGCTCTGGTAGGCCAGAATCTCAGCTCCAAGAAACATCTGTTCTTGCAAGAACTGGAGACTTAAGCAGAAGAATAACATGGAAAAGAGGGATTTAGGCTGACCTCATCTTCCTTAGCTGCTGTTGTCTTCTGTGAGTATGCAGAGTAGGGCACATATATCCAGCGCTATGTGCTATCCCTGCAGAGAGAGTGCATTACCATGCACTGTTTCACTGCAGGGAGGGTGTTGCAGCAAATGCAGCATATCTATGTTACAGTGAAAGCTTATGGATCATCTCGGCCATGCTGTACAGCCTGTGGTCTTGCTGAGTTCAGAATCCCATTGTAACAAGTGGTGCTATAAGGGGTAAATAATGACAAGGACAAGGAAATTATGGACAGCAATCAGGATCGGTTAGTAAACTAACTCTTCAAACAAAATGCATTTTAAGACAACCAAATGCAACATGATTATATATGAGAAGGAGTGCAGGCCATACCTCCAGAATAGGGGACGGTATCCTGGGGAGCAGTGACCTGGAAAAGAGGTAGGGTTCTTAGTGGACAGCTCAGCATGAGCTCCCAGTGCAATGCTGGGGCAAAAAGGGCCAATGCAATCCTTGGATGTATAAACATAGGAGTAGAGAGGTGATTTAAGCTCTGTTTATGGCATTGGAGAGATCAATACTGCATTCAGTTCTGGTGTCTACATTTTAAAAATGATGTTGAAAAATTGAAGAGACTACAGAAAACCACAAAAATGTGAAGGCTGAAGAAAATGCCTTACAGTGAGAGGCTTAAAGAGCTGACTGTTCAGCTGGTCAAAGAGAAGATTGAGAAGTTGCTTGATTACAGTGTATAAGTCCCTTCATAGGGTGAAAATACTTGGTACTAAAGAGCTCTTTAATCTAGAGGAGAATAGCAAAACAAGAACCAATGGCCAGAAGCTGGTAGTTTGGCTAAGCAGAGGACTATCTTCTTGTTCTGTATTTGTACAGCACCCCTAGGCACTATAGTAATACAAAGAATAAGTGGATAAAACTTGGCTCTACCCCATTATTAAGAGGTTTGGCTTCTATTCCAGTTCTGCCAGAAATGGCTTTGTGCAGACTCACAGATCTTCAGTTATCACATCTGTAAGATATGGGGAGTAATATTTGCCTGTCTGCTAAGGTAGGGCCATGAGGCTTTGTTCAGTAATAAAGGCTATGAAGTGCCCAGAATTATTAACAAGTGAGAGAGATGGGACTAACAGACATGATCTCTACTCCTAGACCAATGCATGTTTCCTTAGGCTAGAGAATATTTGGATGGGATTTTAAAAATTGCACCACAGAGTAACTACCTCAGGGTGGCCATGATAGCAGCTGAAAATAGGGTCTCCAAAACCCCTCTGTCTTGCCCCCTGCCTCAGTTTCCCCACTGATGTAAGTCATGAGGCCTATTCCCTAGCCAGCTGCATCAGCGAAGTTCCCACCAGCATCAGCATTTCATTTCTTTTTCTTAGGGTTAGATTTATTGCACAAACATTGTTCATCATTAATCAAAACAGAAACATTTCCTGCCAGCTGGCCCTGCCTAAGGCGTCTGCTTCAGAGGGCTGTAATTACCACTGCTACCTACAGAGTAGTATTCTTAACCAGGACTTTTAGCTGTCTGCTATGACTGGGGCCCTACCAAATTCACATCCATGCAAAACACGTCATGGACTATGAAATCTGCCCCCCCACCCATGAAATCTGGTCTTTTGTGTACTTTTACCCTAGACCACACAGATTTCACAGAGGGAGGCCACCGTTTCTCAGACTGGGGGTCCCAACCCAAAAGGTGGTTGTGGGGGGCTCACAAGGTTATTGTAGGGGGGTTGCATCACCACCTTTACTTCTATTCTGTTGTCAGAGCTGGTGGCGGACGCTGGCGGGCCATCCAGCTCTGAAGGTAGTGCTGCAGCCAGCAGCAGCGCAGAAGTGAAGGTGGCAATACCATATCATGCCACCCTTATTTCGGAATTTCTGCTGGCAGTGGCACTGCCTTCAGAGCTGGGCTCCCAGTCAGCAGTTGCAAAGTTTCCTGCAGCTGGGGGAGGTTCCTGGATATGGGTCTGACCCACCCCCAGGAGTGGCCCTTACAGGGAAGAGGAAGTCCCGTCCCTCACCAGCCCCGCCAGGACCAGCAGCTGGAGCCTGGCATATGGTAGGAGCCTTTGGCCAGGGCACCCCCAGCCCTGACCCTCAGCTACAGGCCCAGCATTCTGGCACTTGGGAGTTAAAGGGGCTTTGGGCTGGCTGGGGTGGGCGTGGGCACCCAGCTCTGAAGGCAGCTCAGCCACCAGCAGCAGTGCAGAAGTAAGGGTGGCAGTACCATAACCCCCTGTATAGCCTCCTTTTAGGTAGGGACTCCCCTGGTTATGACACTGAAATTTCAGATTTAGGTATCTGAAACTGTGAAATTTACAAATTTTTAAAATCCTGTGACCATGAAATTGACTGAATTTAGTAGGGCCCTAGAGCTGACACATTCTTCCATATCCATCCCCTAACCCAGCACCTCCTACCCCATTCTCTCTCTGCCTTCAAATTGCCTTTTATATCCAAGCAGGCTTGACTTTGAGTCAGTCTTCTATCATGTGACCTCAGGACTTATTCTCTTCACCTGGGAAGTTAGGCTAAGCCTGGAACAGGATGCTGCTTAAAGGCCTTCTTACCCTGCCCTAAGAGGTGCACACTGCCCCACTACTTCAGTAAAGGCCCTTCTCTAACTTAACAGATAAGGCAAATTATGTCATCTTGTTGAGTAATATTTGTGTGGTAGAGAGTCATCTGGGGTGGAGGATTGTGGAAAGGTGTTATTAAAATATTGGTGGCCTAAAAGGAGGTCATGGCTTTGAAAAGTTTGGGAACCACTACCCTAGCCAGGCTCCCTCTTCACTATTTAGATCACTCCTGAATTTGGTCCCAAGTTTTCTATGGGAATGTCACCTGCTTAACTGGGCGGAATCTGTCCCAAAGCCTAGAATTCCATGGGCTTTAAAACAATCTATTGAAGGTCAGATGAAAACAATACATTACCTGGAAAAAGCCCCACAAGGACCTGCAAAAATGCTGAGAATTTGGTCTAATTCTCTCTCTAATTAAATCTGCAGTTAGAATGTGTGGGTGTGGGATGGAAGGGTAGCATACATTTCTTTTGCTTAAATTAGGTCACTAGTTAAGCATGAATACAGCTGAGCAAATTTTCAGGACTTACGGTGATTATCATAATGCTTAATTTAACACAGAACGCATTACACTATAAATTCCTATTGAACATTAGGAGCTTTGTTAGGAGACCTGATGACTATTTAACAGGTCTTTTTTCAAAGCTTACCAGTGGTGTAACTTGGCATAATGCAGGGGTGGGCATTGGCCCTTCAGATGTTTTAATCCAGCCCTCAAGCTCCCTCTGGGGAGCAGGAGCCCGTGCTTGCAGCTCCATGCTGTGGCTCTGCGTGTTCCCCCTCCAGCTCCTATGGGTAGGGGCAGCCAGGGAGGTTTGCATGCTGCCCGCACCCCAAGCGCTGCCCCTGCAGCTTCCATTGGCCAGGAACCATGGCCAATGGGAGCTGCAGGGGCGGTGCCCGCAGACGGGGAAGAATGTGGAGGCCCCTGGCTTCCCCCATGCATAGGAGCCAGAGGGGGGACATGTCGCTGCTTCCAGGAGCTGCTTGAGGTAAGCACTGCCTGGAGCCTGCACTCCTGACCCCCACCTGTGCCCCAACCCCCTCCTGCCCTCTGAGCCCCTCGGTTCCATCCCAGAGCACCCTCCTGCACCCCTAACATTTCATCCTCAGCCCCTCCCCAGAGCCTGCACCCCCAGCTGGAGCCCTCACCCACCCCCACACTCCAACCCTCTGCCCCTGTCCGGATCACACCCTGAACTCCTAATTTCTGGCCCCAGCCCAGAGCCCTCCTACACCCCAACCTCCAATTTCACAAGGTTTGATGGCCTGCCATACAATTTCCATACTCAGATGTGGCCCCTGGGCCAAAAAGTGTGCCCACCCCAGCATAACGGAGCTTCCTCAATTTACACTAGCAGAGAAGCTGGCTCACAGCATATAAAAGTTTACTGGGACTGTGAAAGATCATATAAAGCATGTTACTAACCACCTATTTATTGTCAAAAAATAAAGAAACATGCTTTGTAAGGTCTTAAAATGCTTACATCTCATTTTAAAGTTTGTGGAATAATGAAAAATAATAAACTATTGGAGGGCACAGTATATCAGGGTCAGAAAAGCATTAATTCAGCAAGGAGCCAGATGGTTTTTTGCTGGGACATCTGCAGTTCTGAGCTGCTTTGTAGGAACCAGAGAGGTAAGATCTTTGTGACAGCTCAGCTGATTCTGCAGTCTGCTAGTATCAGTGTGTGTGTGTGTGTGTGTGCGTGCACGCATGCATGTGCAGTGGCATGGGATTTGTGTTGGGGGAGATTTAGGGGGAAAAATGGTAGGAGGAATGTTAGAAGAATTCTAACAATTTGTCCTTTTTAACAGAGGGAAAAAGGATCTAAACCAGAATAATTTTGATGATCTTAGAATACTTTTGCCTTATACTTACAGCAAAAGTGTCATAATGACAATATTCAGCTAACTAGCTTATTTGCATCATTTCCCACAATAATTTAAATGTACTTGAATGTACCGTATTTGCAGCACAATATACTAGATCACCATCCCATGAGCTGTATGTGGAGGGGTCTGCTGTGTGCAGATCTCCCTGTGACTCTTTTGTGGTAACATCGGCCCTTCCTTTATATTGGAGTTTCAGGGAGTGGAACAGGGGCATCATAGAGGGTGAACCATCTACTAGAATCCATGGATTTCCACATGAAAATTCTGGCAGGAAGTAATACAGCTAAAGCTGTATTCTCTTCCAATTAGTCCACTCCGTGGCAGCTCTGCAGATTCAGGGAGACTCAAATCAATGATACTGTGTGTTTTTGGCCCTCTGGGGCACTGCTGTCTGATATATATTAGAGCAGCTGGCTGCCTCACCAGCTCAGGAAAGAATCAGTTCCACACCGAAGTCCATTTCAGGCTTTGCCTTAAGGCATAATTTATTGTTCAAACATAAAAATTCATGAAGAAACCAATTCCTTTGCCTAACATGGGCTGCAGTCCCCAGAGGCTCTCAGCCTGCACACCCCTTGCTGGGTCATATGACAGGCAGTAGTTCTTTGCCGTTTCCTGGCTGTTTTACTCTATCACGGCTGGTCATAGTGAGACACTCTTCCATAGCTATTACGTATTTGCCTTTTAACTTGAACTAAATAAGGATAGTTTAAACTGACGGTACATGCTTTGCTCTTTTTATATGGAGAACATAAAGAAATCTCGAGTACACTTACCTTCTGTCCATGCCAAAAATCTCGGGGGTCTCATGTATATTTGTAAACAAATTTTAAACATGCTTTGCAAGGTCTTAGAATGTTGACATCTCATTTTAAAGGAAAATAATGAAAATAATAAACTCTTGATTTTGTAAAGGAAGGGCATTTCAAAGCTGAAGGACAGTGGTGCAACAAAACAAGCACATTGAGAAAAACAACTTGACAGTAAAATGTATTACAGATTTCTGCAACACAACCAGTGAAAAAATTATGGTAGGAAAAAAATGCTACATGACCAAAGTGTGATAACTACCTCCTGAACTATGACAGGGAATATGCAATTTCTTTTGAAATGGACAGAAATAAAAATGCTGATGCTAAGAAAAGCAAAATGATATAAGTAGTTATAGAACCAGGATAATGAATGTTCAAGTTGGTGAGAAAGTATAGGTGCAGAGTTGTGGACTATAAAAATCAAATGTAATGATGCAAGTTTTTGAAATGACATAGTAAAAGACTATTGAAATGGTGCAGAAAAGCAAGTTAGAAAAATACAAGATAGAGGTACTAAACCCACAATGCAATCAAAGTGGTCAAGGGAGGAAAGTAAAATGAGGGAGTTTCATAAGTAGCTCAAGATATTTTGAAGTGAAAAACTACTGAGGATGTTGAAATAAAAATGCTTCTTAAAATAGGGATTATAAAAAATTAACGGCCCTAGTGAGTGCTCTTCAGGAAGAGAAAATTCCTACTGAAGTCCCTTTGAACCTGAAGAATGATGCAGTATGAAAGTAATTCTCTAATATTTATGGTTTTATGTTACAAATACGACATTTTATTTCTCATAATCAGACTGTTTCTAATGGATCTTGTTACTTTCTATAAATAAATAATTCTTAAAAGCTTTTAAAATGTTTGAGTATTTTGTGATAAGCTGATCATTCTTGGTCACTGGAATATTTAACAATCTCCCATGATAATTTCAGTACATTGATTTACTTCCTTCATTGATTCAGTAGATCTACAGTTTTGAGTCTTGGTCTTGAAGCATAACTAAGGCTGCTAGTCTATCAGGGAGGTCACAGATTCCGTGACTTTCTGGGACCTACGGGACTTCTGCAACAGTGATGCAGCTGATCCTAGGGCTGCCCAACTGGGGCAGCCCCAGGGCCTGTCGCACCTGCTGCTGCTCACCAGACAGCTTGACTTGGGGGATGCCGGAACAGCAGTGGTCCTGGGAGCTGCCCCCTTCTTCGAGCAGCAGTGGTGCCCTGGAGTGCCCCCCTCAAAAAAAAACAGCAGCAGCACCTTGGAGGCCCCCAGCGCACCTAAGATTTAATCTGGCAGGAGTGAAAGTAAGGAAAATTACTTACCAGTACAGGGGCCCTGCCTCGGGCGGTAGGGGCGAGGCTTGGGTTCAGCCTCTCAGTCAGCCCTTCCAGGCTTCCCAGCCTGCACCGCCCGGGGCTCCAGCTGTAATTTAAAGGGTCTGGGGCTCTGGCTGCTGCTGCTTTAATGTGGGCTGTGTATGGGCCAGTAGCGGCAGCCACTTCTTAGCGGTACACCATACCAGCCCGCTTTCACCTCTGGTCAGGAGTATTTTAGTACAAGTCATGGATAGGTCACAGGGTCGTGAATTTTTGTTTATTGTCAGTGACTTGTCCATGACTTTTACTAAAAATACCCATGATTAAAACGTAGCCTTATGCATAACCATTGAAGTCACTGGAAAGCTCTCCATTGATTGAGGTCCATTCTGGACATGCTGTGGGGCCTCTGTTTTCTGAAGACGTTGGTGAAATAGAGGATAGGTTAGTGCAAAGCAAGACAGACATATTTGTTAATCTTAATAATGAGGAGGAGAGATTGTAATTTGTAACTGCTTTATTTGTGAGATCTGTTGTCAATATATATGTACCCAGAGCGGTGTGGGGGCACTTTTTGAAAAAAATCCAAAGATGTAAATAGAATTAGATTTACACTTTAAATTTTGTTTATGCTTGTAAATTTGGAAATGTAGAGTTGTAGATTGTCAGAGTTCTTCTATGACTACACTACTTAGATATGTCTCTTAAAACAGAATGCACTTAAACCCACATCCTACAAACAGTTGGTCCCCAGACAAAGTGAGCCACATTTTGCCTATATGGATTGCTTTTCAAGATCAGTGCTATAATGGAACTTATGTCCAATGGGATTATTTACCTGACTGAAGTTAAGCATGTGCATATGTGTTTGCTGGGTTGGGGCTTTAGTAATTATGGGATTGGTTGGGGTCTTCCTGCTTACTTTTTCCCGTGAACATTTTGCTTTGTTATTGGATCATCATATTTTTCAAGGGTAATGGAGATGCTTGATTATATGATTTACAAATGTTAACATAATTATATCATGTCACATTAAGCTGGGTTTGATTCTACCACCTGGTGCTGTGTCATGTCACAAACTGCAGTGACATGACAGTGTTATATCATATAACCAGATGTTTTGAAACACAATGAACTCCCTCTCCTGCATTTTTTATGCACACCCACAAAATTTATTAGGAGGTTCAAAATCTGTGTCTTTATAATATGGATGTTTGCTGGTTCTAATTTGGGGCAGCATTTTAATCACACTTACCCACAGATAGTGCCAAGCTACAAAATTAATATCTGAATTTTGAACCTCCCTCTCACCCAAAGTTTGAGGAGTGTTTGGCTTCAGGTTTTTGGTTTGACCATTACAGATAGATCAAGCATACTATTTTAATACAGTGTCCCAAAGCATGGTACTAGACATAGAATGAGACAGACATGGTTCCATCCTGCCTCAAAGATACTACAAACTAAGGCCCAGAATCTGGCAATTGATTCTGTACAGGTGGATTCATGCTCCGGTGTGGAGCCCCATTGTCTTTAGTGGTGCAACGTGCAGGAGCAAGAATCTGCATGTACAATATGACTTTCAGGATTGAGGCCTTAAAAGACAAAATATATAACAAGAATGTGGGGAAGAGATGCAACACAAAACAAAGTGGTTTGAAGGGTATGATCCACACATATCTTGTTCGTGGCACAATTTGTTGTCATTTTTCTGTCTTCACTTATTTTTAGCATTTATATTATAATGTAGCCTCTGCCATATCCCATATACATAAACCCTCTACTGGGGTCTCTAGCAGTAACAAGAAACATTCAATGTCTATGGGTCCCCTTTTAAAATAATAATAATAATAAAAAGTTAGCTCAACCCCCCCATCTAAAACCTAATCCGCTCCTAGGGTTCAGGAATTTACAATCTAAATACTCTGCTCACTTTTACAGGTGTTGCTTTCCCACTTGCAAAGCACTTGGGGGTATGAAAACACAAATCTCATCTATCTGGGAAACAGCTGAACATCTATTCACATAATAAAATATGGCAGGCCAGCACAAGTGGGTGACCTATATATGGTCACCTTTTCTCATTAGTATTTCACAATCGCTGCTCTTTTTTCAGTGGGTGTTTTTTACTTTTTCCCCACTCGTTTTTGTCCTCACAGTCTCTCCTAAGCAAAACACATATGGCCTGATTCTCTGTGTGGCTTATGAACAGTGGTGCAGTATGTGCTGGGGGAACAACAGTGGTGTTAAGTCACCTGCAGGCTTTCACTGCTCTAGGGGCCAGTGGTGGAGACTATGCCGCTGTGTGGCACTGCTAGCTGAGAATATCAGGAGTGCAGCAGTACGCTGGGGGGAAGGGCATGGTCAATATGCCCACTATACCAGGGGCTGATATAGATCCTTTCTGATAGCATATCACTATGGGAACCTCCTTGCCCCACAGGTATTCTCCAGGGGCCAGTTCAGCTAGCTCTACAACCTTTATGCTGCCAAAGCATAATGTAAGACAGAATTGGGCTCTTATTTTCTTGACTAATATTTAAGCCACAATGTTTCAAGACTTTGCCTGTCATTAAAGGATTTTAACTTATTTCCATAGGGAACTGAACAGTGATCAGATGGTAACAACTATTAGTGACAACAACTAACATGGCCTAGATTCGAAATGGGTCTGGGTCCCTGCTCAAGTCCAATTTAAAAAAAACAACCTCTATTGATGTATTAGCTGACAACTATATAATTATAACTGGAAGTAGTTAAGTTGCATCAGTTGCCAGGGGATTTTGTCTAAACTCTGACCTCCATTACAAGCCAGGTTCCTTAAAGTTTTCCTGCAGTTTAGCAACCATGCAATTGCAGCCAATGGTCTATTAAATCAGATATTTAAAAGGTTCTTCCAACTTTGATTTCTTTATCTTGGATCTTTGTTCCATCTCTCCCCCAATCCTTCTGTTCTTCTGTCTCTGCTCTGGATGTGCTTCTCTGCTACCTCATCCCTTTCTTTGCTTCTCTTCATACCCATTTAATTCTACTGTTCCCCTGCACTTAACTGCCAGGTAGCCTTTGTCTCTTCTCCCCTAGACTCCTGATCAGTTGTAGCCCCTGCAGGTAGCTCCAGTTTCCTCTCAGCAGCTATTAGGCGAGTCAACAAGGTTAGCACCTCTTCCTTGTTTCTGATTGCCTTTAGTTTGGTTAGAAAGAAGAGGATCAATAGACTAGGAAGAATTGAAAAAATGGGAGGGTGACATTAAGGGCAATTTCCTTGTGTTTCTTTTTTGTTTACATTTTGTCTTTTAAATAGGTTTATGCCAATCATTTATCTGCGCCTGGAACTGAAAAGGTGGATCTTTAATTTCTCAGGAAAAAGTTTCTGTATGACTCATATGGGTTGTGCAGCTTGTGTGCTATTAAAATGTTCTGAATTACTTACAGCTGAATCTCTTGTGGTGCACTGATTGTGATAATTGCACACTACAGGGCAAAAACTCATTTAAAGCTCATGAGCTAGAGCACATTGGACTCCATGTCAGCAGGGAATGGTGTGCAGGTGTTGTAATATCAAAATATGTATTGACATTACTTGATGATGGTCATATAAACTGGTATATGATGAAAGAAAGATGTATGTTTGAATGAACCAAGTTTGGTAAATTGTCCAGGAATCCTTGCTTTAGATCTCCAAAGGAGGAAATGGTACACGAAAGATCAGGTTTATAGATAGATATAGGGTTGCCAGTTTTGGTTGGACATATTCCTGGAGATTTCATCACATAACAATCTTTAATTAACCTTTAATTCCTAGAGACCCCAGGACAATCCCAGAGGGACGGCAATCTTAAGTAGATAACTAAGGCTGTGAAAAAAGATTCACTTTGATGAAGTGGCCATAAAAGGAAAGGAGCTGATTGACTTTAAACAGTGACTGTAAAAATGGATACAGAGGGAAACATGTTTATTGTGTTTCAATGACTCGAACTCAAGTTTTCTTAGTTTACAGGCTATAACATCATTATTTTATGGGCCAGCCCTACAAACTTAAGCCTGAAAGCCCAACAGTATTTGTCAAGCTGTCTGAAGTGGCTCAGGAACGTGAGTACCAACCTTAGGAAAGACTGTTAAGAAGAAGCAGGGCACATACCCCAACACTGCTTGAGAGTTCTATCCTTAGATTTCACCAATGAAGTATCAGCTGTGAATTCC
Organism: Chelonoidis abingdonii; assembly: GCF_003597395.2. Taxonomy (NCBI): domain Eukaryota; kingdom Metazoa; phylum Chordata; order Testudines; family Testudinidae; genus Chelonoidis; species Chelonoidis abingdonii. The sequence goes on along the minus strand of NC_133778.1, from coordinate 34,689,439 downwards.
TGAGGCACTGTAACACCCTCAGCGTGGGGTCACAGACAGTCCCCTTAGGTACTCCAATCCATCTTTCCACCTAGGCAAGCTTGCCTTCGTGATACATGGTCACTTACACCAAAAATCATAATATTCAGGTTACTCCTAGTCACAAAGGAGTGGTCACTTACCCCAGCTCAGTTGCACCTCAGATCTCATACCAAGGACAATGCTTGTTACCAGTTCTATAATACATTTAACTAGGGAAAAGAAATAAGCTATTTCTGAGGTTAACGCAGGTAAACACACACACACACACACAGATGAGTTACAGTTTTAGGTTCCAAAAGGTAATAGAGGCTGCTGTAATATGAAAGCGCTATATGTCCTCTAGGACTAACTCAGGCTAAACAGCTGGGGATCCCGTGCTTATGCTGAGAAATCTTGACCTCCCAAAGTCCAAGCAGCATAGAGATATAGTTTCTTCCTGGCAGGCATTTTAATTTCCTTCCCCCAGAGTTCAAGCTGATGGGATGAGCCTCAATGCACATCTCCTTTTCATGAGTGTGTGTGTGGGGGCAATTAAAGTCTTTTGTCCTTTGATGTTCCACAATGGTTTGTCTGGTGCCTATGGACTTTTTTGTTGGGCAGAAGTTACCACTTCCTATGGCAAACTAATAGTTCACATTTGATAATGGTTCTCTCCTGACTGTGGGGGTTACAGTTTCAGAGCATACACTGTTACAGAGCAAACATTTAAATACTACCTTATAATATAGATATTATGTGAGATTAATGCATGTAGCAAATTACAAACATTTCATAAAGTTTAAACACTGAACACATTTTAAAAAAATCTAATACCTATTTTACGAATAGAGCCAGACTGTTTTCCAGCTCTGTCTTTGTCAGTGTTCAGTTGAGCCTTAGGGGCCCTGGCATGAGCTGGTACCTGGTCTGCCACCAGCACCACAGTATTATCTCTAGCTTGCCCATCATGACCAGTAATAAATATTCAAAATACAATTAATTCTGCTGTTGATGCATACATCAGAATAGAATTTTACTCATTCTCTTATGGCTTTGGAGTGCTAACAGTAGTAAATAATATTCTTTATTTTTGTCACTGAAGCAAAGAGCTCTTATTCCAAAAACACACAGGCAGCGGATCTAGTGGATAAGATGCCATTTTATGTGGATGCTTTTCTACCCATAACCAGATATGACCTGCAGAATTTTTTGCTTAGTTTTAGTCAGATTTGTAACTGCAAGTGCTTAAGTGGGTGATTATCCTGCCAACATCCAGTCCATTTTTAGTTATATACATTTTGACAGTACAAGTGGTTGTGTGTTTTACTAGATGCTCCACAAACCAAGTCCACTGCAACATTGGCTGCTGACAGCCACAAATGCCCATGAACTCCTTTATGCTTTCACTTTCTGCTGTGCAAATAATCTTTTTCCTGACACTCGCTGTGTGAACAGGTGTCAAATAAAGAGGCATATGGCATCAACACTGCAATACCATTTCAAAAGGGCGGCTTCCTGCAGCTGAATTGCCCATGAAATGTTATACCGCCTGTCTATTTCAATATACTGTAAGATAGTGAGCAGAGAGATGGGACATTTTTTGGCAGAAACAATCATTCTTCATTGCTTCTAAAATAGATATTTATATTTCACATGGGAAATACCTCTGAAAAATGAATGTCTGCTTTGAAAGCCACTGAATAACATGGAGACATAACATTCTCTGACAAGTTACAATACATCTCCAACAGTCACTTTCTGTCTAATTGATGGAGAGTAGAGGGTTGGTTAGGGAAGGAGAGACAGGGAAGGTCATTTTAATATTGAAGGGTGACTAAGGTATGTCTACATGGCAAAAAACCACAACGCTGCGCAGAGATTCTCGAACTCTGGGTCTACAGCCTGGGGTTTGTGCTATGGTGCTAAAAATAGTCCTGTAGCTGTTTGGGCTTGGCCTGGCGCTCAGGGAAAAGAGTGGGTTTTAGAGCCCAAGCCAGAATATCTGCATGGCTTAGATAGCTTTTTTTTAGCATTGCAGCATGATCCTCAGAAGCCCAAGTCTGTAGACTCAAGCTCTGAGACTTGCTGCCATGTTTTTTTTGTTTTGTTTCTGGATAGACAACAATGAGAATCTAGAGATCTTTAACTCTGTTTCCTGCTGTATTAATTTCCCCTATTGTTACAAGATGGAAAGTTGCAGTGCATCAAAGAGATTATTTTCCATTGTGCGTCCAGAGAAGAGTCACAACAGAAGTACAGAATACAGAACCAATAAGAAAAAATATACAAACTTGCTGATGACCCAATAAGAGACAGAGTAATGTGTGACAGATATTGCAACTGCATGCAATATTAAGTTTATGAATCACTATGGGCCAGGGTCTGTATGCAACTCTGAGGGTTGCCAAACTCCAACAACTAAAAACAGTGTGTCGAGGGGTGATTAGGAGGTAAAGACCTCTAGAGAGTTACCACACCTGGTTCAGATGGGATTTTCCAGAGACCTGCAGACAAAGAAAAAGCTTCTGGCATTAAAAAGGCTGTGTATAAATGACACACTGGGCCTTCTTTTGATTCAGTGAACTGAAGTACTCTCTATCCAAGGAGGAGCTTGAGCCCTTACAGAAGGGTTGGAAGGGCTTCGGCTTGCTAGGGCTCCATAAGACTGATGGGTAGCCTCTGGGAAGCTTTTAGCATGCAAATAGGAACTTTTTTTTGTTTTATGTTTTCTCTGTAAAGCTTTTACCCTAAAAATAACTGTATTTTGGTTTGTGAAGGCTGGCTGGTAACTGGTATACACTGTTGTAACCCCTGTAGAAAGGGGTACCTTGGTCAGACCTGCTGAGGAAATCGCAGTGCAGAAGGACTGCAAGCCTAAACCTCTGGTCTGGAAGGAGAGATACCCAGGTCTCAGCCTGAGAGAGATAATGGCTGAGAACCTGAAACCTTAAATGGGTGCCCTTGAGGTAAACCGGAGGGGCGGGGGCAGCGGTCAAAGATGCAGTTAACCCTAAAACCGTGACATAATTATTTGTTTTTTTAAACACAAAGTAGGATTAGATTCTTGTTTTATAGTAGACTCCAAATCTCATTTAAAACAATTTAAACCATAACACTGCCAACAAGTCCTAAGCTTCCCCCTCCCACTGCAGTCTGTTTGAATCCATGACAAGACCAACTTGGTGGTTCAGTCCTAGTTCTATTGTGGGTCCAGCCAGAGCACGTCCCAAATTTTGGGGAAATTCAGATTCTGATTCAAACTTCACAGCTTGGCACCATCTCCAATTGAAAAGCATTTTAAGGAACAGTGTCTCATACAACAGTAACACCAAACAGAAACAGTATTATAGAAGCAGTGCTCGGTTTAGGCTTCTGCAGATCCCAGGACTATGGAGGAACTACAAATAATGGGGCCTGAGTAAGTACAGGAGGCAATCTTTCTTATCTCATGAAGGGCTCCAGTGTGTTAGGGAACTAGGTCCAATGAATGCTCCTCAAAAATGTCAGTGCTTTGACACAATATTTGATAGAGATAATTTATATATGATTTACTTATCTGTCTCCGAGACAGGTGCTCTACTCACCACTAGGATGGTGCCTCCTGCTGGTCACTCTGGGGAATAGCTCATCAGGTCAACTTTCCTTCCTCACAGTTGCACACCATCTCTCTGCCTCTCTCTGGTCTGCAGCATCTCTGTCCCTCCTTAAGCTTCAGCCTCATCTTAATGATTTGGCCCTCCAGGCAAGTCACTACACCTGTTTTCCCCTTCCAAGGTACCAAAGTCTTCCTTCAGTAATCCTGGGCAGTCTTTCCATTCACTGCTGGATAGCATCACTTCCTCAGTGGCTGATAGAGGAACCCAAGCCCACCTTCTATTCTGAGTTGTGGCTCAGGGACTCTCTAGTTAGCAGTCCAGGTCTGTTCCTTTTTAGACCTGACTGCCTTTCCCTGAGCTCTTTCCTCACCAAGTGGTACTATCACCTCTCTGGGTTTGCTAGCTTCACAACTCCTTCCTCCCAGGGAGTAACTTTAGGCTACGGGCAGTGGCGGATTAACAAATTTGGTGCCCCAAGGCCCTCAAAAAATTGCCACTCCCTAGCTCACCTCTGCTTCCCCACAGTAAGCTTGGGAGGCAGGGAGGGGGGAGAAGGGGCGTTGTGGCGCACTCGGGGGATGACAGCAGTGGAGTGGAGGTGAGCTGGGGCAGGGAGCGGTTCCCTGCCCCTCCCCAAGAGTCACTCCCTGCAACCGCCAGTCCCACTTCACCTTTGTTCCGTCTCCTCCAATTGCACTGCTACTCACTTCTCCCTCCGAGCGCTTTTGCACGGCAAGCCTGGGAGGGAGAGGGGAGAAGGGGTGTTGCAACATGCTCGGAGATGGCAGCGGTGGAGCGGAGGTGAGCTGGGGCAGGGAGCGGTTCCTGCCCCCCCTAGGTTATTCCCCGCACCCGTGGGCCCCAGCTCACCTCTGTTCTGCCTCCTCCAAGCGCACTGCTACTTGCTTCTCCCTCCCTCCCAGCGTTTTTGCACGGCTAGCCTGGGAGGGAGGTGGAAGGAGGGAAGCATGGTGCGCCTGGGAGAGGAAGCAGGCCGGGGATTTGGGGAAGGGGTGGAGTTGGGGAGGGGTCACGAGCAAATTTGCCACCCCAGGCCTGGGCCTTGTTGGCCTAGGCAATAATAGGCCACCAGCTACGGATCTCTACAGCCCCCAAACACTTCTCTCAGCAAGTGACTGCAGATTTTCTCAGCAGCCCTTTCTGCTTCTAATATCCTGGCTTTATAAATCCAACCCAGCTTGTTCCTGTTCAGTGGGGCTCCCTCCTTCAGTCATGGGATTATTTAGCCACCTGATTCCCATCAGATGTGGCCTGTCAGGTTAATTAATCCCCTTTCTCAATTACATTAACTGCTTCAGGGCACATGTGGGGTGAACACCCCATCACACTCTCTCTATGTATATAATGTGTCTATACTGGAAGGCACTTTTAAGACACTAAATCCAGTTTACATGCTAGAGCTCTGTTCTTTAAAAAGCTGCTAAACGTTAACAGGAAAGAGTATTGCATATCGCTGCTATGTTCGCTATATCCTTCTAAAAGTATCACTCACTAACTCTTTATTTAAATAGTTAGCACTCACTCTGCAGTGTATTTGGTGGTTAGGTTTACTGTGTCATTATCCTGGTGGCATTCAGCTGGACAGATTTATGGCCTGGGGCCTAATTCTGCTCTCAGTTACAGCACAGATAAATCTGAAGTAATGTACTACTGATTCCAATCTGTCTAGGTGAGAACTGAGTCAACAGCACTGGATAAAATATGACCAGATATATTGAAAGCCAAAATCCTGTGAATGCAAAATTCTCATTTGCGAAATTTCAGCCAATGTTTTAAAAAATACACTATCACAACTGGAAATCATGATGGTGGCAAGGAAATGGAAATGAACTACCTTCTGTTACCTCCTATTATTTCCTCATTTATTTACATAAGTGAAATGCTCCCTGACCTCACAAAGCCAGTGCACTAAATATAAAAGCAAATTTGCTCATCAGGTTATTTCCCCTGAACTCAAGTAGATCTAGAGAAAAAACAAACAAACAAAAAACCCCTGCACATTACTAGAAACTATTTCTTTAGCAGTACTGATACACTTTATATGAAAAAAGCCATGACACCAACTCAATCTAATGCAAGTTCTTATAGTAGATCTTGAGGATGAATATCTGAAATTTGTTAGTGGTTTGATCTTTCATTGTACATAGATTCACATTCATTTCACTTTACTCACCTTTGACTTTCATGGATTTACTCACATATGCAAAGTTGAGCACAGAGCAGGCTATGGTGTGACAGCACTTTCAAACAATGAAACACAAGATAGAAGCATCATCAAAACACACACTGACTGAATGTAGTGAGACAAGAACACATATCTAGCTTTAATTCAAATCTAGGTCATAAGATGAATATTGCCATACAGCACTAGCTAGTGTCCTAATTTTATTCTGTTAAAAAAAACCAAAAACATATGCTACAGCTTCTCCAAGTCTCTATGTTATTACTGGTGATTGCCCACATGTGACCAGAAAGGTGTCTGCTTCAAACAGAATTTAATTACAACATATGGCTTTTTTGACAGGTCCATCAATTATTGTGAAAGGTGGTCTCTGGAATACTATAACCTGACCCACAACTCCACTAAAATGCATAAAGCAACAGTTACTTGCATGCCTAAAAAAAATTTTTTTTAAAAATGTGCATTGTAAGAAATTGCATGTTTGTTGTGGCTAGATGGTGTTTTAGGATGATTTCATATTCTTATGGGATTGTGTGTATTTGTGAGTTATCTGAGAGATTTACTCATCCATAGGAACAAAATTTTAGAGTAATCATAAGCTGGTGTGCTGTACTCGATTGACAACCGACAGCTTGAGACATGCACAAGGATTAAGGACACTAAATATCACAAACTGCAAACGTGGTGCTTCAATGTCAGCATATGTTACACACACACACGGTCTGTTTTCACTATAAGAATAGACTCAAACCTGAAATACAAGAAGATCCAATTCATGGGTAATCAAAATTAGAGATCATATTTTCAGATAAGGCAAATTTAGAACAATGTTCTATGCACTGAAAACATAGAGATCAATAACAATTCAACCAAAACTAATGGTAATTAAACCAAATCTAGAGAATCTCCCATTATATAATCTTGGAGACTTTCAGAAGGAGAGAAAAGATAATGTGGCTAGCACAAATTCAAATTCAACAATTCAATGCAACACACAATTACGTGTACTCCCATTAGTAAGCCATAAGAAAAACAGTCTTACAGACCATATTGTTTTCCCATGACAGTTTTTGTCTTTATGCTTGAAATGATACAAAGTAAAGAATCATCTGTATCGAACTAACTGGTCTGGTTCCTCAGCTGTAAGTTAGCATAGCTCCATTAACTGCTACTACAACTGAATAATAGAGGATCCCTTTCAGAAACACATTAGAAATAAACAATACTACTAAAAAAGCAACTATAGCAACACTGAATCAGTGTATTACCCTGGTAGCAAAAAGCTTAATACAAATGACACATACAGTTAATATTGCTTCATTAATCAATCACATAATGACAGATTTAGGACTCTATTTCCTGATTGTGCATAGTTAGGAAGGAGGATTTATACACATAACTAACACCCATTAATGTTCATTGAGATCCTTTAGTGTACAGTAGAAATAAGAGTTATAGGCAGAACTCAAACAGCTGGTATGTGACCATATGCTATAATCCACGGCACATCGCTGAAGCTATTTTATTGTGTAGAATCTCAGCTTTCATTTTGTAAAAAAGTCTCTAGTTATTGTAATGAAGAAAATCTCAAAAGTATGGACACAGATAACAGATGCAGAGATACCACTATGATAAATGAATGAGCTGTTGTTCCAGATTCTCTAAGTAAGGTGTTAACTCAGATGCCCAGAGATGATTAGTTAAATGTCAACATTGTTTACTATTTCATTCCCCATGTAAGAAAGTAGCAGGAGGATCACAGATCTGCACAATTTACTATGATTGGTACCTCAGTTTGGTACTATAAATAGGTGGCATTTGGAAAACACCACCACTTTTTGCACAAGGAACCAAGCCAAAAGAGCCTATCAGAGCCCCATAGCACACTGAAGCTCCACAAAGGGGGCCCAAGGAACTCAATGAGACCATATGATCATATTTTGAAAATTTGCACAATCTACGGGAGCAGCAGCTCATTTTAGTGACTTGTGGATGGAATTGTGAAGAATGCCACTAACTTTTTTCCTCCAGTCTGATCCCTATTTGTATGTTTCAGTTAGCAGTGTCAGTGGCAAAACATCCATCTCAGGTTTAAAAGGACAATACATCTTGTGATGTTGCACTCCATATGGTTATGGAAATATGCTTATGAGCATGAATATAATGTAAAGGGAATATGCTTTATGCAAAAAGTCTCTTGTAAGGTATAGCTGCAAATCTTATAATCTACTGAGTGAGTTAAACCTATTTGTATGAATATATCATTTTTGTATCTGAAGCTAGAAATATGAAGTATTACTCTGAAGTCCTATTATAATTATGCAAAATGTGGGCCATTAATGGTGGCTTGGAATCTTGATGGCTCCCATTTATTAGGACAATTGGTTGTGAATGGCTGTTTACTTGCAAAGCTCCCTGGGGACGTGCAGGCCAGCCCTGGAAAAATGAAGGCTGGGGTCTCACAGGACATGTGACCAGGTCACATGATACTGGACTCCATCTTAAACCTGGTGTTTTTCCATTGAGAAGGAGGGATGGGGACCCAGAGAGAGACAAAAGATTCCCACCTTGTGCCAAAGATATAAAAGGGGATGGAACAGAAAAAAAGAGGCTGCCAGTAATGAGAAATCCCTTAGATACCACGTGAGCTGGAACTAACAAGGACTGTACCAGCGGAAAGGATGGGGCCTAGACTAGGAAGGAGTCTAGTCTGTGAAAGAAGCTTAATGGAACACCTGAAGGTGAGATTTACCCGTATGCAGGTTCTTAATGTATTAGGCTTAGGCTTGTGTGTTTTGTTTTATTTTGCTTGGTGACTTACTTTGTTCTGCCTGTTATTACTTGAAACCATTGAAATCCTACATTTTATTCTTAATAAAATCACTTTTGTTTATTAGTAAACCCAGAATAAGTGATTAACACCTGAGGGGATCAAACAACTGTGCATCTCTCTCTATCAGTGTTATAGAGGGTGGAAAATTTATGAGTTTTCCATATATAAGCTTTATACAGAGTAAAACAGATTTATTTGGGGTTTGGATCTCATTGGGAGCTGGATGTCTGGGTGCTGGAGATAGGAAAGCTGCTGAGCAGTTTCTGGGTAAAACCTGCAGCTTTGGGGGACGTGGTTCAGACCTGGATCTGTGTTGCAGCAGGCTAGTGTGTCTGGCTCAACAAGACAGGGTTCTGGAGTCCCAAGCTGCCAGGGAAAACTGGCTCAGAGATAATTCCAGCACATCAGGTGACCGTTCCAAGGAGGTCTCTGTGACCGAACCCGTCACACATCTGTCACACTGTCTGGAGTGGTTTATGACCATGACTGCGAACTTCAGGGCAAACTGTTCAAGAAATGGGGCCAAGACCCCAAACTGGTTGTATGTTCTATAATTAGATTTCACCATCCAGTAACAAATATGAACTCCTGAAGCACGGTAAGTCTTACCATGGAATCACAGAAGTCCCCTTGGGCAAGCTGGATTTACTGATATTGGTTGCCATACACCAAAGATCACAAAAGATTCAGGTTGCTTTCATTTCCAAGAGAGCAGTCACTTACCTCAGGTCAATTTGTGCCTTAGATCTCATGCCAAATACAATGCTTGTAGCAAATCCTTCAGTAATCTAACTAAAGATCTATTAACTAGAAAAAGAAATGAGAGAGTTATTCACAAGTTAAAGGAGGCAAACATATATACACAGATGAGTTACAGTTTATGGTTCCAAAAGGTGACAGAGTTGCAGTAATCTGTCAGCACTGAATGTTTTTTGGGGCTAACCCAGAATGACTCAGGGGATCTCTTGTTCATTTTCATAGCTCCAGCCCTGGAGCTGGATTTTATATTTAGTCAACTATATTTGTTTCCTTTTTCCAGAATTTGAGCTAATGGAACAAGCCCTTTTACATGTAACATCTTCCTGGCTATGCAGGGACAATTAGCAAAGTCTTTGTAATGTGATATCCAATGTTGGCCCATTTAGTTTTGATAGTCCTTCTTGATGAGCAAGAGGTAATACCTCTTACAGGTAAAAGTTTTTTCTTGTTTGGTTAGTTACACAATTCAAAACAAATATTTTCCAGCTGTATAGCAAATAATTATTACATTGTAGCATGGGATACAGACATTATAAGTAGGAGTAATACATGTAGCAACTTACAAACATTTCGTAAAGTCTAAAAAAGTCGTAACTCCAACACCCATCTTAACTATACTAACAAACTGGTGAAACAAAGTGATTTCCTGCAATTAATTTGACAGTTCTCATCTGAGGCCTAAAGCCTTGGCAAGAGCTGACACTGGGTTTCCAGTGTCCTAACTTCTAGTAGGGGAACATGTTGCAAAACTAATCACTATCTTTTTCATGTGGATGCCTCATGTTGTAACCCTTATTCTTCTTTGACTATCCCCTTGCTATTCATCTACCCCACTTGTGTCACATCTCATAGATAAATTGTAAACTCTTTGTGATAGGGCCATGTCTATCTTTGACTTCTGTAAAGTGTTAGCATATCTTTGGGTGCCAGAAATTACTTAGTGTAAAATACCAATTTTATCTGTTTTCTGATATTTGCAGTGACATTATGTCATCTGCTTCTCAGAGAAGTCTAAGTCTGCATAGTTGCTGTTGAGAACAGTTTCTTATTACATAGCCTGAGATTTCCCTCCCTGCCCCCCAGTTCTTTTTTTAAACTTCAGGACATTGCTTTTGTCCTGCCATCTTCTTGGACTGTGAATAATTCCTTTCCTTTATTTATATTGTTGACTTGAAGTTATCTCTAGACTGAACATGTACTCCCTGTGCCTTCTTTTTCCAGGCAACATAAATCTAGTGTCTTCATTCTCTTTTTATGTTTCTCATCCTCCAATCCTGGTTCCATTTTGTTCTCCATTGTATCCCTAAGCTTCAAGGACTAGAGCCACACAGAGTATTCCAGGTGAAGCCCTATCAGGATATATAGAGTGACAGTATTACTTTCTTAATTTTACTTGCTCTGTGTAATTCTAGAGTAACAGTAATTCTTTTTCACAAAGGCACCAGACTACATACTTAAGATACAATCCAAGATTTTCACCCTAAAGCCAATGAAAATGAAGACTGGAGGAAAATGCTATATACCAGAATTAATGTGTATGAACTCTGAAGGTGAATTTTAGTATACAGTTGTTTGGGAGTTTTAACTTATTTGTTTTTGTTTTTTTTATTTCCACTTGATGAATTTTTTTCTTGCTGAAATTTTTTATCTTATTTTGTCACCTCTTAATTTTTAAGTTACAATGGCCATTAAAGTTGCAATACTTTACTTTATTTATATATTCCCAGCTCAGTGGGAAGAACAAGATCCACGCCATCAACGGATACGCCCTGCCAGTCATCAGATACCCTGCTGGTATAGTGAGCTGGCCAAAGGAGGACATGGAGGCTGCCGATGTGAAAACCCGGAAGCTCCTCACAATGCACGGAGGTTTCCACCCCAAGTCCAACACCCAGAGACTGTATACCAGACGGAAAGAAGGCGGGCGGGGCTGGTGAGCGTCAAAGCGCACTGTTCCTGGATGAAACCCCGAACATACCAAGAGTACTATCAGTAAGATGGCCCCAAGATGAACTGCTGAAGAAATGCCTGAGGCAGCAGCAGACATGGGAGGGAAACCAAGCAGAAGAAGGCCAGGCAGCAAAGACCCTGGCATGGGATGTACCGGACTAGATAGCTGAGGTGGCTGACAATTGGAAAATCCTATCCAGTGGCCTGGAAAGGCTGACTAAAAACAGCACTGAGGCACGATCATAACAGTCACAGGAACAGGCACTGAGCCACAGATCCATGAAGCAGGGGTCTACACAACTAGAGAGGACCCAGGTGCAGACTGGTGCAGAGAGGGTCCGAGAGTAACAAAGTGAGATGTAAGATTGCAGGCCGGAAACATACACGAACGGCATTAACCAAGTGCTAGGCATGTGTCAGACATCTGCACAGCGGTATGGGAGACCCTCCAAGACCATGATGGGAGACTTCCCAGAAGGTTGTGGAGAATAGCCAGGCTAGATCTGTGGGACTTCCAGACTTCCAGACGGACAGGCCAGGTACTGGCCAATCAACCAGACATCGTGGTAATAGACAAGGACCAGAAAAAGACAGCGGTGGGATAGATATAGGCAGTGCCAAGTGACACAACATCAGGAAGAAGGAATATGAGAAGTCTGGAGAAGTACCAGGCCTGAAAGAAAGAACTGAGAGGAGTGTGGAAAGTGAAAGGCCAAAGTGTCTCAGTGGTGGTAGGAGCACTCGGGGCTGTGACTCCTAAGCTTGGGTGAGTGGCTCCAAACAGATCCCAGGAACAACATCAAGAGCTCTCTGTCCAGAAGAGTGCAGTGCTAGGAACAGCTAAGATACTGCGCAGAACCCTCAAACTCCCAGGCCTCTGGTAGAGGACCCGAGGTTGAGGAAGACACATATCACCCATAGGGGTGAGAGGGGAATTTTTTTTATGTACACACGCACAAAATGAAGTTCAATCTGGTCTCTCAGCTGCAAAAAAATATTCTCCAAGGCCTAGAAAATGCCCCTGAAATTTTGTTCTAAATTAAGTAACAACAGTTCCATAGAGTCCAGTGGGACCGGTACATGCTTCTGTAAACAGGGCTAGACCTGGCAATCTTTGCTGTTCTAAAAATGGGAAATATATACCTCTCTCACAGTTGTTACTCACAGTAGTAGCCAAAATTAGCTACCCCTAATCTTTTACGAAATATTAATTGACCATTCTCTCAATATAGTGCAGCCACTCAAATCTTTTACTGAATGAGACAGCACAAATATTTCTAAACCACTGTCATTGGCATTTTGAATATTGTTTAATAATAGTCCCTTCAATAACAGATCAATGGCATTAAACTGGAGGGAATTCAGAAGAGAGCAACTGAAGTTTTTATGGACTAGAAGGATTAATTTATGATAAAAGACTAGAAATACATTGCTAGGCCAAATGATTAAGTGGATGGTAGTTTAAATATTTGTAAAGACTAGCTCTGTAACAATCACATAACTTAGCTTCCATCCATACAGACAAGATCTAACATGATCCATTTAAGAAAAAAAAAAAAAAAGCAAGGCCTAGATCCTGTACCGAGACTTGTGTGAGTGGACCCCTGAACCTGCAGGGAGACCCATTGACTTCAGAAGGGCTTTGTACAGGTGCAGGGGACTGCTCACACAAAATCAGTTGCCAGATTTGGACATAGCTGCTTTAATGTAGTGTATGTCACCAACTTTGGAGGGAGGGACTTATTACATGATTTACACCAGTGGTTCTCAAAGCCAGTCCGCCACTTGTGCAGGGAAAGCCCCTGGCGGGCTGGGCTGGTTTGTCTACCTGCCGAGTCTACAGGTTCGGCTGATCGTGGCTCCCAGTGGCCGCAGTTCACTGCTCCAGGTCAATGGGAGCTGCTGGAAGCAGTGGTCAGCACGTCCCTCAGCCCATGCCACTTCCAGAAGCTCCCATTGGCCTGGAGCAGTGAACTGCGGCCACTAGGAGCTGCAATTGGCCATACCTGCGGACGTGGCAGGTAAACAAACTGGTCCGGTCCACCACGAGCTTTCCCTGCACAAGTGACTGAACAAGTTTGAGAACCACTGATTTACACTATGTTCAGGGATACTAAGAATGCTGGCAAACTCTTTGGTAATTATCTCTAAAATTGCTTCAGTTTCTTGATGTATCTTGTGGGGCTACTATCTTGCCAGATAAGACTTAGGGAGCAGACTGCCTGGCCTACTGTGGACCTCAGAAACACTGCAGTGATGGGAAGGGAATATATAGGAATTGGTCAGTCTCCTCTCTTCTCAGTCTGTATAATTTAATTCTGTAGCTTGATTACAACTAAAATTCAAGCACCTTTTCCTCAATGCTCTATTTGAGATTCAATATTCTGAATCTGGCCTTGGTTTGAAACTGTTTATAATCGTTCATTTTGTCCTTTGGCATTTCAGCCGCCACCTCTGCTAAGGGTCCACTGAGCTGTGACCTCAGCTCTACCATGTACAGGTCTTCAGGGATCCTGTACCCAATGCAGGCTCTTTCAAAATTTTCTAAGAAGGCCTCAGTGTCATCACCTGCCTTGTAGGTGGGAAATTTCCTGTGATGTGGAACAATCATTGGTGTAGGGTTGTTAGGATTGGCTGGGTTCTGTTGCTTAGCCTGTTCTAATTCCAGTGCCTGCCGATGGGTCTCCACTCGTTTCTGTCATGTCTTTTGTTGGATGCATCATCTTCTCTTGTTTTCTTCTTGGGCCACCTCTTCTTCTTTGAGTTTCTTTGTTGGCTGCCTTGGCTGCTTTTCTCTTTTGCTAGCCTGCGTTTGATTCTGTCTTCGCTTTTCTTTCCAACTGACCTCTTTTTCTCCTTTTTTCTCCAGTGTTGCTTGATCTTCTTCTTATGATTTCTGCCTCTGCAATCTCAGTTCCTCTCCTTTCTGTGTTTCAGGCTCCTTGGTAGATCATGTTCCTGCTTTCTGTGTGTGTGGGTGCCTCTGGTGTTTATTGTCTGAGACTTGCTGGCTCTCTCTCCTAGGTCCTGCCCTAGGCAACAGTGTCCTTTTGTTGTAACTATCTCTCCTTAGCTACCTTTCATATGCAATAACTAGTAAACCACTTTATTGCATGTGTTTCTGTGATTTTCCGTTCTTTTGTACTTTACTCACAGCTGAATTCTAGTGTTAAATAAAACCCTTTGTATACCTTATGGCTTCCTTTTGCTTAAAATGCAAAGCCAAAACTGAGCAAAACCCTGTAATAGTTCCTTGCTTAAAATGCAAGCCAAACTGTAGCAGGAGCAGAAACCAGAAAAAAAAATCTCTGGTTCCTTTTAAACCCCAAATCCCTTTCCTCGTGCTAAAGCACCTAGCAGAGAAGAAATAATATTCCTACTGGCGTTCTGATGTCTTACTCTTATACCACTCCTTACCACCAAAGCGATAAAATCCCAATTCTGAACCTTGCGTGTCCAAAAATGTGTGTGCCCTAAGTCATAATAACCATCCAAATTAATTACCAGCTTGCGATCTGATTAGATTTCTGCCCCAGACAGGAATTACGCAGCTGCCGTGTCTTCACCTGTCTCCCAATCCTTCCCTGCAGGGGACCCAAGACTCAGATGCCCTGAGTCTACAACAAAGGAAGAATAACCCACTCCCCTTATCTCTCTTTATCCCTCCCCGGCTTCCCACCGGATGCCCTAGGAATACCTGTCAAGTCCTTGGAAACACAAACTCCAGAAGAGATTAAGTGTCTCTCCCCTATCACCCCCAGAGGCTACTGCAGATTCAAACTACAGTCCAATCTAACAACAAATAGATTTCCCCCTCACTTCGTTCCTTAGCCTCGACCCAGAGAAAACTTCAAAACAGCGTGTGTAAAAAGAAGTTCTTGAAAGAAATGAAAGAAAAAGGAATAAAATTATGTTCTCCTGTATCAAGGTGACAATATTACAGGGATCAGTTTCTATAAAAGAAAATGAAACATAAAACAGCCTTATTAAAAAAATATACAATTTAAAAACATTCCGAGCAACCAACACATGTAAATACAAAAAAAAAACAAACTAAAAAACCTATTGTCTTCTACCTTTTGTACTTACACTTGGAAACAGAAGATTAGAAAAGCCTGGAGATAGAAATCACTCTCAGAGCCGAGAGCAACAGAGAGAACACAGACAAAGGACACACACCCAAAAATTCCCTCCCTGAGCTTTGAAAAATCTGGTTTCCTGATTGGTCCTCTGGTCAGGTGTTTGGTTACCCCTTTGCAGATGAAATAGACATTAACCCTTAGCTATCTGTTTATGACAGGCCTTGATCATGTTTTTGATCAGAGGTTATACAACTTCCAATTTCTGGGTAGGTTATTTTTTTTGTAAGCACTAATCCCTCAGGTTTAAAACACAGCAAAACTGGCAGTTCAGCAATAAAATGCAAGGTTTCTTTAAAAGCCCCTACAGTTATAGGCGCTGACTCAATGGGTGCTCTGAGGCTGGAGCACCGCTGGGGAAAAAATGGTGGGGACTGGAGCACCCACAAGCAACCCCCCCATCAGTTCTCCCCTTCCCCCAGCACCTCCTGCCTGCCAGCGACCCCACTGATCAGCGCCTTTGACTCCCTCTGTGTGCCTCCCGCACGCCACGATCAGCTGTTTTGTGGTGTGCAGGAGGCTCTGGGGGGGGGGAGGTGGGAGAAGCGAGGGTGCGGCAAACTCAGGGGAGGTGGCAAATAGCTCAGGGCAAGGGTGGGAAGAGGCAGAGGCGGAGTCTTGGGGGGGAGGAGTGAAATGGGGGCATTACCTGGGGCAGAGCTGGAGATTGAGTACTCCCGCCCAGCACATTGGAATGTCAATGCCTGTGCCTACAGTACTCCACATTGCATATTACCATTCATAAAACAGCCATGCAATTAAGAGAAAGCCAGGAAATTCAATCAAGAAAACCAGTACTAAGTTCTAAAATTTAACCTACCTTTACTAAAATGTTAGATTTCTCTACAACAGCCAGTCAGTATTCCAAGATGTTTGTTGGTTAGTGCCGTCTTTTCCTTATGCATCTTATTTTTACACTTTTTAAAGCTTACTTGTTGAATTCCAGGAGAGTTTCAAATAACTGGGCTACATTAGTCCAACAGTGAGGTCAGTATTATTTTCTTGTTGGTAGAATGTGTTTATATTATGGAGGAACTCATCCCTTAACAGGATTAGGTTACATGTTCAGTGTGGCAGTTGTGGAAAGTATTAATAGATCCATGGATTCCTAAACCAGAAGAGATAATTGTGATCATCTAGCCTGATCTCCTGTAAAATACAAAGGGAAAGGAAAAGAAGGTGGTGGGTCAGGGGACGCAACAGAGCTCACAATGAAGGAGAAAGGCAAATCTGGGGTCAAGGCAGACACACCAAGGCCTTGGAACAAGAGACGTGTATAGTGCTCTACAAGAAAAGAGAGAAAGACATTACTTTGGAAAGGGGAGACATGCCTACAGATAATGCATGCATGTGTATTCTCAGGACAGGACCCTTTGGCCTTCTCAGTGTGTGTTTATTTTTCATTTGACAAAGAATTACGAATGAAAGAACACAGGTGAAAGAATACAATTAGTAATTATTTTTATGGGCAACAAGATTGGCTTCCTATAATTAATTCAGTGGACTGGGAATAATTTATTGCTAAAACTTTCTGTTTTATAGTTTATCATAAAATAAAATAAAAAATTGTTGTTGAAGTATCTTAAAGTCTCTGCATCGTGTAGTCCTTTTCATAGGAGACTCATCTTGGGTCAGATGAAATGGATAAATTCCCTAAAGATTTTCTCTCTAGTTATTTTTGGAGGCTCAGAAATAATCAATTGGAACAGTCTACTGAAAAAAAAATATGGCTTAAATCTTTCATCTGTTTTTCTACAATCAGATCCTTAGAATACTATTGTCAAATTTGGAGGTGATGTGTAAAGTGGAGTGAATTGCACATTTCAAGCTACGCCAATTTAGACTCTTACAAATACTTAAAGAGAGGATGTAGAGGAGAATCAACTTTCAGAAGCATGCAAGAGTATGTGAATTAAAACATTGCCCCCATTACATTAATTTACAAATTCCAGCTCCAGAGTGTGTTTTACATCAGATTAAACTTTTCTAGATCCATTTACAGAAGTGCAGTTTAACTCTACTTTGCACATCACCACTAAATCTAGCCCTGTGTTTGAATTTCAAGGATTATGCCTTCCACATGTGTTTGATTTTAAATTACTACTAATGCTGTTTTAGACAGCTTTGGGTATTAGCAGTGAGCACTCTCCCTTTTGATTATCACAAAAAAAAATTTAAGGTTATTAGTTCTAACACGAATGACAAGACTTTGACAAGATTCATTATTATTGATGGTCCATGTAGTTTGTAAAAGGCCCTAAAAGAGATGCAATTTGATCAAGCATATATCACTTGGATTTCATCTAAAACATTTTATTTTGCTTGGTCTGTGAGACTTCTTATAAGTCTTTGTGAAACCATTCATGTTTAGATAACTTAGTTTTAGAACATCGTGCTAGAGAGGATATTATTTTATTATTTCACTTGACCCATTAAACCCTACAATAACTAATGCCATAAACTCAGGGATTAAAAAGATGCTTACAGATTGTGCTCTAGACATAGTCACTCTTTAAACATCATTTTGATAGATAAGTTTAATCAACGCAGGATCATTAATAGATATATAAAGATAAGCTTTGTTGTGAGATAGTCTGATTCAGAAACTATGGCTAACCATTATAGGTGTCAGTCAAAGAACATTAGTTACACAAGATCTCAATGATTTCATCCTGGTACCAAGATGTATGATATTTAGAGAGATACCAAATCTCTGGATTTTCAGTTCACAGAGGTCCATACAGCCTTTTGTCAAACAAATTATTAATTTAGGGTAACAAACTAATACTGGTTATTAGAGTTATATTCTATTATCGCCAGAAGGTTGTATTTCTACTAATTCACATGTACATACAGTATTTCTGTAAAGTAGTAATTGTCACAGTTACTGGGATAACTGCACTGCTGACTCCTTCTGGTCCTGTTGAGTGCATCCTCTTTCAGGTCTCAGAGCTCTAGCCATCACCTGGCTTGGGATGGAATCACACAATTCTCCTATGTTCAGCCTGGGCCCTGGCCTGCACTTCTCTCAATCATGATTGCCTCAGCAGGTCTGAATTAGGCTCAGACCCCACAGTTCTGTTCCCTCCAGGGGAATGACAGTGGTAAATGGTGACCAATCAGCTTCCTTAATACAAAATATCATTCCTGTAGAACAAAAGCATTTAAAAGAAAACATATTAAAAACCATAAAGCAGACTATTTCACCCTCACTGTAGACATCATTTGGGGAATGACAGCTTGGATTTATTAAAGGCAATGTTAACTATAAAGGATACTCACGGTAACAACTGTCTACTCAAGTTTATATGAATGGACCTCCCCATTGCAGAAATGCCACCCACCCGCACCAATAGGTTGGGAAACTTGATGGTACCGGCTAGGTACAGATAGCATGTATGAAAAATTGGGATGGGGGTGGGGGATAATAGGAACCGATATAAAAAAAAGCCTCAAATATCGGGACTGTCCCTATAAAATTGGGACATCTGGTCACCCTAGGGCTAGCCCCAGCAGCAATGGTGACAAAACCACTTGCTAAGGGCTAATAGGTAGCTCCTCCCCCTGGGAGTCTGTCCTCTATTGGCCAGCTAGGGGACAGGAGCGCTGATGGGGAACGCTGACCACCCTCCTAGGATATAACTCAGTGCAGGGGCCATGTGGAGCCTCTTGCTGCTTCATTCTAGCATCCCACTCTGCCCAGCTGAACTTAGAATGGAAACTCGGCATGACAGATGCTGTGGGTCACCTGTTTAGGGGGGCAGAAAGATTTTTTTTATATCCCATGGGCCAATTGGCAGAGGACCAGGGAGTTTTGGGGTTTTTTGCCTTCCTTGCAGCATCTTCAAGCCACAGTAGGTTAAACAGGAACATGCCTACTACCTAACAGAGATACTGAGGATGGATTTTTTGTCCATTTTCCAGCACAGTGGAGAGAATAAAATGAACAGTTCCCAGGAATAGAAGATCTGGGATTTTGGTGATGGGCTTTGGACTCATACGATAGGGTGAGACCCTATGGCCTTCACCGGCTGAGGTCATACCATGTGGCCTTTGGAAGCAGAGATCCCCACCCTGCTGCACCCTCTGTCCCCCTCATGGTGGGGAGGTTGCTAGGACTCAGAGACAGCAGAGTCTGGGGGGCAGACTGAGGAGCCCCTACCCTGCATTATGGGTTATATGGCAAGGATCTCTGCATCTCTTGTGCTAGTTACAGGTATTATGGTAACCCCTGCACTGGTACCAATTAAATGCCTGCTATAGGAGAGTATTGGTGATAGGCAGCTAGTGCCTCTTGTGTGTTATAGTTTAATAAAAGTTGTAGCCGGTTACTTAATTCCACGCACGTAGCTGTCCTCATTTGCCACTGTGTTCACATCAAGGTACTCCATGATGCAGAAGCATATTTGAATTTCTTATACAATATTCAATACAATGGATTATATATGTTTAAAAATTGACTATAAATGTCATTTTTGTTCATAAAGGGACACATGCAGCATCATTTGTGACACAAAAAACATTTTTCACAAACAAGAGTGAGAAACTGCATATACACAAAGAGCAATTTGCTTAAATATATTACCCCAAAATGTGTCAGGTTCAATATACTGGCTCATTTTATTTTGAATAGTTAAATAAGTAGCTAAGAATTTTTCTATATTTAAAAAAAAAAAGTCAGAACACCTGAAAGATATCAGTTATGTAGTAGTTGTGCCAGATTTTCATATCTGATCAGTAAAGAAAACATCTCTTGCTTTTTAATGTACTCTCCCATTAAGTGATTTGTTTGAACCGAGGTATACACATCTCACAATTATTTTCTATTTTGAGTTGAGCCCTTAGTGTTTTTGCAAAGGAAAAAGGAAAAAAAGCTGTTCATATAAATGATGAGGATGATTTCCAAGTAAGCCTTTGGCAACATATCTGAATGAAGTGGGACCAGGGTAGAAATAAACTGGCTTCATGTCTCAAATCTCTATGGAGCTTAACAATGACTTCAGTAGAGAAACTAGGTTAAGGGAAGGACAGCCTGTTTCCTCAGTTGATAGACAGGCTTGAGAACAAAAAAACACAAACAAAAAATCCAATCATTCTAAGAATGAGTGCAGGCCTAGGAAAATAAAATTAATCCATAAGAACCTAATGCCTAAAACTCTTACTTGTATGAGGAGCCCGCTGCACGACTTGTGTGAGTTAAACCTTAAGGGAGGTTACCTCTTAAACAAATTAACCCATCTTAAAGCTGAATTGACATTATAAGTATCCGCAGACTTAATGTTAAAAGACAGTGTCATTTGATAAAAGTCAATAAAAACTCATCTGTTTTATAAGAACATAAGAATAGCCGTACCGGGTCAGACCAAAGGTCCACCTAGCCCAGTACCTGTCTACCGACAGTGGCCAATGCCAGGTGCTCCAGAGGGAGTGAAGCTAACAGGAATGATCAAGTGATCTCTCTCCTGCCATCCATCTCCATCCTCTGATGAACAGAGGCTAGGGACACCATTCTTTACCCTTCCTGGCTAATAGCCATTTATGGACTTAGCCACCATGAATTTATCCAGTTCCCTTTTACACACATTGTTATAGCTCCAGCCTTCACAACCTCCTCAGGTAGGAGTTCCCACAGTTGAGACTGTGGCGCTGGTGAAGAAGAACTTCCTTTTATTTGTTAAACTCTACCTATTCATTTCATGGTGACCCCTAGTCTTGTATTATGGGAACAAGTAATATATACTTTCCTCTTCTTCGAGTGCTTGTCATATCCATTCAGTTAGGTGTGCGCGCGCTGCGTGCACGTTCTGTCGGAAGAAACTTTATACCAGCAAACACTCGGTGGCGCCGGAGGTCGCCCCTAAGAGTTATGCCAGCTTACCTATATAACTGTCCCGGCCAGTTCCGCATGCCTGAGCTTCCATTCTTAACAAGAACCAGTAAGGTCGTCATTGGAACAGTTGGAAGCGTACTATCACGGGTAACTGAAACAGATTCGTCTCAGCCCCTAGCGATGCTCGTGTATCAGTTTGTTCGTGTCTAGTTCTTTTTCTCTTATGCTTATTCCATAACGAGTTATATAGTTTGTGATAGTAGTTAAAGTAGGATCCCGGGGGGTTCGCCCTTTTCTCCTCCCCGGCACTGGGCCCATGCCCGGTTCACCGGCTTCAACACCCGCGCGTGGCCTGTCGTCGGCCGTGCCCACAGGAGATCCGCACGACGCTGATTAAAGTGCTCGCAAGGCCCATCTTCAGACAAGTGCGCGTATCTGTAAGCGTTCAACCCCGACAACAAAGAGCGGAGCTACATCGCCTGAAGCAATTCTTGATGAGACAGCTCTAACTCCTCCATTCTCGGCACGGACTCTGCGCACTGGGACAAGTGCTCTTTCGCTCCAGACCAAGGAAGATCCCTTGCAACTCACACCCGTCACCGAGTCCGAATTCCTCTGCTGGCTCAGCTCCCGAGGCACATCTCCTCGAGGAGCTTGAAAGAAGCTACAAGCCGGTCTCTGCGGTACTTCTCAGACGACAACACCAGGTCAAACATAAGCGCGCTCCAAGTCGGATCACAACCACGGCACGCCAAACTGCTGCGCACCGCCTTGCTCTGCACCGTCAATTCCGGTCTCTCAAGAGCTGTTGAGTCCGGTGCCTACCAGCTCCCCAGCCCGTGCTGCGGTAGAGCTTGTCATACCGTCCACGCCGGAGACCTTCTCCACGGCGTGGGACCTCATTGCTCTCACAGAGCCTGAGCTGCCCCAACCTCTGACACCGCCGGTGCGGGTCATCCAGTTGCTGGGCAAACCTGCCATGGTGCGACCATCTTCCCCGGGCACCACTGAGCACCGTCTGTCTCGATCGGGATCCCGTGATCGTTCTTGGCCCCGGCACCGCTCCCGATCCCGGCGCCGCTCGCAGTCCCGGTACTGTTCTCCATCCTGGTACTGGTCGCACTCGTGGCACCGCTCGAGATCCTGGTCTCCATCGTACCATCGGCACCGCTCCAGATCCCGGCACCGCCGCACCTCTCGTAGCCGATCCAGACATGACGATGTTCGGCACCAGTCGACCTTCTGGCACCACGCTAGTCGTAGGTCCTGGTCCCACTCTCAACACCGCCATGGTTCCCGGTACCATTTGCCAGTACTGCGCAGGGAGGAATACTATAGACGCAGAGACCTGGTCCAGTCTACTTCAGCTCCCCCATGGCCGTCCCGTCATCCGTCCACCTCTTCGTACGCGGAAAGCGCCTCCTATGGGGGTTCAGACACTCAAGCTCATCAGGACCACGAACCACCCCAGTGGTCTTTCTGGACACCCTGGGCCTACCACCAAGCCCAAGGTGAACCAACGGGCCCATCACGCTCTGGCCATTCGGAGCACCAGGTACCTGAGGCCACTGTCAGCAGACCTCCCCCCGCTGATACGGAGGCAAGCGCTGCACAGGCTCCAGAACAACATGATGTTCCAGAGACGGAGGTCCACCAGGATGAGGCATCAGTCCAGGACCCACTCATCCCAGGGTTGTCATCATCATCTTCCCCGGATGAGGCGGTAGTGGGCACATCATCATCGGTGCCTCCCCCGATTGATCTGCGAGCACACCAAGATCTTCTGTGGCGCGTTGCCCAAAATATCAGCCTTCTCATAGAGGAAGTCCCTGAGGTGGAGGACCCAGTGGTTAGCATCCTATCAGTGGAAACGCCTATCAGAGTGGCCCTCCCCTTTATCAGGTCGATCCAAGCCAGAGCAGACACCATCTGGTAGTCCCCGGCTTCCATTCCACCGACAGCCAGGGGTGTAGAAAGAAAATACATGGTGCCTTCTAAAGAGTACGAATACCTTTATGTGCACCTCGCCCCTTGCTCGTTGGTGGTACAATCAGTCAACGAAAGGGAGCGCCACGGCCAGCAAGCCCCTGCACCGAAATCTAGGGAGGCCAAGCGCATGGACTTGTTGGGCTGAAAAATCTACTCTGCTGGAGGGCTTCAGCTCCGCGTAGCGAACCAGCAAGCCCTCTTAAGCTGATACTCCTATAACACCTGGGAGGCGGTCAGCAAGTTTACTGAATTGGTCCCCCAGGACTCCCGTCAGGAGTTCACAGCCCTACTAGAGGAGGGGAAAAGGGTTGCGAGAACCTCATTGCAAGCTTCACTAGATTCCGCAGATTCGGCGGCTAGAACGGTCGCCTCTGGCATAGCCATGCGGCGCATATCCTGGTTACAGGTGTCCGGCCTACCGCCAGAACTGCAATATACCATACAGGACTTGCCATTCGATGGACAAGGTCTTTTTTCGCAAAAGACGGATCCCAGACTGCAGAGTCTGAAGGACAACCGGGTTATCATGCGTTCACACAGAATGCATACCCCTCAGACTCAGAGACGGTCATTCCGTTCCCAACCTCAGCACCCTTACCCTCCACCTCGGCCGAGACAGGATTTTGCCCGTAGGAGAGGTCGTACCACCCGCAGGCGGCAGTCGGGACTTCCAGCGGGCAATAATTCCGGTCCCACCAAACCATCATCGGTACCTAAAACAAATTTTTGAAGGTGCGCCCGAGAGCAGCGTACCAATTCCCTCTTCGGATCCATTCCAGTTTTCCAACCACCTTTCCTCGTTCCTTCCGGCGTGGTCCCAGTTAACTTCGGATCGTTGGGTCCTCCATACGGTGGAACTTGGATACCGTCTTCAGTTTATCTCTCCGCCTCCTTCCCACTCTCCCTCCTCCCTGTCCCTCTTCAGGGACCCCTCTCACGAGCAACTCCTCATGCAGGAGGTTCACAAGCTTCTATCAATTGGAGTTATAGAGGAGGTTCCAGAGGAGTTAAAGGGCAAGGGGTTTTATTCCCGATATTTCCTGATCCCCAAGGCAAAAGGGGGGCCTCTGGCCCATCCTCGACCTATGCGAACTGAACAAGTTCATCAAGAAGTTCAAGTTCCGCATGGTGTCCCTGGGGACCATCATCTCCTCCCTGGATCCCGGTGATTGGTACGCCGCTCTTGACATGAAGGATGCATATTTCCATACTGCGATTTACCCCCCCACCCCACAGGAGGTATCTGCGCTTTGTGGTGAATCGGGTTCACTACCAGTTTACTGTTCTTCCCTTTGGTCTTTCGTCGGCCCCTCGGGTCTTCACGAAATGTATGGCGGTCATCGCCGCTTCACTACGCCATTGTCGAATACATGTTTTTCCTTACCTCGACGACTGGCTTATCAGAGGGACTTCCGAGGCTCAAGTCATCAGCCATGTCGACACCATCAGGGAGCTATTTACATGTCTAGGCCTGATCATCAATATGGACAAGTCCACCCTGGTACCCACGCAAAGAATAGAAATTATCGGGGCAGTGCTGGACTCCAACCCTGCAACAGCCAGTTTGCCCCCGCACCGGTTTCAGGCCATAGTCTCCCTTGTCCAAAGTCTTCAGAGGTTTCCAGCTTCCTCTGCCCCTACTTGCCTCGCTCTCTTGGGGCACATGGCTGCATGTGTTTTCATTGCAAAACATGTCAGACTGCGGATGCGCCCGCTACAAACCTGGTTCGCTTCTGTCTATCGGCCGAACAGGGACACCTTAGACATTATTCTGCCGGTCACACCGGAAGCTCTGAGCTCCCTCGCCTGGTGGAAGAGATCGTCCCAAGTGTATGCAGGCCTACCTTTCATCCTCCCCAGCCCTCTGCATCCCTAACAACGGACGCGTCCGCGCTGGGCTGGGGCGCCCACCTAAGGCACCTGCGCACCCAAGGCCTTTGGTCACCCCGGGAGCTGACACTTCATATCAATGTCTGAGAGCTCAGAGCAGTCCGCCTGGCGTGCCAAGCGTTCCTTGACCATCTACACGGCCGTTGTGTTGCAGTATTCACGGACAACACAACGGTCATGTATTACACCAACAAGCAGGGAGGGACGAGGTCGTCTCCCTTGCGCCAGGAAGCAATAAGACTGTGGGACTTCTGTGTAGCCCAATCCATAGACCTGGTGGCCTCCTTTCTTCCGGGGGTACGAAACACGCTCGCAGATTACCTGAGCAGGTCCTTCCTCTCACACGAATGGGCCATCCGCCTGGACGTTCTCCATTCGATCTTCCGGAGGTGGGGCTTTCCCCACATCGACCTGTTTGCGTCCAAAATGAACTGGAAATGCCAGGTGTTCTGCTCCCTACAGGGTCGTTCCCTGGGCTCCCTGTCGGACGCGTTCATGATTCCATGGATGGGCCACCACTGTTATGCCTTTCCACCGTTTCCCCTCGTCCACCGTGTCCTGCTCAAGATCCGCAGGGACAAATCCCGCCTTATCCTGATTGTGCCGGCTTGGCCGAGGCAGCACTGGTACTTCATGCTGCTCGACCTGTCCCTGTCGGACCCAATCCCCCTGCCGCTATGGCTGGACTTGATCACGCAAGACTTCAGCAGGCTTCACCATCAGGACCTACAGTCCGTCCACCTGACAGCATGGCTCCTGTCTGGTTAAGCCAGTCGGAGTTGAGCTGTTCTGCCGCAGTACAACAGGTGTTGCTCAGAAGCAGAAAGCCCTCCACGCGCTCGACATACCTCGCAAAATGGAAGCGCTTCTGCCACTGGTGTGCCCAACGTGGCCACTCTCCGTGTTTGGTATCAGTCCCCACTATCCTGGACTATCTATGGTCCCTCAAGGAACAGGGGTTGGCAATCTCCACTCTGCGAGTCCACCTTGTGGCTATATCCACCTTCCACCCAGGGGAAGCCGGCAGTACCATTTTTTCCCACCCTATGTCTTCCAGGTTCCTCAAGGGCTTGGAATGGTTATACCCTCAGGTCAAGCCCCCTACCCCTACCTGGGACCTGAACCTTGTTTTAAACAGGCTCATCGGGCCCCCCTTTGAGCTTTGGCCACATGCTCGCTACTATACCTGTCCTGGAAAACAGCTTTCCTAGTTGCTGTTACCTCGGCTGGACAAGTCTCGGAACTTCGTGCACTGGCTGTGGATCCTCCATATACTGTGTTCCATAAGGACAAGGTACAGCTGCGACCTCACCCGGCATTCCTTCCCAAGGTCGTCTCCGCCTTTCATGCGAACCAAGACATTTTTCTGCCAGTCTTCTTTCCAAAGCCGCACTCGTCGCGATGGGAATAACAGCTCCATACCCTGGATGTCCGGAGGGCTCTTGCATTCTACATCGAGAGGACCAAGCCCTTCTGACAATCACCGCAACTCTTTGTAGCGGTGGCAGAACGTATGAAAGGCAGGGCAGTCTCCTCCCAGGGCATTGCGTCTTGGGTCACGTCATGTATTCGATCTTGCTATGACTTGGCTCAAGTCCAGCTGGGCCATCTCAACGCCCACTCTACGCGGGCTCAGGCCTCATCTGCTGCTTTCTTGGCCCATGTTCCTATACTGGAAATCTGCCACGTGGCTACCTGGTCTTCTGTCCACACCTTTGCAACCCATTACGCATTGGTCATACAATCCGAGACGTATGCCACACTTCGGCTTAGCGGTTTCATCATTCCGAACGTCTCTGCTCCGACCCCACGCCTAGGTAAGGCTTGGGAATCACCTAACTGGAATAGATAGAGCAAGCACTCTCAAGAAAGAAAGACGGTTACTCACCTTTGTAACAGCTGTTCTTCGAGATCTGTTGCCTCATATACATTCCACCAACCCGCCCTCCTTCCCGCTGTGGAGAGCCAGCAAGAAGGAACTGGAGGGTGCGGGCCGGTAGTATATATCAGGTGCCATAGCGAACCACTCTGGGGCACCTGCCGGCCCACTGAGTGTTGCTAGGGTAAAGTTTCTCCGACGAATGTGCACGCGGTGGCGCACACCTACTGGAATGGATATGAGCAACACATCTCGAAGAACAACAGTTACAAGGTGAGTAACCGTCTTTATCCACTTTCTCCACATCACTTATGATTTTATATACCTCTATCATATCCCCCTTAGTCTCCTCTTTTTCAAAAACTGAGGGCCTAGCCTCTTTAATCTTTCCTCATATGGAACCCTCTCCAAACCCTAATCATTTTAGTTGCCCTTTTCTGAACCTTTTCTAGTGCTAGAATATCTTTTTGAGTGAGGAGACCACATCTATACACAGTATTTGAGATGTGGGCATATCAATGGATTTATATAAGGGCAATAATATATTCTCAGTCTTATTCTCTATCCCCTTTTTAATGATTCCTAATATCCTGTTTGCTTTTCTGACCGCCCTCTGCACACTGCAGGACATCTTCAGAGAACGATCCACCGATGACCCAAGATCTATTTTCCTGACTTGTTGTAGCTAAATTACCCCCATCATATTGTTATGTATAGTTGGGGTTATTTTTCCAATGTGCATCACTTTACATTTATCCAATTAAATTTCATTTGCCATTTTGTTGCCCAATCACTTAGTTTTGTGAGATCTTTTTGAAGTTCTTCACAATCTGCTTTGGTCTTAACTATCTTGAGTAGTTTAGTATCATCTGCAAACTTTGCCACCTCACTGTTTACCCCTTTCTCCAGATCATTTATGAATAAATTGAAGAGGATTGGTCCTAGGACTGACCCTTGGGGAACACCACTAGTTACCCCTCTCCATGGCACCTCCTCTCCCCTCACCACTAGTCACCCCTTGTGACATGGGCCTCTTATTTCCCCTTTTTAGCCCAAATTGTTCATAGGTTCCTTTATCTAGTGTGTGTGTTAGATCTTTTGTTTGTGAAGTTTTTGCATCAGAAGAAGTTGTCTTGTTTGCTGGTATAAGATTTGACTAGGAAATAGTGCCTTTTCATTCAGACACCTCCAGGCATGGATGTCCTATAAATTCACATATATTATTATTTCCTGCCAAATATCTATTATATAGTTACTATTCCAATTGTTAGCAATAATATAGATTTTTCGTTATCCATATCCCTAGCTGTAGCTATAATTATCTGCTTGTTTTTGGAAGTATTCTCATTGACTTCTTATAGTTCTGATCACTGTTGCCCAGGTCACAGTCATGAATAATCTTAAACCTAGGTATTTTGCTAATGTAGTAGTTCTGAACATGGAATACTTTTCATTGCTGTTCCCTATCATTTAAATGTAATTCTCTGCAACACTGCTGTATCTCTAGTGTTGGTAACAGAGGTTATTACTTCTGACAACGTAAGCACTTGATTTTTTTAAAGTGAAACACTGCCCCCCTGTGCTTCAGTATAAATAGGGGAAGTTTAAGAAACTTAATTTAAGCCTTTCACCCTCCAAAAATCAAGTCTATGAAGATATGATTCTGATGAACATTTTTGCTAGAGGGATTGGTTTAAACAGAGCAGATGGAAATAGGCAGTCAGTTTCCACTGTTTTGCTGCCTTTGGGTGTCTTATAATGGGGATTTACATACATATAGCATAATGCATGAATTTTACTAGTGTTTCTAAGCTTTTAGCAGATGACTTTGCTAGTAGTTTGAAAGAGTGGGAGATAGATGACTACCTGCCAAGTCTGCAATATACTTTTTTGCAGTTGGAAATATCAGCAGGTTACTATTTTTATTACTCCACAGGTTTTGTTGCTTGCCAATTGCCATTGTGAGTGTTGGTAGCAATCCAGTAGAGATCAGGAAGAAGTGTTTATCAGAAAGTGTGAATGAAATGAGGAAAGGGAAAGGGTAAACAAGGAACAATGTTGGTTAAACATAGCTAACAAGACAAATTTAGAAATCTCATTGAAGCGGAGCTCTCTGCTAAAACAAACAAACAAACAAAAAACACTACAGGAGAAATATTGTAAAATAGAAACGAACAATGAAGGTGTGCTTTATATATTCCCTTGATTCCTGTCTCCGCTACTGGACAAACCCACAAGCTAGGAATTATCAAAAAGCCAAAATGATGTTGAGGAGCATTCTGGGAGGACAACTATTCATGGCAGGAATATTAGAGAGACAAATACAGTAGCTATGTAGCCGCTAAAACTGGACAGAAATTACAGGTGAACTGGAGGAAACAGGACAAGATCACATAGGTAAATTCTAGAAAGGAAACAGTATCAAACAAAGGAGTTAAATACAAAGATGTAGGAAAATGGCCAAAATAAAAACTGTATATGCAAACACATATACTTAACTTTACAGTAGCCCCATTGAAATCAATAAAATTTCTGATGGCAGTAAAGCATAGGAATAAATACCAGTATGAGAAGCTTAAAAGCAAAATTTTGTTAACTGAAATGCCTGGCAATAGAATAGGATCTTGACACAATAGACATTTCTGAAACACAGTAGTATGACAGAAATCAATGCAATACTAATGATACCTGGTTATAAACCAAACAGATAAGGAAATGGAGCTGCAGGAGTAGCACTTCACCTAAAGTTCCATAGAATACGAGATAAAATTTCTGAGTGGAAAGGACCCTGCATTAAATTTTACATGGATACACCTTAAACCAGTAAGTTCCTCTATCAGCTTCCTCATCAGGAAAGGGATAATGAGTGCATAACATTAAGGGAGATCTGGGTGGTAACTGAGTCTAATAAAACAGTAATAATGGGAGGTTTTCAGCCACCATCATATAAACTGAGGAAATGGAATACAAGGACAAGGCGTAGAGAAGCTATTTCTAAACACCTTAAAGAATCACTTCTTGGAACAACTAATTCCATATCTGACTAGGGGAGAGGGGAATCACAACTTTGCCTAAATTACACACAGGTGTTGGTTCATGACATAACTATAGCTGACCCTTTGAGGAATAGCGACCACCTTATAAGTTGATCATCCTCAGGGGGAGAATTCATAGCAAAAAACTAGCAATGAGACATCGCATTTTGGAAGGAACAGAGGGTTAAAAAATGAAGGAAACTAGTGAAAGAAATCCCCAAATTAAAATCCTCACATATCATGGGGACTACTTAAACATTTCTTAATGGAATCTTAAAGAAGATATGCCTAGGCCTAAACAAAAAACAAAAAACAAATTAAAAAAGAAAAAGCAGGAAGATAAGAAAACAACCCCAAAACAGTATGGTTAAATGGCAAGATACATGAGACTATTAAGTGACACGTAACCTTCAAAAAGTGGAAGTAATGAAATGTACAAAATGAGAGCTGGCCTTGTGTTGTAGAGAAAGTGTGCATGATAATGCCAAAGGTTTGCCTAATCAAAGCTTGTACCTTATTTTCTAAAAGGATTTTTTCACTATCCCCTCAGAAGATACCCAAAATTCTGTAGAAATTGAATGCATGCATCCGAAGAGAATTTTACTGTTAGTTTTCACAAAAAACCAAACCTGCTTTGTATCTGGCATTAGCTGCACGGTTTATGTGGAAAAGTAGTTACTGGGTCTAGTTGCAGATGAGAGTGGTGCATGTATTTAGTAATAAGAAGAAGCTGTTTGCAGATTACCTGCAGTAAACATTCAGGACAGTTTGAACCGCAGATCTTCCTGGAAATGATGAGCCGCAATCTAATCTGACCTTCTGAGAGGACAATCACTTTGTAGTTATTTGATGAGATGGGTACACAGTTAGCATTTTTTATGGTTCAGAACACTGAATTATTGAATACAGTGACACAAGAAATTTATAGATACTGTGCATATTGCCTAGAACTGACCAAATTGATTTTTTTTTTAAATTTGGCATCTGAACTGAAAAATCCAAAGATTTTTGGTGGCTCCAAAATGGATTTTTTTTTGGTTATTTTCTCCCAAAAAATCATGTTGCTTATCACAAAGTGTTTGTTTGACCTGATCTGAAATTTGGTGGTTTCTCCACCTCCCCATATTTTTGGAGAGTTTTGCCTTTTAAAATATAAAAGGAGGTAAATTTCAAAATGGAATGTTTCAAAAATGAAAAGCTGAAATATTTATTTAAAAAAACTCTTGAAATGAAATGTTAAAACTTTAAAAAAAAAAAAACTCGCCTTTGAACCCACCTCTCCTCCCTTTGGCCAATACTGCTTGCCAAATTTGACTCAAATTGTGAAGTTTCAGTTGACCCCAGACTGCATTTGTCAAAAAATAACCTGTTATTTGTCCATCTCAGCTCTAGTATAGCATATCTGTATGGAAGGTGTCAATGGCTGCAGACCCCATTACAGCTGATGAAGGCTAAATGGAAAGAACAATTATATATTTCAGGGATATTTAGGTAAAGGGACGATAAAAAAAATACTGCCCAAGGGGCTGACCTGCAGGTCAAGGTTAGAGCAGAGTTAAACTGCATGGCCCAAGGGGTTTCCCTGGGACTGACTGTGAAACACAGGGGAATCAAAGTGCGAGCCTCTTCTGCACAGTTCCTTGTGGCCCTCCCGGTGCACTTTCAATCCCTCTTGGGTTCCTTCAATCAATTACCAGACTTACGTTGTCTTAAGAACATACACACCCTTTGTGGGGTCTGATTTATTAATTTTTCTACAAAGGATGACTGTTAGTTGCCTCAGCTCACTCTATTCTGGGTCCCTGTAAAACTGCTGGTCAGCAAACTGTTCTGGTTCAGGAGACCACCCTCCCCTTCCTGGAGCTGGGACTGGGCTTCAAACCATCATTCTCTCCCCTCATAGCAGGAGCTTCAGCCCTTCTCCTTGGCGCTAGGTTATAATTTATTTCTGTTGGGTCTTAGCCAGTTTTTTTCTTAGCCAGCCCCTTTCCCCCCTCAATTAATCCTCAGGCTAGCCTGAAGACCCAACAGGCAGCCTCCTCCTGGTGGTGTCTGCTCTGTGTTAACTCAGGGTTCTTCAGGGGCCTTCTTACTCCCTAGAGCATCTGCAGACATCTATGTTGCTAGAGGGAGGAAGCAGCATTCTCCTAGATCATTCTTAATTGATTAAGGGGGGGAAGAAGGGAGCCTTGGCCTGTCTTCTCTGCAAGGCTCCAGGTCCTTAAAACTAGAGTGACAGAAATATTTCCCAAGCACTGTTCATTCCTGGGACTGCTAACTCTCTCTCCATATCCCCCTTCAGTCCTTATATTGGACCTTTTAAACCCTCAAGGGGGCATGGCACATAGTGAGGTGGGCTGACTAATAGAGACTATTGCTTTTAAGGGCTAGACTACCCCGCCACAAGGGACTGGGGATCGATTGCTTGTAGCTGTGTCTGTTTTTGTATGAGAGACCAGCAGAAAGCAGGAGAAGAAGTCATGAGCACGATCCTGGGAGAAAGCCAAAAGATAGAGCTCCTTTTGGGCACAGGACTCTCTGGAAAGGCAGACTTGGGGAACTGCCTGCTGTTGTTTGGGTTCAGGGAAGAGAACAGTGTGTACATTTTTGGTAAATAAATAGGATTGAAATAATTGACTCGTATCATCAGTTTCTCCAACAGAAACAACTGGACATGGCCTCGACCATTGGCTAACCACTCAGGCCAAGAGGGGCAACACACACACGCGAACAAGGTGCCTATCCCATGTGCTACATGCCTTTGTATTATTTTTAAATAATTGTCAAACAGACACCACTCCCCCATATACAGCAATAGCTAGTTACACCTTACAGCACAGAAAAAAATAACCACTCTCTTTAGAGACTGCCACTCAACTGCCCCTTCACCTCACATAAAAAGATAAGCTTTGACACACACCTTGAGGGTCAGCAAATACAGCTTATTTCAGACTAAGAATGAGGAGATTGAGGTAGGACTGCCAAGTCTCACATCCACCTGAGGTACTTCCTGGCAGTATATAAGCATTTGCAACTTCTGGCCACAGAAGGATTCTGTGATAGAGGCTGCCTACTCAGCAGGTAGCCTCTTCACTCCTTTCAGGCTTCCCCACCCACACAGCTACAACTCAAAATTCACCCAACCCAGTGTCCCAGGCACCTTCCTGCATCCAGCACAGTCCAGCACACCCACACACCTCCCTAAGACACCCCAGCATGCACCTCGCTAAATTTTGTGTAGCTCCATGTCCTGCCACCTTATGGGGAAGAGAGTGTTGACTAAAAGTTAGTTGTAGCTATGCAAATAAGTTCATTAAATAATTTGCATAGAATGTCCCATAGGAGCAGCACAGACCTTTGGGGGTGACTTCCAAGGCCAAGGGGTCCTCACAAAGAATACCCTTACCAGCAGATCATTCTTTCTGTACTGCAAGAGCTCCAGCTTAGGTGTCTCCAGTCATCTCAGCTGCAGCAGTATAGCTAGAGGGAGAAGCGATTCCTACACTATTTTTGGCTTTGGAGGTCTGTGACAAATTTTTATGATTCCATGCATGCCCCAGTTTCCCTCTGCTTTGCATTACTGTGTACTGAATGTAAAGGGAAAGAATGAGATGTTGGCTTAGCAGCCTTGTTGGAAAGCAGGGTAATTAACCAATTGACTAAAGTCTATAACTGTGAATAGAGGATCAAAACAGACAATGTGAACCCCACTATCTGGGTTATTCACACCTAGTGACCAACAGCCAAGAATAAAGGAGATTTCCCCCCCATTTCTTTACAGGAAAGCAGAGCAAAGGTCCTAAGCAGAGAACAAAGGAGAAAGGTGTCAAGTGGCTGGGCTCGCAGAGATACAGCACACATACAACTGGATAGGTTGGCCTTAGGGAAAAAGGCGCCCTGGGCGAACTTGGATTTTGGCATCCCTGACCCCCACTGCCTCCTCCCCATCACACCTGGCACCCACTGCCTCCCTGGATTTCCCACCCATCCCTCTATCCATCCCCTGCTGGCCCCTGCTGCCTCCCCAGGCTCCCCACCCTCCCCATTGCCCTTGGGCTCCACTGCCTTCCCTCCCACCACTGATTGCCCCAAGCTTCCTTCAACAGCTTTGCACCCCAGGCCTACCCCATTCCTTGCCTCTTGACCATAGTGCCCCCTAACCATGGCGCCCTGTGAGGTGCCCCACATCACCTACCTTCCAGGCCAGCCCTGCACCTGGAACCAAAGACAAAGGAACAGAGACAAAGAGAGCCAAGATGGCTCAAGGGACCCCTGACTTGGTGTTAGCCAGTCTGAAATCTGACAACTTTTGCCGTTCTATGCTAACCTAAGGCCTTTCAGATGCTGTATGTCAGGTGACAAATTTTTACCCTGTTTGCAAATGCTTACTGGGAACATTGCACTCTAAAGACAAATGCAAATTATTACATTTAGGAAAGTGAAGGGAAAATCAAATACGTGACTACTAAATGGAGGAGAATTGGCTGGGTGGTAGTACTGCTGAAAAGGATCTGGGGGTTATAGATGATTAATTCAATTTGTGATCAATATGATGCAATTGTAAAAAAGGCCAATATTCTGGGGTATATTAATGGAAGTGTCATATGTAAAACTGTGGGTAATTGTTCCACTGTACTAGGCACTGCTGAGGCCTCAACTGGAATAATGTGTCCAATTCTGGGTCCCACACTTTAGGAAAAATGGGACAAATTGGAGAGAATTCCGAGCTGAGCAACAAAAATGATATAAGGTTTAGAAAACTTGACCTATGAGGAAATGTTAAAAAAAATTGACATGTTTTAGTCTTGAGTAAAAAGGACTGAGAGGGGACTGGACAACAGTCTTCAAATTTATTAAGGATTGTTACGAAGAGGATGGGGATCAAGCAATCATTCTCCATGTCCACTAAAGATAGGGCAAGCAGTAATGGGCTTAATCTGCAGCAAGGGAGATTTTGATTAGATATTAGGAAAAAACCTCTAACCATAAACTCAGCATTTCACCCTTTGGCACTGGGGCACTTGGAGTAAATCAGTCCTACTCCAGATGTTTAATTCTTAACCCTGGTTTATTTATAGTATTTACAGGGCAGGCCCTAAGATTGCCCTGAGAAGTTTCTTTAAACAAACAAAAATAATAACTCCTAACTCCCACTGGAGTACTGTCTCTTCTTATGCTGGCTACCAATCACCAGCCACCCTTTCCAACCACTCTGAGCCCAGCTGCATTTCTCACATAAAAATAAACACAAGATTTCCCTTGTAGAGAAAAAAAAGACAACAGATCTTTACCTCACAAGACTTCTCCCCTCTACTGTACACAATCCTTCCACAACTTCCTTGTCAACCCTCCTGACCTTCACTGGAAGAGGTTTTAAAGGTCACAGGCTGCCCTTAATTAGACTCAGGTATCCATAATTAACCTGAGGTAACCTCTTTCAGTTCATAGGAAAAAGGGCTTTAACCATTCTAAGACTGATATGTCTGACTTCAACCCCCATTCTTTTAGAACTGCCAGGCCTGACTTGGCCAGCAAGGGTAGTTAAGCTCTGGAATAGGCTTCCAAGGGATTCTGTGGAATCCTCATCATTGGAGGTTTTTAAGAACAGGTTGGACAAATACCAGTCAGGTTTGGTATAAGCTTACTTGGTCCCACCTCAGCACAAGGGGCTGGACTTGACCTCTCGAGGTCCCTTCCAACCCTACATTTTTATGATTCTATGAAGTAAAGACAGGTCTCCTACAGAAGTCTAGTTTGGCTGGATTCACAGCAGGGAGCTATGGTGAGAGACAGGGCTTGTGGGTGCCCTAAGATCTGTTTCAGACATTGGAGGCTACAGGCCTGACTCTGTGGAACTGTGTGGGTCCTTGAGGCCTGGCACACTAAAGGGGTCACTCCCCGTGGACTGATTACAAGCTGGGACATAGACCAGACTCTGTGGATCCATGACAGGGTCCAAACCAAGACTTTAAGTTCC
Organism: Chelonoidis abingdonii; assembly: GCF_003597395.2. NCBI lineage: Eukaryota > Metazoa > Chordata > Testudines > Testudinidae > Chelonoidis > Chelonoidis abingdonii. The sequence goes on along the minus strand of NC_133778.1, from coordinate 34,653,359 downwards.
ACCTGGACACTACCGCTAGCAACGCAGATTGAGACGCTCCTGTGCAGGACCTCATCATGAGATGTGATGCTGAACTCTGTGCCAGCTTCAGTTTCTAAATTAATTTAAGAAGTAATGTAATTACGTTAGGGCCTCCAATATTTACCTGTTGGATGTTTCTCTGTTCTTTGCTGCATGACCTGTCATTGAGCTGTCACAGAAGTCAGTGGGAATTTTGTCTTAGAATTCAACAGGAACAACAGCAAGTCCTTAGTCCTGAAAATTAGGATTCAGTGCAGGAGTCTGATGTATCCATGAAATGTGTCATCCAAATGGATAAATATTAATACAAAGGCAAAAAATTTCTTCCTGTTCTTTCAGAAAAGGTTCACATTAAATTAAAGATGGTCTAGAGCTGAAGTAACACAGGCATAGTTGTCAGACAATTCCCTCGGATTAGGTAGAAAAGGACATGGAAAGAGTAAGAGCCATGAGACACTTAAATGACAGTGATTTATATATTTTTTTTAAACAAGAGGCAAGAGAAAACTGATAAAACAAAAGACCAAACCTCTTTTCCACTCAAGCCTCTCATCCCTAATATTTCACTAAGAAGTGTAAAAAAAGTCATTTAAAATTGCAAATCCTAACCCAATTGACACATTTACTATAGAGTAGTTAAGTTATGGTGTACATCTTGAGTTGCACACCTTCACTTACACCTTTGTGGCAGAGATGTCCTTCAGAGTATGAACAGTGTAAATGAGGGTGTCGCTGGGGCTCGACCCTCCCTGGTGAGGAGGGGAGCCACACCGGCCTCAACCTGTCGTCTGAGGGCCTCGGTCCTTGGAACTGCAGCCCACTGTCTGGGTAGCTCGGTCCCTGTGGATAGGACCGGGCAATGGCACAGTCAAAGGGGGCCCAGCCCTTTGTTCGGGTGGGGCATCAAACGCACAGCTATCTCAGCTCCGGCCCTCCTGATTCAGAGTAGGGCTGTCAAGAGTTCAGGTCGCTCGGGCCCTTTGGGACAGGGCCGAGCAGTGGCACAGTCAAAGGGGGCCCCGCCCTTGGTTCGGGTGGGGCACCAAACACACAGTTATCTCAGCTCCGGCCCTCTTGATTCAAGGTCGGGCTGTCAGGAGTTCAGGTAGCTCGGGCCCTTTTGGGCAGGGCCGAGCAGTGGCACTGTCAAAGGGGGCCCAGCCCTTGGTTCGGGCAGGGCACCAAACACCCAGCTATAGCAGCTCTGTTTAAATGGCCTCCTTAGGCCGGGGAGAGGGGGATTCTGCTACCCGGGGACGGGTGGCAGGGGGAATGCAGGCCCACCCACTCCACTGCGTTCCAGCCCGGGGCCCTGGTAGCGGTGGTCACCGCTGCAGGTGGTCAGTGGGGATCCTGACCGCAACACGCTGCCATGGGTACCGGAAAAATCTACAGCCTGACTAGCGTTGGCTGCCCCCGGGCTACTTCCAGTATCCCCCTCCGTGCCTACCTGGTCTGTGGTGTCAGCTTCAGGGAAGTCCCACAACATAGGTTCCTCGCAGCTAGGGCTGGGCGGCAGGTCCGGTAGCTCCTCCGGGAAGTCCGGCCAGGCCTGCTCCGGGGTTTCCTCAGGGCCGTAGCAGGGACGGGGGCAGCTCTGGCAGCTCCTCGTCGTAGCGAGCGCGGGGAAGCTCTGGCAGCTCCTCGTCGTAGCGAGCGCGGGGAAGCTTTGGCAGCTCCTCGTCGTAGCGAGCGCGGGGAAGCTCTGGCTAGTCCGGGCACCGGCCCCCGGCCTCAGCAGCTTCCCAGTCAGGAGCACCTGCTGGCAGGTCTGCTCCTGCCGGCGGCTGGGCTCCAACTGAGGGCCAGCTTTTATCCTTCCGGGTTGCCGCCTGACCCTCTGAGGGGCGGGACCTCCACTCAGAGGCCCCGCCCCTATGGGTGATTGATGGGGCTCGACCCTCCCTGGTGAGGAGGGGAGCCACACTGCCTTGTTAAAACCCTCCCCACTCAAGTCTGGCTCCTGCTCATTGGGGCCGGGCTGTTCCACCTCTTCGAGGCGGGATAGGAAGTCTGCGTTAGCATGGTCCTTGCCAGCCTGATGCTGGATGGTAACGCATAGGGCTGCGAGGCCAGGTACCAGCGCATGATGCGGGCATTGTTGTCCTTCATACACATGAGCCATTGAAGGGGCGTGTGGTCTGTGATGAGAGTGAAAGGGGCGCCCAGGAGGAAAAACCAAAGGGCCTCGCAGGCCCACTTCACTGCGAGGGCCTTCCTCTCAATCACTGCATAGTTCCGCTCTCGAGGAAATAGCTTTCAGCTTAGGTACAGTACTGGGTGGTCTCCTCCGTCCCCTTCCTGAGACAAGACCGCCCCTAAGCCAACGTCAGACACGTCCGTCTGGAGGATGAATGGCTTGTCAAAATCTGGACTATACAGGATGGGTTCCTGGCACAAGCAGCTCCGGAGCGTTCTAAAGGCCACCTCACACTCAGGGGTCCATTGTATCTGTCGAGGGCTATTCTTAGTCAACAGCCCGGTCGAGGGTGTGGCAATGGACACAAATTGCGGGATAAACCGCCGGTAATACCCCACGAGTCCCAGGAAGCGTCGCACCTGTCATTTTGTTGTTGGGCGGGGGGGCACTCTGCAAGGGCTTGTACCTTCCCCACGAGGGGTTTTACTTGCCCCTGCCCGACGGTATAGCCGAGGTAGGTGGTCTCCTGCCAGGCTATCCGACATTTCTTGGGGTTCGCCGTCAACCCCGCCTGCCGCAGGGTTCTGAGGACTGCCGCGACCTGGTTTAGATGGTCTTCCCAGCAACGGCTGTAGATCATGACGTCATCTAGGTATGCGGCCACGTACTCCTGATGCGGCCGCAAGAGGTGGTCCATGAGCCGCTGAAAGGTCGCGGGGGCCCCATGGAGACCGAAGGGCATCCGGGTAAATTGATAGAGTCCCGACGGGGTGGCAAAGGCAGTCTTCTCTTTAGACGCCTCCTCGAGCGGGATTTGCCAGTAACCCTTGCTAAGGTCCAGCGTGGTGATAAACCGGGCCTCCCTGAGGCAGCCCAGCAGCTCGTCGACCCGGGGCATCGGATAGGCATCGAAGCGGGATATGGTGTTGACTTTCCGGAAATCTATGCAGAACCGATGGGAGCAGTCTGGTTTGGGCACCAGGACCACCGGACTGCGCCACTCGCTCCGGGATGGTTCGACGACCCCCAGGGCCAACATGGCCTGGACCTCCTCCTCGACTTCCTGGCACATTTGGTACGGTACCGGCCGGGCGGTTTCCCGTATGATCTTCCTGGGCTCGGTTTGGACCGTGTGACAGGTTAAGGTCGTGTAGCCCGGTAGCGCCGTGAAGGTCTGCCGGAACGCCCGCAGGAGACATTTGGCCTGTTTACGTTGTTCATCCGTCAGGGAGCACCCCAGCGCGGGCTCAGTTAAGTCCTCCGTCTGGGCCACCTCTGGACCTAGCTCCAATTCCGGCAGGCACGGGTCGATCAACAGGTCCTCCCGGTCACGCCACGGCTTCAGCAGGTTGACATGGTACAAGTGCTTCTCCTTCCGGCGGCCCAGTTGGCGAATTTCTTAATTAACGGGCCCCACCTTCCGAGTTACCTCGTAGGGGCCCTGCCAATGGGCCAATAACTTTGATTCCCTGGAGGGTAGGAGCAGCAGAACCCGGTCTCCGGGAGCAAACTCTCGCACCTGCGCTTCTTGATTATAACTTCGCTCCTGCCTCTCTTGGGCTACCTTCAGGTTTTCCTGCTCCAGGGTCCCTGCCTGAGTAAGGTGTTCCCGTAGCCGGAGGACGTACTGGAGGAGGCCCTGGGTTGGGGAGGCCGACTGCTCCCACGTCTCCTTCATTAAGTCCAGGAGGCCCCGTGGCCTCCGTCCGTACAAGAGTTCGAAGGGGGAAAATTTGGTCGACGCCTGAGGGACCTCCCGAATGCTTGTAGCAGAGGTGGTAGGATTTGGTCCCAGTGGCGTAGTTTGTCTGGTGGGAACCTTTTCAGCATGTCCTTGAGCGTACGATTGAACCATTCTACCAACCCATCCTTCTGGGTGTGGTAGACGGAGGTGTGGAGTTGTTTTACCCCCAGGAGTTGGCAGACCTGTTTCAGTAACCGGGACGTGAAGTTAGTGCCTTGGTCGGTCAGGATTTCTTTAGGCAACCCCACGCGGGAAAACACCTTCACCAGTTTGCCCGCGATGGTCTGGGCCATGATGCTCCATAGGGGGATAGCCTCCGGGAACCGGGAGGCGTAGTCGACAAGGACCAGGATGTACTGGAACCCAGCCATGCTCTGGGCAAGTGGGCCTACCAGGTCCATGGTGACTCGCTCAAACAGTGTTTCAACCAGTGGCATGGGGACCAAGGGCATCTTGGGTACCTGAGGTGGGGCGGCCAACTGACACTCCGGGCAGGAGTTGCTGTATCGCTTTATGTCACCATCAAGCCCCGGCCAGTAGAATCGGGTCCGAATTCGGGCAAGGGTCTTCTTGTGCCCCAGGTGTCCCGCTGCTGCTACATCATGGGCCAGGCTCATCACAGCCCATCGGTGGCAGCAGGGCACGAGAAGTTGCATCCGGGGGTCCCGATCGACCCGATACAGTCAGTCCCGCCGGAGTTCAAAGTGTGGCCACTGCGTGGCCCGATGAGGGTCGACAACTGACCCATCGACTGCCGCGAGTTGCTCATAGGCCTAGCTGAGAGTGGGATCGGCCCGCTGGTCCCGACAGAAGTCCATGTCAAAGCGAGGCTTGGAGGAGGTTTCCTCCCCCGGACCTTCGGCCTCTGCGTTTCCTGCCCCAACCTCCTCGGCATCCTCTTCTGTCTCCAACGGGGGCTCCTGGGTCTCGGCCTCTAAGGCCGGTATGGACCGGAGGAGCCCCTCAAAGGCGGGCCAATCGCATCCCAGGATCACGGGGTAGGCTAGTCGGGGGGCCAAGCCGACTACTAGCGACCGAGTGAGGCCATTGACAGTTAATCAGGCCCGGGCACTCGGGTAGGGTCGGACATCCCCGTGGATGCACTGTAAGTGGATGGGCCCCAGACCGGGATCGATCGGTGGTCCCAGAGCCCGGCGGACCAGCGTTTGGCCACAGCCCGAGTCAACTAGGGCCGTTGTGGCTCGATCCCCCACGACCACCGGGATCGTGAGTCTGGGAGGCTGGGGCTGTCAGGCCCGGCCTTCCCCTGCACAGACCTGCCCAAAGTCACATTCCATCTCGGGACAGTCACGTTGTAAGTGGTCAGCCTTCCCACATCCGAAGCAGGGTCCGATTTCCGGGCGTCCACCCCGGGGACCGCCGGCTCGAGGGCTTCGGGGTGGGGGGGGCGCTTTGGCGTGTCCCTGACAGGCCCACAGGGGAGACCCGTGGAGCTGAGTGCGGGGCAGGATCCAGGCGTTGGGCCCGGAGGGCCGACCTGGGGTATGGTCTGCGGTTCGGACGCCGTGGCCCGGACGAAACAGATGCTCTCTTTTCTCCGCGGGGTTGGTCAGGCCCCGGGGTGGGTAGCCGAAAGGTGGGCCCCATAGAAGCCTCCGCAGCCAGGAAGTCGTCCATCAGGGAGACCGCCGCCCCCAGTGTGGCTGGCCGGTGGCAGAGTACCCAGGCCCTTCCCCGGGCAGGCAGAATATGCACAAATTGTTCTAAGACCACCTGCTTGGTCACTTCCTCCGCCATGCGGGTTTCCGGTTGGAGCCAGTGGCGGCAGGCCTCCTTCAAGCCTTGGGCAATCAGCCGGGGATAGCCGCCTGTCGGGTAGGTCTGGCCCTGAAACCGTTGCCTGAAGGTTTCGGGACTGACATTCAAGGCGTCTAGGACCGCCGCCTTCACCCGGTCGTAGTCCTTGGCGTCCTCCATCGCCAGCCCGCAATAGGCAAGCTGGGCCAGTCCGGTTAGGTACGGGGCCAAGAGAGTGGCCAATTGGTCTCGGGCCCATCCTGCGACAAGGGCCACGTGCTCGAAAGTGACCAAGAAGGCCTCAGGGTCATCCCCCGGGCCCATCTTGGTCAGGTGCAGGGGAACCGGCGGACGAGAGCCCCCGGCGTCTTCTCCTGTGGCCCCGTCGGCGGGGCCGGACGAAGGCCTGAGAAGCAGCTGTAGCTGGCCTCCTAGTTGCTGGATCAGCTGTTGCTGGTGCTCCAGCTGAGCGGCATGTTGCTGCTGTTGCTGCTGGAGGTGCGTGGCATCCCGCTGTTGCTGCTGTTCGAGATGGGTGGCCTGCTGCTGTTGCTGCAGCAGCAGTTGCGCCGCCTGCTGTCATTCCTGGCTCTCCGCCAGTAGCTGGAACAGCCGTTCGATATCCATGTCTCTGGCTAGGGAGGGCTGGTTGCGCTACCGTCCTCCTACCAGCCCCTTCTCACAGGGGCGAGGGGTTCAGCTCCCCATTTCTGGTACCAGTTGTAAATGAGGGTGTCGCCGGGGCTCGACCCTCCCTGGTGAGGAGGGGAGCCACACCGGCCTCAACCTGTCGTCTGAGGGCCTCGGTCCTTGGAACTGCCGTCCACCGTCCGGGTAGCTCGGTCCCTGTGGATAGGACCGGGCAATGGCACAGTCAAAGGGGGCCCAGCCTTGTTTGGCGGGGCACCACCACCAACACAGTTATTCTCAGCTCACGGCCCTTCTTTGATTCTGTCGGGTGTTCAGAGTTCAGGTAAAGCTCAGGCCCTTTAGGGGCAGGCCGCGCAGTGGCCAGTCAAAGGGGGCCCGCCCTTGGTTCGGGTGGGGACCAAACACCAGTTAATCTTCAGCTCCGGCCCTCTTTTGATTCGGGTCGGGCTGTCAGGAGTTCAGGTAGTCGGCCCTTTGGCAGGGACCGACGTGGCACTGTCAAAGTGGCCCACCTTGGTTCGTCAGGGCACCAACACCCAGGCCTATGCAGCTCTGTTTAAATTGGCCTCGTTAGGCCGGGGAGGGGATTCTGCTACCCGGGGACGGTGGCAGGGGGCACACAGGCCCCCCACTCCACTGCGTTCCAGCCCGGGGCCCTGGGTTGCGGTGGTCACCGGCTGCCAGGTGGTCAGTGGGCGATCCTGACCGCAACACTCTGCCATGGACCGGAACGTCTATCAGCCCTGGACTAGCGTGGCTGCCCCCCTGGCTACTTCCACGTATCCCTCCGTGCCTACCTGGTCTGTGGTTCAGGCTTCAGGAGTCCACAAATAGGTTCCTTCGCAGCTAGGGCTGGGCGGCCCCCGAGGTCCGGGTAGCTCCTCCGGAGATCCGCCAGGCCGCTCCGGGGTTCCTCGGGCCTTGAGCAGGGACGCGGGAGGCTCTGGCATCCCGCAAGCCGAGCGCAGGCGAGCTCTGCAGCCTCGTCGTTAAGCAGCCATGGGGAAGCTCCTGCGCTTCTCCGCGTAGCGAGCGCGGGGACTCTGGCAGCTCCTCGTCGTAGCAAGCGCGGGGAAGCTCTGGCAGCTCCTCGTCGTAGCAAGCGCGGGGAAGCTCTGGCAGCTCCTCATCGTACTGAGTGCAGGGAAGCTCTGGCCAGTCCGGGCACCGGCCCCCGGCCTCAGCAGCTTCCCAGTCAGGAACACCTGCTGGCAGGTCTGCTCCTGTGGGCGGCTGGGCTCCAACTGAGGGCTGAGGGCCAGCTTTTATCCTTCCGGGTCGCCGCCTGACCCTCTGAGGGGCGGGACCTCCACTCAGAGGCCCCGCCCCTATGGGTGATTGATGGGGCTCGACCCTCCCTGGTGAGGAGGGGAGCCACACCGCCTCGTTACAACAGTATAACACAAGAGGATCTGAAGACTGAGCATATTAGGTATATCATATGCTATGTCTATATTATGAATTGGGTATGTGATTCCCCTACTCACATACATATACTCCCGCTAGTTCTCACTGAGTTAGCATGTATATATCTAGCGGTGTAAGCTGTGGTAGCCTGGGTAGCAGCAGTGTAGTCACAGTTGAGCCATACTGAGTACAAACCTGCCCGAAATCTGTGGCTACCCTCCTGTGCATACTTGCACTAGTTTGAGAAGAGCTAGTGTGAGTATGTATACACGAGCAGGGGAATCACACCCCATCTCATAATGCAGACACAGCTTTAGCTGAGCTATGAGGTGTCAATAATAGTCAGTCCTTGGCTTATCTCAGAGGGCTATTGCTCTATAAGAATAAAAACATACATAACTCATCTCCCATATATTTTAATCACAAACAAATCTATATACAGCACAAATACTCCTCATATACTATAACTGTAGTCATTTCCACTATGAAGGGCAGAATGCACCTGTACGTAAAATTAAGAAATGGTCTCCAAGAGTAAACAATAAAAAAGAAAATCACAAGTAAAGAAGAAATCACAATAAGGAATGTACTTTCTTCATTTTGTCAATGGTAATTTAGTTTTAATTATGAATATGAATATTACTTTCTAATATACTAATAAGATTACTATAGCGCAACTCCAGTTTTCTAAACTGCAACTATCCAGAACTCTGGATTAGCCAAAGATTGATGATGTTCCTCTGGGCTTGCACTGACTGAAGTTCCAATCCCATAGGAGTTCATAAGTACCAGAGGTCAGCTTAGGAGCACCATAGGAACTTAGCTTCAATCTTTCTCTGCCTACAATAGATCTCTACTATCTCTGTTTATGATATACTTCCAGAATCTTTAAGTTACCTCAGGTCATCAGTATCAGCTATACATTTGTAAAACCAGAGCAACGTGTGTTTGTGGACATTTCAAACTTCATAGATTTGGTCTACAGAGCATGTCAGTTACTAGTCTCATTGAACTTAAAAGCTTCATTATCTTATCTTATTTAGGTAGACAACTGATTTAAGGGATTCTCTGACTCTTTTTGATGTTTCTTAGTTGGTTATTCACCTAGACCTTTATGTGGAAAAATAATTTTTTCTGATGTATCAGGAACAGGGCTAACGGGATTCGTAATAAAAGAGTTTATTTTATAATTCTGCTGTTGAACAGGTGTACGGGTGACACTCAAAGTTATTGTTGGATCCTCACATAAAGGTAAACAAGCTGTACCTGAATTACTCTGTTGAGCATTGCCTCTTCTTCGTGGAACATAGTATCCATAATAATTACAGATCTATCTGGTTCAGCCCCTTTACAAGCATTAGAGGTGGAAGAACGAGTTCCATCAAAATGAGAACCTGCCAGAAACTTTGCACTGTCCTTTAATGAACCCCTTACAGCTATACAAGAGCTCTCACTCTCACACACATTAGCTTTGTTCTGAGTAACTTGAGTATTGCACTTGAAGTAATTTAAAGGTAGGGCAACTGAGGTGCATAGAGCTGGGTATTGCATCAAGTATATGCATGGGGGAGGGGCGCGGACTTTTTTTTGCAATTAATTTAGTCACTGTAGTTTTATGACTGGATTATTATATATTCTCAAGCCATAAAACATTTACTCTATTTTTTAAAGTAGCTTTTTACAGTTGTTACACAATTTTTAATCACATTCAAAACAGAGGAATCATTAACATCTATGAAAACAAATGTATAAGTAGTGGTGTAAAAGAAACAATGTCATCTTCCATTAGGAAAGTAAAGTATGTCACACTCCATTATATCAATGCCTGGAGGTTTGTTCTTAGTATTAACAGAAATCAACATTACTTTTAAACACGAGAAACTTCAGTTGGTGTGTTAACAAGGTTAGTATTTGCTGTGTTTGTAGAGCAAACGATTGATTCTGACTGTTCTTGAGATTTCTTTCACTTATATACTATAATCTGCATTTGTCCATTGGATACTGATAATATCTGGAAGTGGTGAAACACAGCAAATCAGTTGGCAGGGCTCAGAACTAAATCCATGAGCCCTGACCCCTAGTCCCCTGATCTAATGCCTAACATATTTCATTATTGAAGTGAACATACATATTGTTGATCTATTTGTGGTGGTGGGGAGGTGGATGAATATATGAGTTGGGGAAATTTGATGGGAGGCCAGAAGCTTTGAATGAGCAGCAGGGAATGGATCACTTGATGATTACCTGTTCTATTCATTCCCTCTGGGCTTGGCATTGGCAATGGTCAGAGACAGGATACTGGGCTAGATGGACCTTTGGTCTGAGCCAGTATGGCTATTCTTATATTCTTATGGAGTGGTTAGTTTTCTACTGTCAGGTGCTCTATTCTGGCATCAGTTTTTTTCCCCCTCTTGATTTGGCTTTTGGATATCAGCAAAGCTGCCAAAGAAGAAAAAGTTGCTGGTGCAAGAGAGAGAGAATAGATGGTTTTATAACAGGGGTGGAGTGAATTTTCTAAGCTCTGGGGGGAAATGGTGACCTCTGCTCACAGGACTCCCTGTTCATTAACAGATGGTTGTAGTTTAAGGATTCCACTGTGCTGGAGAGAAGGAATCAAATTAGATGTTGTGTGAAGCTGTCATTACTCTGTGTTTTTCTCTGTATAGTTCCAGCTTAAAGCAAGTCCTTCCTTTCATATCAGTTCTTCAGATTACTGAATCTCATTTTTTTCACATCAAAGCCCTGTTAGCACTTTTATATTATAAAAAGAGGATGCAGAGCTAATATTACAATACATTCCCTTCAAACAGCATTGACTTGTACTACACTTTATTTGCAGGGTATCTTTTTTCCTTAGATTTGCAAAGGGAGATATGCCAAATGAGAAACATCTAAAAAATCCCTGTCAAAAGCAGAACAAAGTAACTCTGTTGGGAGAATTTTTAAAATTAGATTCTTCTAAACTACAACTTTCAATATATATATTGCTCCGAAATATGGACAATTTAGAGGGTGGAAAATGTGATAGCTAATTTGTTCATTGACTGAAAAGTGTGGATGAGCTATTTGTTATTGGTACTTGAAGAAATAACTTGAAAAATGGCTGCATTGCAGCAAATATTGAGGCAGCTTCTACTCCCATTGTAGTGAACTTCAGTTGAATTCAGAAGGAGCAGAGTTGGACCTATTGTGTCAGTATTACTGCTGTAGCAGGAAAGAAGAAAATATAAACAAATATACAAGGGAGAAAGAAAGACAGCAGAGAGAAGGAAAGGCTTCATAACTGTGCTTTCTAGGGTGGTCTTACTCTAACTCCACCATCAGGTTAGGAAGCTGCACGTTTCATAGATAAGTGAGCAGTAGAGGTGTGCATATCTTGGTATACTGGCATCACAGATTATAATTACTAGCTAGTTGGCCACCCTACTTTGTGAAGGAGGTTGTCACACAACTGACAAATGGTGGCAAAAGGAATGAAATTGTCTAAATCAGCAATGCGTGAATCTCAAAAAGGTTGGCAGGCTGCATTTGGATAAGCATCTGAAAAATCTCTGGTAGAGGCCATGTCATTCTTTTCTCATTGCAGGTATTCTCTGAGATGGAGTTTGGAGTACATCAATTTCTACTTTGCCTCCTTCCTCTGGTGGAAATAAGTAGGTGCTGAGTTTCAATAGCCCTCTGCTTCACCCCACTGTAGTCATTTTTTTCAAAGTGAAAAGCGTACTTTGATTTCCGTGGCTTTTCCCTCCATTCTTTCATAAACAGAAAAAGTTGTTTCACTGATCTCAAAATGGTCTGGCATTTCAAGAACCTGCAATGCACAGGCTCTCAGGAAGCCCTGGAGCATTATGTAGTGTGAGAAGAGTGACTGCAGTATGGCCCAGAGCAAGGACTCTGGATACTGCACCTTAGCTGCTCCAGGGCAAGCTACTTGGCCTTTCCCACTTGACAGTGCCGGAGGTTAAGCTGGAGGTCAGACAGACTTAGCAAGACTTTCTTGAAATATACAAAAGGTTTAACATTGAAATCTATGTGAATTAGACTAAGAGAAGAGTGCAGTAATTGGCTCTAAATATTGAAGTTCAGTTACAGGGAGAGGTAAATGTTCTCGCAAATTTTATTTTCTCAGAACTGGATGAAAATAGAATGAACTGGTCTAACTCATGGAAGTCAGAGCTAAAGTGTATCTCAGTTAGACCCATCTCTGACTCAGATGCTGTCCAAAGGACTTTTGTGCTAGAACTGCTTTCAGTCCTACAATGATCTTTCCTTATCACATGACCTTCTACTGCTTTACCTGCTGAATGTCTTTTGAACCTTTGCTGATCTGGGCTGGACAAGTAGCGCTCTGTGTCCTGGAACACAAATGAAGAGCACTTAAATTAAATGACTCTCCCTTACATTGGTGTAAATCTGGAGAAGCTCCTCTGAAATCAAGTTATTCTGGTGTAACGGAGATAGAATCTGGCCCAAGGGCCCAATTCAGTTATTGACAACATGCAAACTGCAATTGAAGTGAATCTTTGAGCATAAGTTAGACATCTGTGAGGGTACACAGTGTGAGTGGTAGTCATTGGTGTATGGTTGGGTAGAGAGTGGCCTGATCTGTATGATATAGCCATACAGCTAAGGCACATCCAGAGAGTTTTTCCAAGGGAGTCAGTTGTTATGCAGCCAAGCAAGATTAGGGACAAAACGCTTTTAGAAAAGTCAAAAGATGCATGATTATGTCCCTGGTAGCCCCAGCAGTTGGCATCCCTGGATAGATGCTACTATTGTGGGCTCACTGGGACTGTTGCCAAGTTACTTTAAGAATTATAATAATTTTTACACTGTTGAATGTTTCTGTAATGGCTAATGAGAGCTCCGTGTTCTATTTTAGCATCCTGCAAACTTGTGCATCGAGCTGGGGCAGACTGTATGCTGAACTTTAGCAAACTCAGGCAGTTGTTAGGCAAGATCTCATGGGAAACAAATCTAAAACAGTTCAAGAGAATAGGCAGCATTTCAAGGAGACATTATTAAGGGCACAAGAGCAAACTATCCTACTGCACAGGAAGTATGGCAAGAAACAACATTGGCTTAGCCAGGAGATCTTCAATGATCTGAAACTTAAAAAAAAAAAGTCCTACAAAAATGTGGAAATTAGGTCGAATTACAAAAGATGAATATAAACAAGCAAGCATGTAGGGACAAAATTAGGAAGGTCAGGGCATAAAATGAGATTAAACTAGCAGAAGACGTGAAGAGTAACAAGAAAACATTCTACAAATACATTAGAAGGCAGAGGAAGCCCAATGGTGGGAGGCAGAGAACCTCAACAAGACAACATGGCAGAAGTGCTAAATGACTTTGTTTCAGTTTTCACCAAAAAGGTTAGTAACAATTGTACATCTAACATAGTGAGAGCCAGTGAAAACCAAGTAAGCTCTGAGGCTAAAATAAGGAAAGAACAAGTTAAAAATTACTTAGACAAGCTGGATATCTTCAAGTCACTATGTCCTGATGAAATACATCCTACATACTCAGGGACCTAACTGAGGAGACATCTGAACCATTACTAATTATCTTTGAAAACTCACGGAAAAAAGGGAACAACCACCACTTAGGAAATTATAGACCAGTCAGCTTAACTTTAGTATTCGGAAAGATAATGGAGCAAATAATCAAGCAATTTGCAAAAACATAGAAGATAATAAGGTGATAAATAACAGTCAGCATGGATTTGTCAAGAACAAATCATGTCAAATCAACCTAATAGCTTTCTTCAACAGGGTAACAAGTGGTAGATGTGGTATATCTTGACTTTACTAAGGCTTTTGATGCTGCCTGTCATGACCGTCTCATAAAACAAACCAAGGAAATACAATCTAGATGGAACTATTATAAGGTGGGTCCATAGCTGGTTGGAAAACCATTCCCAGAGAGTAGATATCAGTAAGGCTGCATGTTTGTCACAGAGGTCACGGATTCTGTGACTTTCTGTGACCTCCGTGACTTCTGCAGTGGCCAGCAGCAGCAACAGTAGTTTGGGTGTATGGGAGGGGACTCAGGCTAAGGGCAGGGGGTTGGGGTGTGAAGTGGCACTTACCTCAGGGTGGAGGGGTCCCTGGCTCCCACCGGCATATCCCTATAGCTTCTAGACATGGTGGCTCTGTGCACTGCCAGCAGGCCCCACTCCCACAAATCCCATTGGCTGTGGTTCCTGGCCAATGGGAGCTGCAGAACTGGTACTTGTGGTGGGAGCAGTGTATGGAGAGCTGTTGGCTGCCTGCCCCCTACAGCATCAGTGGGGGTCCTGGCCATGTGCTGCTGTCCGTCTGCCCCCGACAGCACCAGCGGGGGTCCCGGGCCACACACCTAGAGCAGCCACCCACACCCAGACCGCCCCCTAGACCACCTGCGCTCCCCCCAATGCAGCTGCGTACCAATTCAGCTGCAATGCTGTTTGATCTCTTGTGTAGCTGCTTTATGCCAACGGGAGAGAGCTCTCTCATCAACATAATTAATCCAACCCCAATAAGCAGCGGTAGCTATATCAGTGGGAGAAGTTCTCCTGCTGACATAGCTCTGTGTACACTATCACTTATGCCAGCAAAATGTATGTCGCTCAAGGGGGTGTTTTTTTTCACACTCCTGAGTGACATAAGTTTTGCCAACATAAGTGGTAGTGTAGACATCACCTAAGTCTGGAGAAAAGAAGACCCAGAGGGGACATAATTTACACTTACGTAAAAGGCTATTACAAGGAAAATGACAAAAATTGTTCTTTATAATCTGAGGATACAACAAGAAACAGTGGGTTTAAACTGAAGCAAGGGAGGTTTAGGTTGGACATTAAGAAAAACTTCCTAATTGTCAGGGTAGTTAAGCAATGGAACAAATTGCATAGGGAGGTTTTGGAATCTCCATCACTGGATGTTTTAAAAAACAGGTCAGCCAAACACCTGGTCCAGTTATTATGCAGTCCTGCCTTGAATGCAAGGGACCGGACTAGATAATCTCTTGAGGTCCCTTCCAGTCCTACTCTTTTACAGTCCTGTCTGAAGGCAGTGCTGTGCCAGACAAGTAGAGGGCTATGGCAGTTTTTAGAAACCAGGGTTAATGAGGTTAGACAAGCTTATGCTTGCTCACGTGATCACTGCATGAGCTTACTTGTCAGAATGGGCAAACACCCTCCATCCACAAAAACTGCACTCCTGTTCCTACCTACCTTTCCTCCCTTTCCACCTCCCAACCTCAACTGATAGGCTATTAAGATCATAGAGTAATATATTGCACCACTGTAAAAGTTATATGCCCTCCCCCAGGTGAATATTTTGCCCACATATAAATTACACCAACTTTTACACAGTGAATTGAGATCCAGGTCTCATATGTCTGCTGTTAATGGCTCATCTAGTTTGACCGTCTCTATTGTCCTCACTCAAGTATTCCATTAACTAAACAAGATACTCTGGGGGATTTGAAGTGGCTTTTAACCCTTTTTTCAGGGAGCATCCTCCTCATCTCTCAATAGCATCTCATAATGAATCCACGAGTTTCAGAGCTTTGCCATATAGTCGTAAAGTGGCTATTACTTTATATAAGAGGAAATAAAATAGAAAATGGATTTTTATCCTCTTTTTTCTCAGTGATTTTTTTTTCTCTCCAAAAAGGTGATGTAAATAAGAGTGAATCACAGCAATATTGATTATTTTTCAAAGGAAGATGTGTGCGGGACATCAAATTTAATCGGCAGACTGTTCCTTCCATTATTCTGACTCAGTTTTTATTTCTATTCTTTAGTGCTTTTTATTTATTTTTATGCTTGCTCATTTTGCCATGTTTGCTAATCTACATATTGGTTAATCTTAAAAAAAAAATTAATAAATTACCTGAAAAAAGACTTAATCTATAACAAATTTAGGGTAAAACCTGATTTTGGGCATAAAAAATAAATACCAAAGAACATTTGGTGTGTTTGTTCATTTAAAATGAAACAAAATTATTAAGTCAATTATTTAACAAAATTGAGCCAAATTCATTCCTTGAAGCCAATGAAATTACACCAAAGAAGAATTTAGCCCATTATTGAGGTCCACAACCTTTTCTGTACCACATGGGGTTTGAAAAATCCAACAAATCAGAGAAAATTCCCAATTCTTTTTGCTCTCCTCGGATCATTTAAAACCCTTTTGAGAATTGTCTAGTCCTGCTAGAAAACACATAAAAACTTATTACAAACAGTTACTTGGACTGCACATCTAACAGATCCTTCTGCAGGTTGCTAGTAGCTGTGCATAATCATATCTCCAATCCTTAGCACAGGCTTAATCAATAATATTAACATATATTGCTTATGCATGTTTGTTAGTGCTTAAATAAAAAGAAAAGTTAAAGTTCTAAGCAGAAATCTGGCCATAGTTACTCCCATCCCTTCCACTTTCTATTAATCAGCAAGCCCTTCCAGAGTGAAGTAGAAAGATGCCAAACTGAAGACTATGTCTCATCTGATATTTTAGGCCCTGCTCAATCACATACTTAAGTGCTTTGCTTAAAGTTATGCACATGCTTCAGTACCTTGCTGAATGCAGGCCATAGAGCCAACAAGAATCACAGAAATGCTGACAGGTGCTAACATACGCTGGTCTTATTCCAGCCCAAATTATCTGAGACTCAGTAAGGAGACACTGAGACACTGTTAAGGAGAAGTAGCTCAAGTTTGGGCCACATTTCCAATTTTAAGCTGTTTTAAGTTACAAACAGGGGTTTGCAGCTTCCTGATGCAATTACTAACCATGATACAATAGTATGAAACACAGTGTTAATTCAGCAGGTTCCATCACTGTTCCATGGATCTGCTATATTTGTATTTGAAATCAGTCAGTCAGGAAAACAGTTTTCCTTCACAAAGGTTAGTTGGGGAAGTGTAAGCCTCTGGACTCAGTGCGGTGGCGCCTCCTGCTGGTGACTTCTGGGAATTTACTCTCCAGCCTCCAGAGCGCCAGTGCCGTGTTTACCTGGGGTGCTGCCCCTCTGGCAGTAACTCCTCTCAGCCTCAGGGTCTCCCCCACACAGGGGAACCCCCACCCACTATCCCCACTTCTCAGTTTTCGGCTACTGCCAGTCCCCATCTAGCCCCCAGCTCACTGGGGCAGACACCAGTGTAAGCCACTCATCATAGGCAAAGGGGGTTCAGACCAGCTGCCTCTGCCTACCCATGGGCTGCCCCCTGCAATTCAATACCTGATGGGCCTTACCAGGCCTTCAACCTGGGGCTTTCCTAGGCTGGAGCTCCCCGGCTCCCTAGGCCTTTCCCCAGCCCTGCTCCACTTCTTGGCACCTTGCAGCCAGGCCCTTCTCTCTCTACAAAGGCAGACTGCCTGGGCGTCTGGCTCACAGTCTTTTATAGGGGCCAGCCAGCCTGACTGAGGCTTGGCCACAGCTGATCCTACCTTCCCCAATCAGCCCAGGCTTCCTGCCCCAGCCACAGCCCTCTCCTGGGCTG
This sequence comes from Chelonoidis abingdonii, assembly GCF_003597395.2. Taxonomy (NCBI): domain Eukaryota; kingdom Metazoa; phylum Chordata; order Testudines; family Testudinidae; genus Chelonoidis; species Chelonoidis abingdonii. The sequence continues at coordinate 34,636,148 of NC_133778.1, read as the reverse complement.
TTTCAAGCCCCGCAGGGCAGAAGCCGGCAATCACTCTGCTACAGGAAGGGTAGCAGATTAGTAGTTTAGGCTGAGCTACAAGCCATGAATCTGTTAGGGAAGATCATTAACACCGTCCTTTTAAAATTCACAGATTGGTGGAACAGTGAGGTCAAAGGGAAGCTCCTCCATGCTCCCAACCTTCCCGTCTCTCCCTATCTTTAACACTCCTTCCTTCTCATCCCATCTTTTCCCCTTTGTCCTTTTTTACCTCAGTTCCCATGCATACTGCAGCCTTATCGAATGAAATAAAATGAGTTAGCAAACATCACAGTGAAGGCACACAAAACAAATAGATAAGATATTATTTCATATGGTGACACTAGATACAAGTGGATATAAACAACAGGCAACTATTTATCTGAAAACACTGAACACAATCTCCAAAATAACACTCATGCAGGCCTATTAAGCACATAGGGCTGTCTAGGAGACAGATCAGAGATATAGGGGCAATTTTGTAAGTGGGTATAGTGGATCTTTTTCTCATACCAGGACCCAATGTAAACACCCATGCCATTGAACTGTAGTCCACTTAGGAACTGCTAGATATGCAGCATTACATTTTTCCATGCTAGCCATGTATACTAGATTAATCTGAAAAACATATCCATGAATCAAACTCCTATAAACATCATCCATCATCCCTTTCAGGTAAGGACATTAAGCATAAGTCAAAGAAAAACCACTACTCATGCTCTGGATTCCCCACATAGGAACTGTCACTTCTAGACCGGATCTTGCCAGCTTCATCCTAGACGTTAATCACTCAATGACTGGCAGATTAGTTATTTATCAGAAGTTATCACTTACTGGCCAGAAGCCACCACATCAATAACTTATTTAGGGCCTGATCTTCCACAAGGTAGTCTACTGAACTAACGAGAAATAATGGAGCAAAACCCTTCACAGAATGGAACCCTTAAGTACTCACATTGTTCCATGCCAGCCAGTGAACGCAAGTTCTAAAACTGTTGCATGAATTGTTGAGTCAATAACCATTATAAACCTGAAATAACTTCAGTGAAGTTAATCAAATTATTTCATCTTTACACGGGTATGTCAGATTAGAATTTCACCTATTGTCGTGTCCCAAGTTTCACCCTTGGATGCACTTCCTTAAATACAAGATCTGACAAAATATATAAAATATTTCCCTATTGTTATTTTTCCTATTTAGATGGTAAGCTTTGGGGAAGGGGGTATCTCCTGTGCATTGTACATATTAGCTCAGGTTTTTAAAGAGATGTAGATGTTGCTCTGCTCAGTGTTGCAATGCCTAACTAATTTAGGAGTCTAAATATCATTTTCAAAAGGGATTTAAGCACTTAGGCACCAAAATGCATCCACTGTCAATGTGATTTTGGCATGTAAGTGTCTAAATCCCTTTTGAAAAGGGGATTTAGGCTCCTAAATTACTTAGGCGTTGCAACACTTAAGTCTCTGTAAAAATCTAGACCAGTGTGCCTAGCATAATGGGGCCGCATTCTTTGTGGGTCATAATAAATAATGATTAATAATCATCATCATGTTTCCATGCAAGAAACTTCTTCAGTTGCCATAGGGATATTAAGTGATCATGAATCAGAGAAGTGTCTATTAGGATGTGGTACATGCTATGACAAAGTTGGAGGATGCCTGTTTTATAGAATTAAAACCAGTGCTATTAAAAAAAAACTTTGATATGTTTGCTTTAATTCAGTTGCCATGAATGAGGAATAACTGAGAAGAGAAGAGAATTTTGGCATTTTTTTGTTTTAAATGGAGATGTGTTTGCAATGTTAAAAAGATGACTGTATGCAGGGGCTAACAATAAAGAGTTCTTGTGTGATCTTTAATATTGACCTCCATTTGAGAAGAACAGCTTTAGCATAGCTCCCCAATTTTAAATGGCAGCACTGCATTTGTAGTGCTGACTTGTATTCAGTGTGTGTTTAGCTAGTTGCAGCAGGTTTGGTACCTCTCTGCTTTAGATACTAGCATTTGAATATTTTTTCTTCCTCAAGAGGTAAATTATTTATATAGTACCAAGGTTTTTTAACTTAGCTTATGACAGGCTGGAATTTCTCCAGTCTCAGTTGAAACTGTCTAAATAATTTATCAACTGTTCCTCCAAAGTATAATAAATTCTGAAGCCTAAGAAATGTTAAATGAGATTCTTTGCCCTTCTGTGAAATGGGTCACTGAGGTTAAGCTAGTGTTTTCTTTGAACTTCTCAGACCCTTGTTTTCTCCCATGGTGTTAAATCTCTTTTTTCTTTCCTACTATGTCTTTTCATTTTTTTGACATTTTCTATTTATCAGGCTTTTCCTTTGTCTGCTTGTATCTCCTGCTAACATTTCCCTTGCTGATGTCTTCCCACACTGTTTATTATTAGCTACCAATGAGAAAGTTGTCCCTTTTTATGGCCCTCCACATATAGAAATCTTTGGTTTCTCGATCCAAAGTTGTACTGGCAGTATCAGAAATCCACATGAGGTCCCAAGAACTGGAAGTTGCAAATCAGTCTCTGATTTAACTGGAACACACAGTGCTCAAATCTAAGCATTGTCTCCCTGATCCATTGATATTATGGGACCATGTTTCTAGCTATTCAAAGTCTTACAATTACATGTAGCAGACAAGGGCTGGCAAAAGGCAAGGCAAGTTTATTCTTAAGTCTAAAACAACAGTATGATCTATGTATGTATATAATTGGGGCTGCAGAGGTGTAACTGAACCAGCCCCTATTATTTAGGAATGCAGAACATGGAGGATGTTTGCCTGATATCTCTGAAGCTCCACACTGGTGAAAGATCATTAGTATTCCCTTACCTTGTGTTTGTCATTTATTGTAATTATAAAGGAAAAATAAAGATAAGTTGAGAAAGAGAAGTGGCCTAACATGATCTCCCTCAAACACCATGACAGGATCAAAGAGACATCGTACAAATCAAGTTGGGTTTATTTAGAGAAGGTGTCACAGAAGGGCTAGCTGCACCTCTGATCCCTTCTCTGTCCTCTCTTATTATGCCTCTCCCCTCAGGTATGAGGCTTCATGCCTTTATCTCCCTAGGGTGGAATCACATGAGTCTCCCACCGTTGGACTGTCTCTCACACTACAGTACCCTGTTGACCAACAGTTTTGACCCAGCAGGTCCAATTGGGTTCAGGTACCAGCAGCTCTTCCCTTCAGGAGTTTGTGACTAGTAGTGAAAACAGTAATCCTAAACAGGCTTTTAAAAACAAAGTATTGTTTAACTCAAAATGTAGGAACAAAGCAAAGCATGATAAATAGGACTTCAAAACAATGAAAGAGCTACAAGTATGTCTATCTTACCTCAAGTTTACCATCGCCCTGGAAGCTTAGGAAGGCTTAACTTCTTCAGAACATCAAACAGATATCTGTGTCCCCAACAGTTTCTCTCTGTCCTTGAGAGCCCATCTTGAATCTGGGCAAAGTTCTTTGTTTCAATTTTCCTCGGCTTGGATCCCTGACTCCTGCCACACTGGTTACAAGTTTGGAACACTTTTGCCAGACTGGTCCAGTGAACTCAGCAGGATGTTGGAAATGGCACTTCAAAGCAAATGACTTTGGTATTGTCCTGGAAATGTGGGGAGGTGGGTGGCTCTCTGAAGCCATTTTTCTCTTTCCTGTGTATACGCAGCCAACCTCTTTTTGATTTAACTCCCTGTATTCAAACAGTAAACTCCACAGTCAGACAGAAAATATATTAAGTTATTACAGAGCAGCTCCAAATCTATAACTCAAGGTCATTCAAAATTCTCAAAGTAAGCCATATTCTTGTCATGAGAGTTTGTTCCTGATGAACATTATCTAGAGTCAAAAAGATTAATTTTGACATATTTAATAACCTTTTGTATAATGTGGGACTCTGGCATATGATTGTACTTCCCTACTTTCCTGTGCCTAATATGGAAGCTGAATGTAGCCATTTCTTCTCATAAGTGCTATTCACCCAGTCAGGTGGCCTGGTAAATGGTTACTGGATATGTTACATAACAGTCAGATGAAAAAGGAAAGTCTGGTTACAAAAGCTCAATGCTGTCCCCAGTGATCCTCAGCAGGACAATTTAAAAGTTGCTTTTGGAATAATTTAAACTTTGACTTGAATGGAAAATGAGATAAAGTATCACTGCATATTGTGTTTCAATGACGTCTAGCCAAAACTCAAGGGTGCATAGAAGGGAGGGTGCTATCCTATATCCTGCATAACATGAGCTGTGCTCCTCATTTGCCTTGAACTCTTACCCTGCAAAGCATTTCTGTCTGGTTTTCCAGGGCACCAAGAAGCCCATGAGACATTTGCTTCTTCTCTAACAACATATTTGAGACGGAAAAGAAAACCTAATGAGCCACAGAATTTACACAGGAGGTGGAGAATGATGGTTGTAAAATACCAGTCTAGTCCCCCAATTATGGGATGGTTGGGGGCTGTTTGCCAAGGACCCCAATGTCATCCCCTCATGGAAAAGTTTTAGCTAATTTAATAGAAATGTTTATTACAGATTTTAATAGAATGGTTACAAAACTGATATACTTCACTAGTAAATTCTATCACAATCTTTTTGTAAAAGCCCATTGGTTTCACCCCAATTAAATCCCATAAGAATCTTCTCAAGGATCAAAACAAAACTCATGCAAGCAATGTGTTTTTCTGGTTTTGACCCCAACCCCCCCAAAACAAACAAAAAGACCACGAGCCAAGATTATATTGTCTTTTTATTGGACACTTCTCCCCCCCCTCAGCCCCCCCAAGATACAGTGTGAACCCCTTACCTTTTCTGACTTCTGTGGCGCTCCCCAGTGACTTGCAAATGAAAATGTTGGAAGAAGGGCACAGAGGCAGTTGGTTGGTCTTCTCTACCTATCTGAAACCTTTGGAGTGGGGCCAACAAAGTCAAAGCATAATACACCAATTCACAAGGAATTCTAAGGAAAGCAGTCTGTCTGCTCCGTTACTCCATTTCCTACTTAGAATCAGCAGGACTTGAAGAGCCTGCTCCAAAGCCCATTGAAATCAAGGAGAGTATTTTCACTGACTTCACTAGGCATCGGCTTAAGCCCTAAATAAAGGCAGGACAACTGTCACCACTACATAATACTTTGCAATACTTCTTCCTCATTCTGGGCCTGATCTAAAATCCATTGAAGACAAAGGGAATGTTTCCATTGATTTCAAAAGGCTTTGGATCAGGTCATCTAACTGAGTCTTCTTCTCCCCCTTATTATAATCCTCCTCACTGATACTCTGTTTCCATGCTCTAGTGCAAACCACTAGTCAGTGTGTTATGTGGTGACCTCTTTGCCTGATCTACCAAGCATGCAGATCTTACAGATTCCAGCCTCAGAGCTGGGCTCTTTAGCTCAAACTGTAGAGACTCACTCTCTGCTAGATGCTGTTGCGCCTGTCCACATCAGAGGATATCCATTTACAAACATCAGACGAGAAGAGAATGACAGCACCGGAGTCTGATGATGAATTTCAAACATAGCAGGATCTGACAGCGTGGGCAGGGCTCAGATAGCTAACAGCCGGCATAATTTCTATGTTGCAGCTTCACACAGTGGCAGCCTGTAGTGTACTAACTACAATGGGCTCTTCAATCTAGCAGAGAAAGGTATAACATGATCCAATGGCTGGAAGCTGAAGCTAGTCAAATTTGGACTGGAAATAAGGCATAATTTTTTAAAGATGAAAGTAATTAACCACTGGAACAATTTACCAAGGGCCGTGGTGGATTTTCCATCACTGACAACTGTTAACTCAAGATTGGATGTTTTTCTAAAAGATCTGCTCAAGGAATTATTTTCTGGAAGTTCTCTGGCCTGTGTTATACAGGAGGTCAGACTAGATTATCACAATGGTCCCTTTGACCTTGGAATCTATGAACTAACTACATTTCAGGATACAGAATCAGCATTTTGCCAAATATTATTCTTAACATCTGAAGTTTAAGAAGAGTTTAATCAGACCTCCTTTTCCAAATTATATGAATAAAAATGATCAAAGACCATAAATTTCAAGCCTGGTTCCTAAATTCACATGTGTGCACCTAAAACTGGTCTGAATTTCAAAGGGAGAATATAAGTTGTCAGCACGTCTGAGGAAAAACAAAACAAAACAAGAAGTGCCCCCAAGAAACAGGCTGCTTTGATTTGCCATTTTGGATATAAAATTAGGTGCCTTAGGTTACTCTGTCACGCTTCCAAATTGCCTGTATTTATTCCATCTTATATTATTAGATTACTTATTTGACATTCAAATCTAAACACAATATAAATTACAACATTTCATAACTATGCTTTAACATAACTCCCAAAACAATCCTAGAAGGAAAAGATAGACTGTAATCTTTGGAGAGTTAAAACACTTTGATTTCACAGAGCTTTGCCTGAATAAGAATGGCAGGATAGGAACCTAAAAAAAACAGAGAGAGAGAGAGAGAAAAGTGGGAAAAAGAAGAGGAGGCAGAAGTTAAAATGACTAGCATAGAACCTGCTTATCAGTATCTGAGAATTCCAGGTATTTTTCAAATGACATTTATTTCATGCTCACTGAGTTTTGCCATCTTCAGATTTGGCGTTGAGCTCATTTTCAAGAAGAGGAATGAGTAACAAAACATTTCCCTCCCACAAATCACATTCTAGCTCTAAATCTTTACGAAAACATTTAGGCAAACCTAAACGTTTTCTTAATTCATACTTTTGGGATTGTTATTTTGGAAGATGAGAATCAGTCACACAGTATTATCCTTAACTTGGAATGTTACAGCACTGGTAGTGTCTCTACCTTAATACCATATACACATTCCAGTATTTAAAAGTATATTGTATGGAATTCTTATTTATAGGATATATGCAACAACCTTATTTTTATACATAAATATCAAATTATGCAAATCCTTATTTTATTTACTAAATATGTGAAATTTACATACACTATCGTCTCTTGAACACATAGGATATTGTTTCATTTCTCATATTTGATGTATGCATAGAATAATCGCATCCCAAGCCTTCTAGATGGGTAAATCACTGGTAAACTGCTCCCATTCCTCCTGCCAACCCCAAAATACAAATTTCTACATTATTTTGTTGTTTCTGGAAATGAGAAGTGTACACTCATTGTTCCGAATTTTCACTAGATGGTGCTCTAAGTGTAGAAACATTTTCATACCAAACCCTTCTTTGCTGTTATTCTTTAAAATTTGCAAAAATTACCAGTTTAAGTGTATAGGAAAAGTTTGATAATTCTTACAGTGTGCCTGCAGCTACATCTGATCAGATTATGTCTGTTCTCACAAGCTAAGCAGTGATCATTCAGTTTGGGTGGTGTGATAGGAAGTTGCTTTTGGAACAGGGGTGGGCAAACTCTTTGGCCTACGGGCCACATCTGGGTATGGAAACTGTATGGCGCGTAGGGACAGGGTTCTGATCCCAGAAACAGTGCGGTGCAGTTGTGCCTGCGCAGTGTGGCTCTGCATGTCGGAAGATGGTGCTCATCAAGGGAATTGTGAGTGACGGGCTGGGGAGCACTGGGTGGGCAGAGCGGGGCAAGCACCTGACTGTGCTCCCCGGTGGGAGCTTGAAGGCCAGATAAAAACATCTGATGGGCCAGAAGTGGCCCACAGGCCATAGTTTGCCCACCCCTGTTTTGGAAGAACTGTAAAACTGATATCCTAACCCTTTGTAATTAAAGATACATGGCACTTTTTGTACTCAAAGATCTTAGCCCCAGCACTCTGGCCAAATTCTAACTGGGCAAAATTACATCCTCTGCAGTTTCAGTTAATACAATATCCACTACTTGCCCCAAACTGTTGCACAACAGTGTTGCTGCTAAGTGCCAGTAGCTGCAGTGTTGCACTACAGTGGGATTAGTAACTTACATCCATCCATGCACACTATTTTTATATATGAAAATAAAATCACTCTCGTCCTGTCCTCCCACACCTATTTATAGTTACACACACATTGTAGAATACTCTATAGAAGTTATTATCACAGTACATTTATAAAGATCTTTAAGTACACACTGTTGCTTTACGACAGATGTAAGACAATTTTGTAGCATACAATTTTGTGCCTGGAGTATTTCCTGTGGATGGTGTGCAATTGTCAGGTTTTCATAATTTGGCCCTACCAGAACAAATACCCAAGAGCAGTTCTCTTCATTGAGAATTATTTCCCTGCCAAATTTCTACTTTCTACCCACAGCTCTAGAATTTTCATGTTATTCATTTTAAATGAGAATTTTTTTTAAACTCTTCTCATAGAAAGAAGGCTCAATTGTTTTTGCTCAGATTTAAAATAAAATCATAGGACTGGAAGGGACCTTGAGAGGTCATCTAGTCCAGTCCCCTGCACTCATGGCAGGACTAAATATTATCTAGACCATCCGTAAAAGGTGTTTGTCTAACCTGCTCTTAAAAATCTCCAGTGATGGAGATTCCACAACCTTTCTAGGCAATTTATTCCAGTGCTTAACCACCTTGACAGTTAGGAAGTTTTTCCTAATGTTCAACCTAAACCAACCTTGCTGCAATTTAAGCCCAATCACTAAGAATTCAATTGCAAAAGTGATCATTACAAGCAAATGAAAACAGGATAAGAAAAGACTCATATAGCCTTAAATGTAGCCATTGCTAAGGTTTCCTCAGTAAAATAGTATGTTGATCAATATAATTGAAATATTAATTGTTAATGTTTAGAAAAGAGCAAAATAGGCAAAGAAAAAATCAATAGTATTAACTTTCTAATTTGAGGGCACCTTCTGTTTACAGAATTGGGAAACGACAGCAACAAGTTTGGTTGTACAATGTAGTAAATTAAATGGTAAGGTTTGTACAATGTAGTAAATTAAAAGACTGATGCTTGTAACATTTTAATAGCTGCTTTTATTTTCATTGTCCCAGACTGTTGATGTAGTTCACCCTTGCACTTGTCTCACTCTAATAAAGGAATTTCATCAGGTAATGATGGCATAGCATGTTTGATGGGAGCAGACTTGATCACCCTGCTCTGTCAGAGCACTGAATAATGTTCTTTTAATCAATCATTCACATATTGATTTTCTATATAGGCCATTACAGATACAGGAAATCTATTTAGTAAACTAACTGGTTTCTTATTCTCATTAATAAATGAAAGTCTATTTACTTATATTGATGCATAACCTCAGTCTCTCTTTACCTTCTATGCTTTCCATTTTGATTGACCTCATCTTGCATACTGAAATGACTTTTGCCAGTTCTGTCATTAGAGCGGCGTACTGTGTATTTACAACGATGTTCCTTTTCTGTGCCGAGATGTCATTTTCCCCACCACAACTTATTTTCAGCACTATCTTCTCTGTGTAATGTACATATCAGTTCTGTCATATGTTAAAAAAAACAATACATTTAAGGAATGATTCCTGACACTCTTTTGTTGCCTTTGGTGTAGCAGGAAGTTCATTACTTAGATATCAGAGCTGTGTTTTGTTGTGGATACAGACTAAGGAGGAGTCCGCTGGCACCTTAAAGACTAGCAGATTTATTTGGGCATAAGCTTTTATGCGCCCCACTTCTTCAGATGTATGAAGTGAAAATTACAGATACAGGCATAAATATACTGGCACATGAAGAGAAGGGAATTACCTTACAAGTGGAAAACCAGTGTTGACAAGGCCAATTCAGTCAGGGTGGATGTGGTCCACTCCCAATAATTGATGAGGAGGAGTCAATACCAAGAGAAGGAAAATTGCTTTTGTAGTGAGCCAACCACTCCCAGTCCCTATTCAAGCCAGAATAGCAAGGGGCAGGCTGGATCCCCCGGGTAACTACTAGTATTTCAACATCGCTAGTGGTAATCTGCCAGTCAGGAAAGTCTCTGCTTGCAGCTTTCTGAACAATCCTGTGTTCTTAAAGATAACTGCCTCATGCACCTTCCCAAATGAGGCAACACTGATGTTGGTGAAGTGTCCCTGATGATCCACCAACACTTGCATCATAACAGAAAAAGTAGCCTTTTTGTTGATATACTCAGGGGCACAGACGGCTGGTGGCAAAATAGGAATATGCGTGCAGTCTATCACTCCACTGCAGTTTGGGAACGCCACTGCAGCAAATCCATCCATTATGTCCTACATGTTGCCATGAGTCACAATCCTGTGTAGTAGGAGATGATTAATGGCCTGCATGGTTGCATGACAACAGCTCCCGCACTGGATATGCCAACTCCAAAATTATTTTGCATTGACCAGTAGCAATCTGGAATTGCAAGTTTCCACAGTACAATTATTACTTGCTTCTCCACTGTCAGTACAAAAGCAGAGTCTGGAAATGCTGTCTGGAATAAATGGAAGTTCTCACCCTGTTTAAGCCATATGTATTAGTTAGATTCTACTAATTTGAAGGTTAAATAGCTGATAAAAAGCCTAATCCTACAAGGTAAAGAGCATCCTTAACTCCCACTAAAGACAAGAAGAGTCAGAACCCTCAAAGTCCCATAGACTTTAGATCCAGGCCTATTAGAAGAATGGCTACTCGGTGGATAATGGATTGTATGAAAAGGAAGGGAATGCAAAGCATCTCACTGCTGCTGAATGGGCAGAGGTGACAAACTAAAAATAGTTATAACCTTGAGAAAATGTACATATCAGTAGCATATTTTATTTCAGAAACCATTACTGTATTTTGGTTTTATACTAGTTTACTAGGAAAATCATATTGGGATGTCGCATCTCAGTTGTAAGGGAATCCTAGGATAAGAGAAAATGAGGCAACCATACATAACTGTATGAACAATTAAGATATAATTATTATAATAAGCAACAATGCATCAGCATCAACTCTGAGCAATAAGTATGCTGCTAGCATATCATTTCCTAAAGAAAATATGAATTTAATGAAATATTCACTTATAAATTACTCATTATGCATGGGACATACCTGAGACCCTAGTCCTGCGAAGATGTGTGCACATGTTTAACTTTATTCTCTGGGACCAGTCCCACATTGATCTTTGCAGGATCAGTGTAAATTTGTTCTGTGTTGTTAGTAGAAGATTTTAATTTTTATTGCACTCAGGGGTACTCTTGAGAAGTACTGTTTGAAATTAATCCTTAACAGAAAATATTTTCTTAAGTCTGCACCATGCAAGTATAGATAACACAGAGTGCTCTACAATTCCTTGCAGATTTGGGCCCTTGGAACAGAAAACTTACTTCTATGTGAGGATGAAAAGTCATGGGAATTTAGAGGTATTATTTTGTTCCCTAGAAGACTTCCATATTTTGGACAAAACTAGTTTGACCAGCGGAGAATTTACATTGATGAGCTGTAATGTGCATTCAAAACACATTATTTTCTTTATTGCCAGCATTTGGAAAGCAACAACTTTATCAAGAGTGTGAACAAAATTGGGTGGTGACCTATCAATTTTTGCATATAAAAATTAAGGTGTCTGTGAGGTTTGGAAAATTCATGAATTTGGTCAAAAGTGAAACTTTGTCTTTACTTTCAATAAAGAGTTTCCATGGTGGAATTATGCCTGGAGACAAAGTGAAAGATTTTGACAAATTTCCCTGAAGTTATTGTCAGTGTGCCAAAAAAATAGGTTTTTATTGCAAAGTGATCAGGAAAGAACATTTCCCTCCTCATTTCTCCCCTACCCCTTACACACCCACCCAGACCCCCAATGTGCAGCATTGCACAATTGGCTTAATGTTTTAAAAGTCCAATCCTGCAGACATGAGTAACTTTAGTCATGAGTAGTTTTTGTAGACTCTACTTGCAAGACTAAAGTTACTTGTGTGTAAATGTTTGTAGGATTGGGACCTTTGGAGACTAATCTTCCTCTGACGTACCAGATGCCAGTCTTCTGAGGCAAGATAGAGACTTAATTCGTGACCTGCATCAGTGTGGCACATCTATGTTTGGCTGAAAACAATGGCCTTGGGCCACATAGGAGAGCGAACAACAAGAGGCAAACATGCAAATTGGATGGTGTTTCCCCCCAAACCTGCAAAGTGCAATTTTTGTGCCTAGCTCTCATTCCAGGAGAACACTTCCAAAACTTAATTCTAAACATGATGGTTGGTCCAGCAGAAGGCTGCAGAGCGTGCAGGCTGTGGGTAGTTGGATAAGTCACAAGTCTAAAACGACAGCCTGTTATTTGAAAGAACCTTAGATTTCTATCTGCTTCCACTTTTTAACCTACGTGCTTCTATGGCCCTCATCACTGTGGCATCTCAGCACTACCCACATTAATAGAAAGGACAACAGCAAACAAAACACTCTGCGCTGTCTGCCTGCAGAATTATCTTGAATGTCCCACCTTCCCCCATTCTCCTTCTCACTGAAGATATGCTACAACATGCTCAGAAACCATTATTGGTAATGGCAAAACCTACAAGACAAACACAAGGTACTTTGCAGGAATCAATGTATACTGTCATTCCTCACAAATGAATGAATTACTGGCCATGAGGATTATTCTCCACAAGATGGCAGTAGCTTGTGTGGAAAAATCTTTCCAGTCAAATATATTCCTGGAGTCTTTGTGGATGTAGCTTAATTTAACTCTACCTCTCTCTGCATTTAGTGCCTGCAAAAGGTGCTCCATGCTCAGCTGTCAGACCTGGAGACTGAAGCCCCCATACCAGGTACAGCATGGACAGCAGCAGTGCAAGTTTCCTCTCAATGCCTCTCAATATAGGTCTCAGCTTTAATCTGGGACAAGCAATTTGGAGCAGAGACTAGTTCAGTATCTGTACCCATCTAGTCCCTGGCAAATGACAGCACTAGTTGTCATTGTGGTGGGGTTGGCTCTGTTCAGTTAGTTATCAATGTTTTTTTAAAAGTCAGGCCTGAATGAGCTATTTCTAGTAAGATAAGAAAACATCAGCAGGGGAGGTGGCCTGTTAGCATGGTATTATGGTATGTGTTAGGTAGCTTGGGTATTTGCAAGGAGGACACAGTACCCTATAAGCCACCAAACCTCTTCAGCTATGAGGAATATAGCTTGGAAACTCTGACATGAACCTCCTAAAGTCTCTGCCTCTCTCACTCCGCAAAGCAGATAGTCCAGTCTTTTCAGTCACCCTGGAGTGATTAATATTCACAACAGCTGCACATGGCCCAAGTAGCCTGAAAGAGGTGCTGTGGTACTTCATGAAGCATGCAGTAGGAATGGTGCTCTCAGAACCATGTGCAGAAGTACATCAGTGTATCAAATATTCTTTGAAACTTGGATGCATTATTCAAATACTTGACTATCTTTGGATACTGAATATGATTAGTTGTGGGATCATAACCTAATATTACAAGAACCAGAAATAAAGAATATATATTTATGTTGCTTGCATATTTTGGTAAACCAGGACTGACAGTGACAGAGAGCTCAACCTATCCTGCTCCTCAGATTGGGGATACTGGTTAAAGGGAGATATTTAGGCAGCTTGTAGGACACTGGAAAACTTGTTCATCTTGTCTTTGTGAGTCCACATGCAGACATATAAAAACAGTCTCCAGAGACACATTTACATGGAACAGAATTGAGACTTTCAGAATTTTACTGTGTGTGGCTCAAGATTAGAGTGGAAAGATCAGGATTCCAGGTGGGAAAATCCTGAGCTCTTTTTTCAGGTCTGTTAGTGGATTTACAAGAATTCACTTACATCTTTTATATCCATTTTATAGATGGACAAACTAGGACATAAAGAGGTTATCTGTCTTCTATAGGTGAATGTAGAAACATAAAAAGCACCTTAAAAACAGGAAGTAGAAATGCTGAAGGGATAACAAAAAACAAAAACAATTCAAGCCACCAAAGATGCACCAATATAAAAGTGAATTAAGAAATGCCCATGGAATCATGTGGACTGTTAAGAGTAAATTAAGGAGTGTTTAAAGGTCAAAGGACAGAATAGTTTCGAAAAAGGATAAAGAAAGAAATGCAATACTCCCTTGAGGATTTAGGATAAAGGATCTCTCAGTCCTAGATAACAGCAGAGAGCAGGTTAGGGAACCATCTCTGGCAATATAGAAGCAACGACACTTCAAAAGAACCAAGAACATGAAAAAGTTGAAAAATGCATTTAGCAACAGACTTGGATCTGAAAAGGAAAAAACCTAGAGTTAACACAGCTGGATGTGAACTTTGATGCTGAATTAAACAAGGTTTAAGAAGAATGAGCCTTTAAAAGAAATGGTCATTGGCGATTCCATAGGGTCAATCAAGGGGTTAGGGAGGGAAGAATCTCTTCTACTTTCTTGTGACCAAGAGCCACTGGTTAGCAATCTTCTCTGACAGAAGCTGAGCCAGCTACTCACGCTGAACTTGTGCAGAGCCTTGCAGTTTTGGGGGCTTATTTACCTTGGGATTTTACACAGGCAGCTGAGCAACAAGGACAATATTTGGCAGTCAGTACACAGGAGATAACTCTGAGACAGTGCTCTTTGCAAGGTCTCCCAACCAGGCAGCACTTTCCAGGCTCCAGTCCAAAGGTGAATGATAAGGGATAATTTGTTTGAGCTAGAAGAAGATATATCTATTATTTTGTATCAATCTCTGTATGACACCAACCCCCTGCATAGGATCTGAAAACTATCCTTCCCTGTTTTCAGAAGCACAATTTGTGATAGAAAAGGAACCAACAGCCCTTCAAGCTAAAAATTGCTGAGAAAGTTGAGAGTTTGTGCTTTGGAACCAGGAAAGGAAAGAGGAAGAGGATGCTGAATGAAGGTGTGATGGGGTGCTTTACTTACCACTAGTCTGGCACCTTCTCCTTGCTGCTCTGGAGATTAGCTCATCAAGTCAACACCTCTTCCCGCAAGTGCACTCTGTCACTCTACCTCTCTCTCTGGTCTGCAGCCCCTCCTTTGCTCCAGGAAGCGCAGTGTCCTCTTCATGTCTTGGCCCTCCAGCCAGGTCACTCAGCATTCTCCCCTTCTGGGGCATATCAAAGTCTTTCCTTTGGCAATCCTAGACAGGCTTCCCATTCACTGCCTCAGGTGCCACTCCTTCAGTGGCTGATAGGAGAACCCGGGCCTGCCCTCTACTCCGAGTTCCACTCCAGGGACCCTCAATCCAGCAGTTCCTGGCTTGCCTCTCTCTGTCCTCACTGCTTGCTTGCTTGCTTGCTTGCTTGCTTGCTTGCTTGCTTGCTGCCACCACCCCCCGCCCTTCTCTAGGGGTGCCAGCTCCAAACTCTTCTCCCTCTTCCTAAGAAATGACTGCTTCCCCAGTCTGTTGCCAGCTTCCTGGTTTTATAGGCCCACCTCTTTCTTCCCAGCTGAGCCTGCTTGCAATCAATCCCTGCTCCTTGGCTCTTCCTCCAGGTGTAGTGTGTGGAGTTAAAAGGCCCACCTGCCCACCTTAACCCCTTTTGGTCCTGTGTAGGGTGAACACCCCATCATAGAAGGAGAGAAGGCTGCACTAAGGCCCTTTCTACACCAGAAAACATCTAAGCTAGCAACAATGGTTTTAGGAAATGCATAAACAGGATTCTGTTTATGACAGTGTGGTGTGATTATGCAACAGACAAAGACTAAGAAGGCCCACTTCAAACTGTGTTCTGAGGAAAGGTGTAGATGGGAAAGAGCAGGCAAAAGAAGCAGGGACCTGCTGAGGAGCCCCTTGTCATTCACGAGAGGAGAGGAAAGTTCATTGCCCACATACTCCACTGTCAGCCATAAGTGAAGGAGTGGGAGAGAAGGGAAGAGACTTCTCCTAAGCAAGGACCCTATCCTCTTCCATACCCCAAGTCCTCATGGGAAAATGGGTACTAGGTTGGGACCATTTCTTTGTTTTTGTATGGAAAAAAGAGGGCCCCCAGCAAGTCTGTATGGGAAGGGGGCGGGTCCCAGAAAGGTGACTTATGGGATCTTGTATATCTCTTCTTGTACTCAGTTGAAAATGGTGTCTCTGGGCAGGGATACCTCCTTGAAGGAAGGGGTGAATCTCTCAACAGGTCTGGTCATTTTCCCCATAAGGAGTTAGATCTTCATGTAGCATAAGATGGGATTATGAAAGAACCTAAGGCAGTTGGAGACCCAGCTTCCATTGGAAGTGAATGAGATCTGAGCACCTAACACCTCCTCCTCAATATCCCATCCGTGGTTACCTCTCACATGGATACCTTTCAGCTACAGCAGATTGCGACTGCTTATTCAGTGGTTTACACAGAGAGTACATGACACCTGTGCACTGTAGGGAACAAAACCTTTCAGCTGATTTCTCAAGTAAGTTCAAGAAGTTGGTTTCAAGCTCCAAATCCCTTAATAGTTTGGGTCCTTCCATCTTAGCAACAGCCTCTCCTCCCGGCTTTTTCTATGTTAGCAATTTTCAAGAAGTTTCCCACTGTTGCTCTAGCACCGGTGGCACACTGGTGTAGACAGACTCAGGCTTTTTTTTTTTACAGATGGTGGCATGGGCTAGTTGCCCAAGTATGTACCCAGGGACCTGGGGAGAGCAAGGGGGCTTGTCCTCAGCCATCTAGCCCCATGCCACTGCCTGTGCTGTCATGGCTTCACTGCTGTTTTAGCAAACTAGCTTGATTAAAGTTAGCATGGAGAGGCCTAAATGTGCTACAATCACATCTCCAATTGCAGTGTAGATATACCTTGTGCCAGAGCAGACAGACTTAGATGATATGGTGGTAAAAACCCCTGAGGCCAGTCTACATGACAGCTCTCATGGTTGCAGCTGCATGAGTACTAATGCAAAGGTAGGAGATTTTCCCAAAATGTCCAGTGTAGATACCTCTTCAGTGGTCCACTGAGGAATTTGAGCCATTAGTGCTCTGGAGTTTAAATGGATCAAGGTATTTTCATTGAGGAGCCAGCCCCTCTACTACGTATCCATGATACCTGTCACATGTCCACATTACCCTTTTTTCCTAAAGTTTCCCACCATTGCCATTGCTGGTGCAGCCAACTCTTGGGGCATTAATGGAGACTGGATACAGATGTCTGAACCATTATCTTGTCCATCCTGAAGTATGCTAAACACCACAGTGGTTCAAATGCCTGGAGACATGATGCAGCGTCTATACCCGTGCTCCTCAACTTTGCTCCGGAGGAGTCAAATATTAAAAGCATGGGCCAACATACAAGCAGAGGTAAGAAATCTTACTCTGTTAAAAATACCTTCACAAAAGTATATTATCAAAGTATCCATTGAAAAGGAAAACAAAACCTGAATTAGATTCATGGTGAAATGCAAAAACCTGATCCTTCCCATCTAAGGCCCCAGCAAAGAGAACTGCATAGAGAGACTTTCAATGGGGCTCCACTTGGTCCACCTGCATGGCTCTCTTTGCAGGATGAAAGCCTAAGAATTCAGATATTAGCATGAGCTACATTTAAGCAACAAAATTGTAGTGGGAATAACTGAAGCATTATAAAAAGAATTAATGATTCAGAAGTTAAAAATCTTAACTGGAATTTAACCAGAAGTGGTAAATTTGTTATTAACATGCCAACTTGTTGATAGAGGATAAAGCCTGGTAATACTGATTTAAAACCACACATGGAAAGCAATAGAAAATGGAATAATTATTAAAAGTAATGACTGGGAGCCCAGTATGTGGCAAACTCAAACTAGGTAGAAAATTAGCTCCATTAAAGCAATACAGCAAATTTAACTTCTAGTCTGGAATAAATACACTAGAAGCACAAACAACAGAGATTTCTGATGACTAAACAAATCTTATTTTGTTTGGATTGTTCATGATTAACATCCATCAAATCTACCTTTGTTCATCTGTAATCCTCTCTAAAGAGAGTGTACATTGATCAGGTTGCTATAATTTCACTGAATGAAACCATTCAGCATAACATTTAGCAAGGTCAAATCACCCTTGCTACTATTTAAAGGTTACTTTACTCCAAACCAAGCTAGTCAATGTAATGACATCAGCAGGCCAAGATTATGTAATATTCAGGATGGCATGTTTTATAGCAAAAACCCCATCTCTTATTGAATTAAGAAATTAATCAGTCATTTTAATAGATTTCAGCTGAGGAGCCTATATGACACTGAGATATACTCTGCTAAGAAAAGGCTGTCTTCTCACATTTCGTCATTTTACTGCCCACTTGACTGGTTGGCAGCTAAGAGACTGTCAAGTTAATCCTAATTTCTAAAGCAGTATCAACTACTATTTCTTTCCCTGGAAATGATACAAAAGGCCCCTATGTGATTTATGATGCCATACTATCCCCCCTCCATTTTGCATACCATGAACCTTCAAAAAGTCTCGTCTACAGTAAAACCTCTCCTTCTAAGTAACCCGCAAACCTAAAATAGTGAAATAAATCCTTTAACTAATGGAGGTGGGGAGTAGTTAGGATTAACAGAGAGATATGGCTGAATTACCTTTGATCCTTTTACCTATTTGTTGGGTACGGGCAAGGGGTCCTTTTATACTGAGCAGGCAAATAAGACAAGTTAGATATAAAGACCTATTACATCACTGATTCTCTCTCTCTTCCAGTGTAAAACAAGGCCTTCAGACAGGACATATCAGATATCAAACAGGTGCTAGATTTGCTTGAGACAAAATGTGGTTTATGTTTACTAGAAATTGGGAGAATAAAAGTGATTCATGAATATTTTCACACATTAAGAGTGAGTTCAGAAACCTTCCATGGATTTCTTTAATATTTTTTCCTTCCTCATTTTAAAATCATAGTTTAAAAACAGATCTTCAATTTTGTTAAACAATTCCCACCACATAACTAAATTGGCCAATCAAACAATGAAAAAACCAAACCAATACGCTAGTAGACAAAAATGTAGAAAAACAAAGTAGTTCCACAAAAATTTTGATTTTGAAAAAAGGTCATTGTCTGATGAACACTTTTCCATTCAGAAAGTGTCCCTAATTTCCACTTTTTCCATTTATTCTGTGTCCTTTACACTGCCTGCATTCTAGTGACTAAAATCTCTCTATGTAGTGTACGGCTGTCACAAAGACAGGAAAACACAAGTGTAATCTCAAGGTTACATTGCCTTTTCTACTCTCTTATTAACCTATTTTTATTCTAGTCTTCATAGTTTTCACCGTCTTAATTCAGCACGTTAGGATTCTTCCAGTTACTCTGCCTGGTAATTCCTCTAGGCCCTCTGCTTGAACTTACGTTCTATACTTGCTTAACTCTTAAGTAATGAGCACCTACATTTTAGGAGTTTAGCGCCCTGTGATTCTCTTTATTTCATGCCTATGTTGCAAGCTGTCCCTTCTAGGGAGATGCCTTCCATTTTGAGAGAAATGGGACTCTTTCCCATCTTATTTCATTGTCAGGTTGACTACTACTGAAAACAGAACTATGACAGTGCATAGTTTTGAACCCAGCCATGAAAATGGCTTTATCATAATCTTTACCAACGCTGCATTACATGGTACTGGACTTGCTTCTGGGCTACAGAGTCGTCTCTCCATTTGTAATTCTGATTTGTGACCAAATTATTTTTGAATACTGTACTTTGTGCCCAATACTAGGAAAAATAGAATGGTGCATTAGAGGCCTACCTGTAAAGGTGAAGCTACAGTATCCAATTTTTTGCAGTATTACTTATTTAGTATAGCATATAAACAATAGGATTATTTATAATATGTACTGAGTGTATCACTTCCTTCCCTACTCTACACATCTTCTCATTACTATGATCAATTTTCCTACTTCTTCCTACTGATTAGAATTTAATCCTAGTAAGTCACTAGGCTTGTAGTACGTGCATATCATGCACAAATACACATGCCTCTGTAGATTACCATAACTGCCTTTACTTTCCCTTTGAGCTAATCCTTATAACATCCCTGCATGACTGTGGAAAGCTGAAAATGGAGCAGAAATGCCATATCTTCCCTGGGGGAGGGGAAGAGGAAGCAGAAAAGATACATGGCAGGTTACAGCAACCCTCATGCTGTCTCTGTAGCAGTGCAATATTTGAGAATGAGTTGAGGGAATGGTGGTGGCAAACTGCTTAGAACCAATAGACCTCACAAGGGATAGGGAACATTCTTACAGCCCATGCACTATAGTGGTACCTGTGGCCAGTCTATGTATGTGCTCTACTTCTTAAATCTGGGGGTCTGGTGGATGAGTGGGGAAAGGAGAGAATTCTTTTCTCCACCTCCGACCAGTCACACAGTTCCCTTTGCAAAGCTTTTCCTCAGACTTGGTTCAGGAGGAGCAGGATTTAACCTGTACAGTCATAAGAGTCAATACTTCAGATAACAGTGTGTACATCTTCTTTTGGCTGTATTTGCATGGGTGTGTTCTTTCACTTTAAAATTGCACATTACCTGGCTGGGATCATACATCAGTGATATGTATGCTGAGTAGGTCATTTTAACCCCATTCCTTCCATACAAAAGACAGGATTTGACCCAATATAGCTATTAAACAGAGTAATGACATATGAAAAATCAGACAAAAAGATTTCATGCCTTAGTTAGGCTTTAATTATCTTGAAAGTGACATAAAGTAATACTGGATACTCTAAACTGGAAACATATGAGGCAACATAAATTAGAACCCTGCAGTTACCATTCAGTCAAGTAAAATACACAGATGTGTGGAGCATTGTGCAGTGCAAACAATGGCAATCTACTGTATGGCTTGCCAACCCAACTCTCCACCCCACCCATCACACCACCTTTGAAAACAGAGTTTTATAGGCTCTGCAATAGGAGAGTGTACTTATTACAGTTCACAAAACAGTGAACGGTATGGAACAGGATAAATTTGAATTAAGACACCAATAACTCATTTAAGATGGTACATAGAGACACACCTTGCTTATCTTATTTCTATGTAAATCACAAGATGTAGCTTAAGACCTTTACATTTGGATTCAGATGTTTCTTTATAACATTTGATTTTGTGCTTTGCATGGCACTAGTTATAGATCATGTACCATTTCTATCTAACAACTTGGATTTGCAAACATCCTTCCCAGGGAACTTGTGATTAGGCTAGCTTGGATTCCAATAAGGTCAAATCAGTATATGAAGATAAGGAAAGCCCTTCCATATCTATTTGCATGATAGACTCAGTGTCAGATATTGCTGATCAGCTGTAAAGCAAAATGGCCCAGACGTCCTCCAGAGAAGAAGCTAAGTGATTATAACAAGGAAGAGGCAGAAAGTTAGTTTAGGTCATTTGGGAGACAGAATCAGATGTGATTTTTTTTGGGTAGTGTACATAGCACCTACATACCAGGGTGATAGGTACATTAGAAATGCAAACAGATTGATACATTAGTCTGACAACTGTAGTCTTGGGCCTGGTCTACACTGCGGGGGGGTGGGGGGTGGGGTGGGAATCGATCTAAGATATGCAACTTCAGCTATAAGAATAGCATAGCTGAAGTCGACTTATCTTAGATAGAATTAAAATTACTTACTTCACATCCTCGTGGGGTGTCGCAGCTCCCCTGTTGACTTTGCTTCCGCCTCTTGCTGAGCTGAAGTTCAGCAGTTGACGAGAGAGCGATCGGGGATCGAATTGTTGCGTCTACACTACATGTGATAAATCGATCCCCAATAGATTGATCGCTACCCGCCAATCCGGCGGGTAGTGTAGATGTACCCTTACTGTCACTCTTTCCACATTCTTTCTCTTCATTTCAATTAAACCCATTTCCCCTCTCCTCATCATTTCACTATTTTAACTGAGTCATATCAGTAACTGTGTGATGCTTCAGTGTTACACAGGATAGTTCAGGGGTAGGCAACCTATGGCATGTGTGCCAAAGGCAGCATGTAAGCTGATTTTCAGCAGCACTCACGCTGCCTGGGTCCTGGCCACCGGTCTGGGGGTCTGCATTTTAATTTAATTTTAAATGAAGCTTCTTAAACATTTTAAAAACCTTATTTACTTTACATACAACAATAGTTTAGTTATATATTATAGACTCATACAGAGAGACCTTCTAAAAACATTAAAATGTATTACCAGCACGCAAAACCTTAAATCAGAGTGAATAAATGAAGACTCAGCACACCACTTCTGAAAGGTTGCCAACCCCTGGTGTAGTTAATTCTATTATCTGCTTATACTCAAAATGTAATAAAATGTTATTCAAAATATAAAAACTACTGTGAGGTAAAAATGCCATGCAAGTTAGCCAATTACTGGCAAAACATTTATTGACTATAATAACTGACAGGTTGGGGAATACAACAATTTATGGATTCCTTTTTGTTTTATGACTAGCGTTTATGATTGTAACCTTCTGTGTGAATTAGAACTTCCATTGTGTAGCAGAAACAGACTACGTATGGGCAGCTAACACTGTGTAGTACTACCCTGGTGGATAACTCTTTTTGGTCCAATAAAAAATACAGAAGAGCAAGATGGTTTCAAGGTTTGAGTTTTAAGGGATTACCTAGTCTTGCTAGTTTTTGAAACATAAACCTCTGGATCAGAGTTTTTTGGCTCATGCCCAGCAGTAGTTATTTCTGTGTTCTGGAACAGATTTAAACCAGTGACCTGTGACTTGGCTAAAGGCTTCGTAACCCACTAACCCTCCCTTGAGACACTGGGGTACGTCTACACTACCCACCGGATTGGTGGGTAATGATTAATCTATCAGGGATTGATTTGTCATGTCTAATGTAGATGCGATAAAATCGATCCCCGATCGCTCTGCCGTCGACTCCGGAACTCCACCGCAGTGAGAGGCAGAAGCAGAGTTGGTGGGGTAGTGGCAGCAGTCAACTCGTTGCCATCCTCACAGTCAGGTAAATCGACCTAAGATATGCCGACCTCAGCTATGCTATTCGCTATTGACACCTCCCCCCTCATGTAGACCTAGCCTCTATGTATGCACTGTATTAGAATGAAGAGTTTCCCTTTAAATTGTGATCTGGGACACCTATTTTTTTTAAAAGGAATTCATTCTAAAATAATTAATGGCAGTTTATATTGCTGTCATGTATGTGTAGTTTTCTCCTCACTCTGGCTATAAATATCATGCAATTCACTCATTCTATCTTCACAGTCGTACTCTGGTAATTGTAATTCATGGCCAAGGTATCTGTCAACACATTGCTCTTTTTCTAGTTGATGGTTCGTAGAACAATAGAAGCTATATACTAAACAGCACCTGTCTTTTTAATAATTCAAGGTATTAAATAAAAAGCAGTAAAGTTGAGAATATACCTACTGCCTTATTCTCTTTAACTCCCCCATCCCTCCCACACACATTTCATGAGGGAAGCCAGATGTTAAGAGGTACTGATTTGTCATCACCAGAGAAAATTAAATTGCAACCAGGAAAAATTTTGTCTTTGCACCTTACTGTTTCTCTACAATGTATTCTAATATTAGCCAAGACAGCTTAAATGCACTATGCCCTAATTACACAGGATAGCCGAGACAGCTGTGCATATAAAAGCAAATATATTTATAGTGCTAGTACATTTTTGAATAGTTTCAACAAAGTCCAGATTTCTTAACATGCAATAGATTTCAGTACCTTTTTTATATCATCTGAATTTGTTTTTTTGAGTCCTTGTGTTATTACATTTTCTATTGTCTGCATATATTTCTATTGTTTTGCTCTGTTCTTGTTTTACTTTTAGCATAGATGGCCCAAGATGCAAAATTATGACCCAGATACTGAACACCACAAACTTTGGATTTCAAATATCTCCTCAAAGTTGGGGCTGTTCAGAGCCAAAAGGTTTCTTTCAGTCCCAGCTATCTTCTTCTGTATTAGAACATAAAAACATAAGAATGACCATACTGGGTCAGACCAAAGGTCCATCTAGCCCAGTATCCTGTCTTCCTGTGCCTCAGAGGGAATGAATAGAGCAGTCCTTCCTCGAATAGCATCCCGTGGTCGAGGAAGCCAAAGCCCTCCTGGCGACACCGTCTTCACAGCCAGGCATTCACCTCCATGATGCATCTGTCTCTGCCTGGGCCCCTACCTTTGACAGGAAGAATTGAAGAGAATACCACCTGCACTCCAAACTCCTTCATCCGTACTCCCAGAGCCCTGTAGTCACTCTTGATCTGCTCAGTGTCACACCTCACAGTATCATTCAGAACTCTTGGGTGAATACCATCTGGTCCCAGTGACTTATTACTGTTTAATTTATGAATTTGTTCCAAAACCTTCTCTAATGACACTTCAATCTGGGACAGTTCTTCAGATTTGTCACCTAAAAAGAATGGCTCAGGTCTGGGAATCTCCCTCACATCTTCAACCATGAAAACTGATGCAAAGAATTCATTTAGTTTCTCTGCAATGGCCTTATCATCCTCGAATGCTCCTTTAGCATCTCAATCGTCCAGAGGCACCACTGGTTGTTTAGTAGGCTTCCTACTTCTGATATACTTAAAAAAAATTTTTGCTATTACTTTTTGAGTCTTTGGCCAGCTGTTCTTCAAATTCCTTTTTGGCCTTCCTAATTATAGTTTTTACATTTCATTTGCCAGAGTTTATGCTCCTTTGTATTTTCCTCACTAGGATTTAACTTCCACTTTTTAAAAGATGTCTTTTTGCCTCTTGTTGGTCCTCCACACCTGTTGGCTTTCCCCCAGCCATATTACTATGGTTCTCATTACTATTGTTTAAATACCTCACAGTCTCTAATATATTTAGCCACACTACATCCGTGTAAGGTAGGGAACTGCTGTTACCTCAGTTTTACAGATGGGGAAAAGAGAGACCAAGTGAACCACCCAGCATCACACAGGGAGTCTGTGGTGAAGTGGGAATTGAATGTGGATCTCCAAAGTAACAGGCTTGTACCCTGACCACTGAACAATCCTTCCCTTTCTACTTTTGAGGTTCTACTCCATCTCTCTTTTTAAGTTACCATACTTTTGAGCAATCAATTATGAGATTAGTCTTACTGGGACTCACTGTGAAATATCAGCCCTTACTATGGAGCTCTTTACTTCTACCCTAAAAAACCGGTAGAAAGTCATTCACAGATCATATGTCCATTGGCAGCTCAGGCAGCTGAGTCTGACCAGCACTTTTAGGTCACACACAAGTTTTGCTATCAAAATTGAAGGCAGCAAGTATTCCCTTTAATTGATTTTCCCTTACAATTTGAGGCATGTTATATCAGGTTAGGTACTATATATTGCTGCCTATCACAAACCAACAGCTTTGATAACTGAAAAATGACAATTTAAAATCAATGAATAATATAGCAAAGAACCAGATGATAATCTTACATTTATATAGCTTATTTCAGCCTGAAGGCTCTCAGAATATTCCACCACTATACACAGAGAGATGGACTGAATCTGTCCAGATCTGGGGTGAAGGGTAACAATTAAGCAGCATGCTGCCTATCAGTGGGTGATGTGAAAGTATTGTCCAAATCTTGTGAAACAGTCCTATAAAGTTTAATAGAAAATGGTATCCTTATGATAGGGTTTTAAAAGAGCTATTCTATATAATTAAAAGGAAATTTTATCCCTGCCATAGAATTCTATAATCTGGTTCAAAAAGTGCATAAAATTTGAACAGAGAATGATATCCTTTCTATAATTTTTTCTTAAATCCTTACATAATTCTGCAGCAGAGATACAACTGTGTTCAATTATATTGGCTTTTAGATATAGAATCTTATTAAATGTTATAGAACCTTACTGGTTCCCATCCCTATTAAATTCTATAGGACTTTTCCATAAAGGAAGCACGACAGAGCAAACCCTCACTCTTCTGGGAAGTGCCATGGGATCTTCACTGTCCCAAGAACAAACAGAACATTGGTTTAGCATCTACAAAGTACCAGATTTATTTACCTTAGCAAGATGAAGTTCAGTTGAGCATGCCAAGAAAGGAAACTATGGCTGCATGGAGATTAGGGGTCAAAGTCATTTATGGCATAAGCAGTTGTAATTCCATTTATGTTCACAGTAGCAGTGAATCTGAACTTGGAACTTAAAGTTTAGAAGATATTTTTTAAAATTGTGTTTCTAAAACTCACTGGGCTTTGTTCTACCTAAATATTTATAGAGTGCTTATAACTGGATTCTAAACACCTGTTCCCTAAAACTTATCTTTCCAAAAGAGGCTACTGATTTTGGGTGGCCAATCTGAGATATATTGGGCTCAATTTTTAGAGTTGCTGAGCACCTCAAATTCCAACTGACTTCAGCTGAAGCTGTAGATGCTCAGCGCCTCTGTAAATCAGGCCCTAGGCACCTTAAATTGAGCCCCTAACTATTGTGGCATGTTACAAAACAATCAATGGTCTCTTGAAAATTTTGTCTCAAGAGTTCTGCTACTGAGATAAAAGGCTATGAACTCTAGGTTCATTAAGTCACTTAAGCATTTTTTGAAAGTTTTACCCACCACCATCTTACACTTCGCAGGGCCACCTTCATACTTCTAATGCCACTAGAGCTTCTCTGCTTCTCTTAAGGCTAGAGTTGGGCCAAAATAGAATCCCAATACCTGAACATCAGGGAAGGTCAGATCTGGGTATGAAGTTTGCAAAGCCTTATTGCACTATTACCAACAACATTCCCATGCCTCCTGGATTTGAATGATGTAGTGTATATGTCAGAGTTAGACTGCAAACTTCTTGTATTTGGCTTGTTTTGTCAAGTATTGTGCATAGTTATGGCTCTATGAATTAATAATAATGTGGCATCAGATAGCCATGTTGCATCATTGGGATGCCATATCACAAAAACCATTTTAAAGTGCAAGATAACCAAAATTGAACTTTGAAAGCAGGGCCGGCTCCAGGTCCCAGCACACCAAGTGCGTGCTTGGGGCGGCATGCTGCGGGGGGCGCTCTGCCAGTTGCCAGGAAGGCAGCAGGTGGCTTTGGTGGACCTCCTGCAGGCTTCCCTGAGGAGGGTCCGCTGGTCCCTCGGCTCTGGTGGACCTTCCACAGGCATGCCTGCGGATGCTCCACCGGAGCCGCGGGACCAGCAGACCCTACGCAGGGATGCCTGCGGGAGGGCCACTGGAGCCGCGGGACCGGCGAGCGGCAGAGCGCCCCCCGCGGCATGCCACCATGCTTGGGGTGGTGAAATGGCTAGAGCCGGCCCTGTTTGAAAGGCCTACAAGTGTTTAAAGAATTTTATCCTACTGCTGAATATTAAAAAAAGATTAATTGCCCTACTGTGCATATATTATGAAGCTGTCACTTACAGAAACAAAGAGGGAAAAAAACTTCCTTGCTACTCCTAACATAGCCTATTAACCAGCATTGTATTCAGGTCTTGCCGACCCTCTCCAGCTTTGTTCTCTGAGTCACTATGAGCATATGGAAAAAATAACCAGTTTTTATACAAAACACAAATGGTTGCTCAAACGGAGCCCAAAACTTGTTACAATCTAACATCACTGTTGTGTTGCCAAGTAAAAATTTAATTTGGAAACTGATAAGTGAGAAATAGGGAGTTGTTTCTTTAGACATATCACTTCTAACAGGAAAATGAAATTCGCTGTAGAAGTGTCAGGTTGATTCCATTTTGACGGTATCTAAGTGTCCTCAGAAATCAAGCAGCCCATCTACTGAAATAAGACTTAGGAAACTGGCCTACCTCTTAAGGGAGTTTGCAGAACTCCAGGATCACTAGCACTGCTGCGAGGTTACAGAATAGCACAAATGAGATGCTAGAGAACAGAGAAAGAAGCCTAGAAAAGCTACTTTTTAGTGCTCTTTGGAGGTTACCATAGACTATTATAAAACATTGTAGGTTATGAAGCTCCAATGCCATCGAATAGGAAGGCTAAGGAACTTCTGTGGGCAGATAAAGGGAGTAGGCTTACTTTGTAAATTGATGGCACAATGGAAGACAGCAGTTGGATACTGTAAGGAACGCTGGTGTTCACTGGAACCAAAACCCCACATCTGAATATCTCCCAGAACTATCAAATGTTCAGAATGCTTCTTCTCTTCATTTAAATTAAACGCTTTTCATTTCCTCTCTCCTCATCCTTTCAATAATCAGAAGCCTGGTCTGGAACTGAGCTTTGTGACTTGTGCACTTCTGCAAATTAAGAACAAACTAACACCACCATCCCCCACATAATGGTCAGGGCATAGATCGCTAGGGTCAAAGGCAAGAGTCAGGACTAGTTACCAAGCCAACTGAGGAGACAAGTATCAAGGTCAAGACAAGCCAGGGTTGAAGACATGGAGCCAGGCATAAGATAAGGCAAAAGATAAATTCTGCAGCAGTGAGAAGCCAGAGTCTACATTGCTGCTCAGACAGCTCCCTGGGCTAACTTCTTTGTTTAAATAGTTGATGTGGACCAATCAGTTGGCTGCAGAGTTCTGTTGCTCTGACCTCTTTTAGGCAGAACTTCCTGTTGTGCCTAATCCTCCAGTAATTATTGGGTGCTGCTTCATCTGGTTCTCCAGTGGTGTTATTAGTCACCTACACAGCCTGGCGTTCTGGAGCCCTGGATCATTACACTCCAAAGAAAGCAAAGAAAACACTACTACCACCAAGCTAAGTCAACCCTTGTGTAATAGATAATTATTCATGTGACAGAGTCAAGACATACATTTTTGATTTACTGTACTCACAAAAATCTAAAATATAGCAACATGAATTTCTTCTCACTTCCTACTCCATATGGTGGAAAACATATTTTAAAAATTTAAAATACATTTGTTAAGCTATTAACTGACAACTCATTTGCAGGTAAAGATTTCTATTTAATACCACTGATCCCACTAATGTTTTCTGATAAGCCATCACTTCAGCAGAACCAGGAGGGTGTGGACAGGAAACCGCAGAGCCTGGTGCTCTGGTTTGTAGGAAGGGTTATTTCTTCTCAGTCAGACCCTCAGAAAGGTTCCTTTGCTTCCTGGACTTTACCTCTGGAGAGACTGCTGCCTTCTTTCCTGCTGAGTAGTTCAGGGGAGGGCTTGGGTGAGGGTTTTGCTGGTGCCTTTCTTCCTTGCCCTCCAATTAATACAGGATTATGAGAGTGCTCCCATCCTTTCTCTCCAGCTATGAAGTGCTCCTCATTACTCCACAGCACCATTCCCAGTTCTTTTGTTGGCTCCAACAGCCTTCCTATAGGCTCTTCTCTGCTGACTCCCACTGTTAGACTCAGCACCCAACTTCCCCCAGAACATCTCTCAGAGAATGTGCTGGGGAATAAAGTAATCTCCCAAAGATGGCCTTGACCTCCAAATTCTTGCACCTATGGCAGGTAACTGAAATCATTCCTCTAGCTAGTCCTATCCAGCCAACCTGTGGATGGAGGCTATACATCCTATCAGAAGTGTGGATTGACTTGATGAGTTGCTTTAAAACTATTCTGGATTTAGGTGGATAACAGTCAATATTACAGAAAAACCAATAGATCTGTCCTGTCACAACTATCCAGTTTCTTCTCCAGCATAGGCCAGGGCTGAGTTGATCTGGAGAATGAAGCCTCTTTTAGGGACTGACATAACCAAGATCAGCTTTTTTAACATAACTGATTATTTTAGAATGCTAGCTCCTACTTTCAGGCTAAGTCCTGGTCTCATTGACATTAATGGGAATTTTGTCATTGACTTCAATGAGATCAGTATTTAGCCCTTGTAGAAGCAAGTAAATAAAACAAACAATAACAATACAATAAGGCCAACTTAAATTTCCATTTGTAACCTATTAGCCTTAGTACATTAGCCATTTAATAGACCAAGAAAGAAAATAAAAAATATTAGTTTTCAGCTGCCAATGAATATTCCCATACAAGTGAGCGTGAATCTTTTAGATATCATGATTAAGAACCAGTGGATGCCCTTGGATGCAAACACATAACTCCAATTCACTTCAAGGGAGTTTGATTGTCTGCATTATTATTACTATTTATCTGGGGGCAGAATCAGGCACAGACTTTACACCTGCATTTGTGACTATACTGATGAGATCTTGCTAAAAAGCTGTGGGGAAATACATAAAAGCCTGGAAGACCTGTCTACTGTACAAACTCATTTTGTAACCAGATGGTGATATGTTCATTTTACACCTTAGTTACGACAGTCATGACCATGTCCTTACAGCAGCTTTTCCACCACACAGCTATCCATACTGCTCCAGAGTCCAGTCTCACAGACCAGCACCAAAAGCTCTGGAACATATGATTGGCTGACATAGTTAAGGAGTTCCATCTGCACAGCAAGAGAACTCAGGTGTTATGACCCAGTTAAAAGACAACCATGTACCAGTCTAAGCTGTTGGTGAAGGTCAGACTCAGTTAGCTGCCTCTAACCAGGCATTAACCATATTGTATATGACAACAAACTTGTGGTGGGAGCCAGCTACATCCCTAACTGCTTACAAAGGTAGAAGATAACAAGCATAGTAGACAGGGCCTTTGTTTGAGTAACATTTAAAATAATGCTGGAGAAAAAAATACCAAAGCTCTTAGATGTGCTGTTTACATATGGCTCCTGAAGTCTTTGCTTTAATTAATATTGTTTAACAAAAACCTGTAGAACAACAACCACTACTGAATCGGATATATAGAGTACATTAAAATATAGTAGAGAATAGCAGCTTGCAAGCTGAATTTCATTTCAAACCTAACAGGCAAATGGGAATAAATGCTTGGGTATCTCCAGGCGAGACGTGCGGGCCTTGTTTGCCAGCGTTTGAATCTCTGGTGACCAGCTCTTTGCTATTACATGCAAGATTCAGTAACAAAACAGATGATACACTAGGGCATTGCTTCATGAGGAATAACAGATGAGTAGCTAAAGCCTCTCAATCTCACAGTTTTATATTGGATGATCAGAATCTCAATCACAAGCATGCTATGACAAAATATTCTGGGTGAAGAATGAATTAAGATGGTATGTGTGTTTTATCAATAAAA
Organism: Chelonoidis abingdonii; assembly: GCF_003597395.2. Lineage (NCBI taxonomy): Eukaryota > Metazoa > Chordata > Testudines > Testudinidae > Chelonoidis > Chelonoidis abingdonii. Next base: position 34,605,298 of record NC_133778.1, on the reverse strand, counting down.
GTAATGGTAAGAGATATATTTCTTACAATTCTTTAAGCAGAAGAAAGCTCACACCAGTGATACATTTTGCTTATAAAGCAGTATGAAGTGGAATAAATCACACTGTCAATTTAATGGCTCTGCTTTTGCTGCATCTGTATTATCAGCAAGATTATTCTTTGTAGTCAAGCGAAATGATAGAAATATATATAGTACATCCACACTAATTTTTTTTCCCTGCAAGGGTCCTTAGCCATACAGGCTAGCACAGGTTAGAAAACAAATTACTTGCTTTATTATATACTCTTATACTTATGACATGTTATAAATTAATTCAGGATTCTGTCATCTAGATATATTTGAACAAGATTTTCATATTTGAAAAACACGTTCATGTCAAGAAGTTAATAAGTGAAATAACATGAATATAGCTAGAATTTTAGGACAGCCTAAAAGTAGATATTTCACTTAAGTTATGTGAGGGAAATAGCTTAAATTATTCAGCACATAAATTGATGTCACGTGGTCACTGTGCTGTACATACCACAGTCTGAATTAATGTAATAAGTATTAATTATTTAATAATCAAGGGCCAAATAAATTACTGTAAACATAAGCCAAATCCACCAGGACAGCATCTCTCTCTCTCTCTCTCCAATATGTACAGCAGATCTTGATGCCAAACTAGAACTGAGGAAACAATTCACAACAAATACTCTATTTGCATCTATATCCATTTTTGAAGTGAGCTCACAATTGCCTCAAATCTATTTCTTCAAAACTATTCACTGAACATTAGCACAAATTTAATTTACTCTGTGCACTGCTATTTAATGCTCGATATTCAAAAATGAACTGTGTCGATTAGGATTTGACTACACAAAAATTGTACCACTTCAACTATATTGATTATAATTAAAATGGCACAGCCCCCTCTACTGTAGGCGCAGTAATACTGGTATAAAAGTGCTTATACAGGCATAGTTTATTCCCATAAGTTATGTGCCCTAACCAAAATAGTTAAAAATCAATATAAAACTATGTGTATAGAACAGGCCTCTGGATACATCTACACTACGTTCATAGCTGTGACTGCAGCATACATAGATACCCAAGCTACCTTTGATATAGCCAGTTCAAATAACAATTTTATTGAACACACAACAGCATCTTACATACGTATCCAGGGCTAGCCTCTTACATACATATCCTGTCTCCTGGGAGGGCTTGTACAGTCTCTGCTGATGTGGATTCATTGCTATTGCTATTTGAGCTATCTAGATCAAAGCTAGCTTAGATATATCTGTGTGTGATGCAGTCACGCCACTGATTGCAGTATAGACCCTTAATTGTGATTGGTGACATAAGTCACATGCTATTGTTTGTTTCTTCAGCGGATCCTGGTTTCTGTGAAGTCAGCCAGCTCTGCAACAGAGTGAACTGTCCTATCTACTTTATTAGATAAGAAAAGTAACTATGAATACATGTAGGCCCTAGTTCACCTTTTATGATTTTGTTTTGTACTGTAACCATTTGTTTCCATCATTTTCACTTGTTTCTAGTAGGATCTCGATTCTCTCAAATAAACTCCTGTTTCTTTACACATGCAGTGTGTTATACGGGAGTGGTGGTTTAAGGCAAAGTTGGTAAACTGGTCCTTTGGAGTCAGAGGATCTGGGATTCCTGAGAGTAACTAGAATCAGGGCCTGGCTATCACAGGGAGATGATTAAAGGGGATTAGGATGTTGAGCTGCACCTCTTGTTAACTTGAAAGGCAAAGACATGGCTAACATAGCCTGGAGAAAGGTTCTTGAGGGGCTGAAAGGCTGGTTGAGTTAGATAGCTAGCAACCAGTTAACATAAGCAAGACTCCTTCTCTCCCTCTGGAGGCAGTGGGTAGCAATGTGATTCACAGTCCTGTGTACTCAGATGTCCACCACAGGGCCTTATTCAGGTTTCTAGTGTAAATGATCACGGAAAACAAATATAATATTTGCTTTCCATGCACAGCGGAGCATGCAAACTCAGCATTCATGGTAGTAAATATTGATGTAAACAGGAAAATGAACAAAAGTGGGTGCAAATGTGGCTAAAGCACATTCAGATTTAAATTCTAAGAAATAGTTGCAGGATTTTCTGTTTTGTTTATTTGTTTGTTTGGCATTACTTTCCTAGCTCTAATGCCTGCATTCTTTTTTTGCTATGTGCTTGGAACTCCCATAAGGCATCAGTGATTCTCCATGTGGATCAGAAAGGAGAATTTTGTCCTAAAATTATGTATGACATAGAGATTTTAATACTTACTGAATTGCCTCCCTTCACAAACGATAGCTTCCAACTCAATCAATGTGACAACTATGCAAAGCTCTACGGTTTCATAAAAAGTCATTTTAACGTGAAACATTTCTGAGTCAGACTCTCTGGTGATGTAAATTGGTACAAAATTGTACCAATTTACACCAGTAGAGAATCTGCATTTGGTGGATTCATGCCAATATAGTGGAAATTGTGACTTTTGATCTTATCATACAGGCCCATCCTGGTTAGCATAAAAAACAAACCTGAATTTGAGATCCCTCAGGTTTACACTAAAAAAGCCATATAAGCTAAATAAAAGAGAACTTTTCAGGGAGTCTCACTCACACAGGCATCGAACTGTAGCAATGGAGCTCAGTTTTATCCCATGCACAGCAACTAAATGGGAGAAATGTTTGTGGAGGATTTCTTGGCTGTTTGCTTTACAGTCCCCTCATCTTCCGTCTTAAGTGTTTGTTTGCTGCTGTTCCAAATTGTAGGTGACATCTACTCTGTGTAGCAAACTGTGCAGAATTTCAGTTTCTGACACTATGATATTACTGACAGTGGTATTTGCTATCTCACATTTGATGTTTCACTGCTTCAGCACCCACCAAGCCTACAAAAAACTTGACAATGTCTAGATTGCTAGGGGGTTGAGACCACAGCCTATAGGGCTGACGAATATTATCTCATTGTTTCCTTTAACCCCCTCATAGTTAAAGAAACCCCTAAAACAACCCAGTTCTTGGTTCTCAGTTATGCTTTTGTTGGGTGCCTCAGCCTGGATGTGTCACACATACCAGCTGGGCACATCTTGGAGGAAAACGCTGTTCCTCGGATCTCAGACCCCCAGAGCCCCTCCCCGCCAGAACTCAGCCACAGGGCACTTCCCCCTCTTCCTCTACGTACACTTTCTACCCCGCAGAGCCCAGGGATCCAGAGGGAGAAACAGCCTGATGATGGGTCCCATGATTGTACAACATTTCCTGCACACCACCTACTTCCTTCATGACGTGCTGGGAACTGCAATTGGCCTGAACCCTCTGCTCTTCCCGCTCCCCCTCAGCAGCATTCTGTATTTGCAAGCTGGAGAGCCATGCTCTGCTCAGTCCAGCAGCCTCTAGTGGCAGCCAGCAGCTGTGCAGCACCAATTCTGCACAGAACATTAATTATGCGCAAATTATGCATTGCACAGTGGTGCAGAATTCCACAAGATATCTCTTGTCCTATGCTTAGGCCACGTCTACACTACGGGATAATATCGAATTAGCTAAAATCGGTTTCTTAAAACTGATATGATAAAGTTGAGTGTGAGTGTCCACACTAGGCACGTTAATTCAATGGTGTGCGTCCATGGTCCAAGGCTTGCGTCGATTTCTGGAGCGGTGCACTGTGGGTAGCCATTCCGTAGCTATCCCATAGTTCCCTCAGTCTCCCCCGCCCCTTGGAATTCTGGGTTGAGGCCAGTAAGCAATATCCGATTTTAGCGCTATCCTCGTCGTCGGGAGGTAGGTGGTTCTGGTACGCCTCATCCTCCCTTTGTGAAAGCAGCAGACAACGTTTCGCTCCTTTTTCCCTGGGTGAACTGAGCAAACGCCATAGCACAGAAAGCATGACCCTGCTGAGATCAGTAAACGCTATCGTGAACACGTTGTCAACCCTCGAGCACTCTCGTGCTGTCTATGCTGAGCATGAACTGCAAAGGCAGGAGGAGAGGAGGAGGCAGCTACGGCAGCACGGTGACGAGAGCGATGAGGACATAGACACTGAATTCTCCTAACCGCGGGCCCTTGCGTTTTGGAGCTACTGTTGGTAATGGGGCAGGTTCTACCCATTGAATGCCGATTTTGGGTGTGGGAAACAAGCACAGACTGGTGGACTCCATAGTTTTGCAGGTGTGGGACGATTCCCGTGGCTGCAAAACTTTCGCATAGCTGTAAGAGCACTTCTTGAATTTGTGACCTGCTTCCCCTGCCTGACAACGCCAAATACTAGATGAGAGGCAGCACCGTGTGCACAGTGGAGAAGCGAGTGGCAATAGCCCTCTGAGAGCTTGCAACGTCAGACAGCTCTGGTCAGTCGGGAATCAATTTGGAGTGGGCAAATCTACTGAGTGGGGGCTGCGTGATAGCAAGTAGCCAAAGCAATCGTTAAGCTGCTGTTACGAAAGGTTGTGACTCTTGGAAATGTGGCGGCTGTGATAGTGGATGGCTTTGCTGCAATGTGATTCCCTAACTGTGGGGGGGCCATGATGGAACCCATATCCCTATCTTGGCCCAGTAGTGCCAGGGGCACCCAGTACGTAAACCGCAAGGGGTACTTTTCATGGTGCGTGCAAGCACTGGTGGATCACAAGGACGTTTCACCAACATCCACGTGGGATGGACAGAAAGGTTCAATGACACTCGTGTCTTCAGAAGCACTACTCTGTTTAAACGCTGCAGCAAGGGAATTACTTCCGCAACAGAAAATAACCGTTGGGAATGTTCAATGCCTGTCGTTATCCTGGGTGAACCAGCCTCTCCCTTGATGCATGGTCATGAAGCCATGACACAGGCGCCTAGACAGTGGTTAGGAGCTGTTCAACTACAGGCTGAGCAAGTGTAGGAGGGTGGTAGAATGTCATTTGGCCGTTTAAAAGGACGCTGGCGATCATTACTTACTCACTCAGACCTCAGCCAAACCAATGTCCGTTTGTTATTGCTGCTTGCTGTGTGCTCCACAATCTCTGTGAGAGTCGGAGTACAGAAATCGATTTAAAGAGCCCTTTATATCGATATAAAGGGCGTTGTAGTGTGGACGGGTACAGCGTTAAATCGATTTAACGCTCTTTAAATCGATTTAAACGCGTAGTGTAGACCAGGCCTTAGATTGAAAACTCCGGGATAGGGAGCCTCTGTTCTATGTTTGTACAGCACCTAGCACAATGAGGTCTTGGTCCATCACTGGGGCTCCCACATGCTATGAAAATAAAAATAAATAAATAAATAAATATGTCTTCTTTGCCCTTTTACTTTTCATAAAGTATCAAACCCTTGAGACTTAATCCCAGCAATTTAGCTTTTTTAAAAAAGCAGACAGACACCAAAAGGAATAAAAGCCAAAGCCAAGATGAGATAAAAAATGCTCCTGAGTAGAAAACCTATATTACTATCAGAGATCAAGAGGCAGAGTTAGAGCAAGAACAATGAAAATTGTTTAAATAAAAGATTTTATCTCCTCAGATTGTTTTATTTATTTAGTTTTCTGCATTTAGGACTCCCAAAATCTGAAATATTTGATAATTATTAGAAATTTAGCAACAGAATGCAACATTATTTGGACCGTTAATACATATGTGGAAATAAAACACATACATACTATCATTGTAAGAGTGCTGAAGATGAAAACATTCTTATAGTTTTTGTTTTAAAATTTACCAGGTAATATCTGTTTCATTTGAGTTTGCATCATTCTGGCCAGCACATGAAATACTTGATGGAATATGATGAGACTTTTGTAGCTCAGCTTGGCCCTTTCAAAGGCAGTTTATCTCCGGGCTTACAAAAAACCCAGACCGTTAAGAAATTATAGGTAAAACAAGCAAGGTTTCAAAATATAAACATCGAGGAATTTTTTATGTCAGGTGCTGCTAAATAGTGGAAAAAAATGAGATGTTTACTGCTGTATATGGAATCTACAACTACCCATTGCTGCTTGATATTTCCTTGCTCCCCAGGCATAGTACTGAATGCTTAATTTGTAATGAAAGAGGTGCCAGGGCTGAAGCAAAGTTTTTACTTTCATAATGGTTGCAGCAAGCTCAGAGGTGCCAGGGCTATGAACTGCCAAGTCTAAAGGCCCTGGCAAGCCCTGGAACAAATTATGCACTGACAGTGCTTAACTGGGATCTAGTACTTAACTAGAGGTTGTTGTTCAAATGCACTCTACTTTTACCAAACGTCTCTGGCCTTCCGTCTCTTTAAAGTTCAAGTAGTTCCACCCTCAGTCAGATTTATATGCTGTATACTTCCAGATCTCACAAAAACTAAGAGGAAGCAGAGAAGGACCCCAGATGAAATATTCATGAAGTTTCATAACATATATTATAATTTTATGATTCCTTTACTTGGTCTAACACCAATGCTTTCTAGCACTCTACTAAATCAGCCAGCAAACTTTATAAATCACTAGCAAAAGCATATGAAACTGTCAGTTAGAATCATAGAAGATTAGGGTTGGAAGAGACTTTAGGAGGCCATCTAGTCCAACCCTCTGCTCAAAGCAGGACCAACCCCAACTAAATCATCCCAGCCAGGGCTTTGTCAAGATGGGCCTTAAAAACCTCTAAGGATGGAGATTCCACCACCTCCCTCGGTAACCCATTCCAGTGCTTCACCACCCTTCTAATGAAATAGTTTTTCCTAATATTCAACCTAGACCTTCCACACTGCAACTTGAGACCATTGCTTCTTGTTCTGTCATCTGCCACCACTGAGAACAGCTGAGCTCCATCCTCTTTGGAACCCCTCTTTAGGTAGTTGAAAGTTGCTATCAAATCCCCTCCTCATTCTTCTCTTCTGCAGACAAAATAAGCCTAGTTCCTTCAGCTTCCCTTCGTAAGTAATGTGCCCTAGCCCCCTCATCATTTTCATTGCCCTCTGCTGGACTTTCTCCAATTTGTCTACATCACTTCTGTAGTGGGGGACCTAAAACTGGACACAATACTCCAGATGTGGCCTCACCAGTGCCGAATAGAGGGGAATAATCACTTCCCTCGATCTGCTGGCAATGCTCTTATGAATGCAGCCCAATATGCCGTTAACCGTCTTGGCAATAAGGGCACACTATTGACTCTTATCCAGTTTCTCATTCACTGTAATCCCCAGGTCCTTTTCTGCAGAACTGCCGCTTAGCCAGTCGGTCCCCAGACTGTAGCAGTGCATGGGATTCTTCCTTTCTAAGTGCAGGACTCTGCACTTGTCCTTGTTGAACCTCATCAGATTTCTTTTGGCCCAATCCTCCAATTTGTTCAGGTCACTTTGGACCCTATCCGTACCCTCCGGTGTATCTACCTCTCCCCCCAGCTTAGTGTCATCTGCAAACTTGCTGAGGCTGTAATCCATCCTATCATCCAGATCATTAATGAAGATGTCGAACAAAACTAGCCCCAGGACCAACCCCTGGGGCACTCTGCTTAATTTCAGCTGCCAACTAGACATCCAACGTTGATCGCTACCCTTTGAGCCTGACAATCTAGCCAGCTTTCTATGCACCTTATAGTCCATTCATCCAATCCATACGTTTTTAACTTGCTGGCGAGAATACTGTGAGAAACCATATCAAAAGCTTTGCTAAAGTCAAGATATATCACGTTCACCACTTTCTCCGTATCCACGGAGCCAGTTATCTCATCACATAAGGCAATCAGGTTGGTCAGGCATGACTTACTCTTGGCGAATCCATGTTGACTGTTTCTTATTACCTTCCTCTCCTTCAAGTGCTTCAGAATGGATTCATTGATGATCTGCTCCATGATTTTTCCAGGGACTGAGGTGAGACTGACAGGTCTGTAGTTCCCCGGATTCTCCTTCTTCCCTTTTTAAAAGATGAGCACTATATTTGCCTTTTTCCAGTTGTCCGGGACCTCCCATGATCACCACAAGTTTTCAAAGATAATGTCTAATGGCTCTGAAATGACATCAGCCAGCTCCCTCGGCACGGTCTGATGCATTAGATCTGGACCCAGGGACTTGTGCATGTCCAGCTTTTCTAAATAGTTCTTAACCTGTTCTTTCACCACTGAGGGCCGCTCACCTCCTCCCCATACTGTGCTGCCCAGCGCAGCAGTCTGGGAGCTGACCTTGTCTGTGAAGACAAGGGAAAAAAAAAAAGTATTGAGTACTTCAGCTTTTACCACATCATCTGTCACTAGGTTGCCTCCCCCATTCAGTAAGGGTCCCACACTTTCCTTGACCTTCTTCTGGTTTCTACAGGTATGTTAGCAACAATTCTTGTTACCCTTCACGTCCCTTGCTAGCTGCAACTCCAATGGTACTTTGGCCTTCCTGGTTACAGCCCTGCATGCTCGAGCAATAATTTTATACTCCTCCCTAGTCATCTGTCCAAGTTTCCACTTTTTGTAAGCTTCCTTTTTGTGATTAAGCTCACTGAAGATTTCTCTGTTAAGCCAAGCTGGTTGCCTGCCATATTTGCTATTCTTTCTGCACACTGGGATGGTTTGTTCCTGTGACCTCAATAAGGCTTCTTTAAAATACAGCCAGCTCTCCTGGATTCCTTTCCCCCTCATATTAGCCTCCCAGGGGACCCTGCCCATCAGTTACCTGAGGGAATCAAAGTCTGCTTTTCTGAAGTCCAGGGTCCATATTGTGCTGTGCTCCTTTCTTTTTTTTTGTCAGTATCCTGAACTCGACTATCTCATGGTCACAGCTGCCCAGGTTGCTACTCACTTCTACTTCTCCTACCAATTCTTTCCTTTTTGAGAGCAGGTCAAGAGGAGCATGACCTTTAGTTGGTTCCTCCAGCACTTGCACCAGGAAGTTGTCCTCAACACTCTCCAAAAACTTCCTGGATTGTCTGTGTACTGCTGTATAGCAGATGTCAGGGTTATAGCAGTACTTGTTAATGTACTGTCTTGTACTCCCAAACTGCCTGAGCACAGGGCAAGAATCATATTACATATATGACTATGCTTACCACCAACCTTCAACATATTGATTTTTTCCACAGTCAGCTCCTATTGTATTAGGTCTTTATTTTTTCCCAGGGGAGTTTCTGCCAGTAGGTAAGCAAGGAAACTAGCCTATCCCTCTTTATGAAGATCATAGGTGAGCATATAACATATGACATCACAAAAGTCTTACATAAAATCTATAGAACATTTGTTTTCACATTGATAAAATGTGCACATCATGTGCCATTAGGAACATTGTACTGTACTTTATTCAGAAAAAAATTCAGGTACACACAGATTTAGCCAATAAAGTAAAAATGCTCTTATCTGTTCAAAATAGTGTGCTGCCAACAGTGAATAATTGTGGAAGACTCCCCCAGTTAAGCTGCAATATTAGAAGGCTGCTGGAACTTGGCTGAGGAGCTAGTCCATTGTCTGAAATTAGATACCTTTTGAAGTAGAGGAAAATAGAAGTGACTTTGGAAGTTTTCAGAAAAGAGTTACTCCGAGTAGGAATCAGATCCATCTATTCCTGAGTGGGAATCTGGACATGGATCCATCAAAATTCCCTCACCTAATGTTTCAGGGTCTCAGACATCCTCCCAGCTGTCCCACAGTGGGCTTTCCCTTCCTCTTTCTGCAGGTGAACAGCAACTCCCACACATACTTTTACTATTGATTTTCTGCCCGTCCTGGACAAACTTGCTTTACATTCTGTCCCCAAGGGCCAGCCAGGCTGTACCTCGTCTTTTGCCGCTTTCTGGCCAACTAGTCAAATGGCATTTAAACTTTTTTGCCAGTGGCAGTCCACTGCCAATTATCTCCTAGAATGGACTTCCACTATGAAGCGTAACGTCTTTTCAGTCATTAAAAATTTAATTAATTTTTTGATTGACTCTTCCCTTGTTGCACCCTAGCCAAACAATATAACTCACAGAAAAGAAAAAAAATGAGGGATCTAATCTGAAATAAAAATTTCTTAATTAATTGGTGGAGATTGCTTGTGACAATTCCTTTGATTTCAGTGGGAGCTGCATGTGCAGCATGGTTGGCTACACAGTCATAGCCACCACAACATTTCTATTCTTTCACTGAAATGGATACTCTATGTCCAATACTGGGTCCTTGTGCCTCTAAAACGTTGGCATCTTACACAGCTACATGACCTGTCCGGGCTGTGAATCCATGGAGGCATAGGCATATCATGAGGAGGCAACTCCCTACCCACTCAAGAGCACAGCACTTATGCTTACTTTTTGAAAGCCAATGGGCTACTCACATGCTTAAGGTTAACCACATGTTTAAGTGCTTTGCTGGACTGGGGCCACAGGATCTGATCCAACACCTATTAAGCCAATAGAAGACTCCTAAACATATTGGATCTGTCTCAGAGCAGTTGCACTGCCAGTCCTAACACACCCTGGCTGGGCACTAGAAGATTATATCTGAACAGGAAGTCAGCATTGGAACTGTGTATTTTAAAATGTTTGTGTAGGAACATACAGGAGCTTTTAAGTGGAGTTTCATAAGACATATGTAACAGTCCAGGAGCTGTGGACTACATCATATAAGATCTAAAATATAATCTCAAATTCAGAAAAGTACAAGCACATTACACCTTGGGGAAGATGTTTATTGTGTTTCCGATAATGCACTGGCCCGCTTGTTGCTAAAAGGCAAAATAAAATCTTTTCATATTAATTAAAGTTTCACAGTTCTTTGTATTATTCAGTAGTGTGTAGCAAATCACAGACTGACCATCAAGAAGATATACTAGTACAGCCTTCATTTCAGAGGACTTGGTTGTGTCCAGCATATAATCTTACTATAGATGAAAAAAATTGGAGTTAAATCTTGGTCTCATTGAAGTCAATGGCAAAACTCCTACTGACTTAAATAAAATCAGGATTTCACCCTTGGTGCTTAAGGCCCAGTGTACAGATGAAAAAAAAATTCTAACATTTGTTTAAAAAGGGCTCATATCCAAAATACTAGTATACTTCTTACATTCCCTCAGTAGGGTCAGGTCTAATGACAATGCTACTGTACAGGCTCTTTTGGGAAAGCTTACAGTCTGCTGAACTTGTAATATATAGATGCCATTATCTACTGCCAACCCCTAAGCCCTAGAAGTTCAATTCTTCACCCAAGAAGGACATTGCCTAGATTAAAGCTACTTTTCAGAACACACTGAAACAATAGTGTTAGTATAAAGCACAAACAAAGGCTGCTGACTTCAAAACATTATGATGTAGGCTGTATATCAATAAATGCTTTCTGCCACACAGATTGAGGAAATGGGCCTAAGACTAGTCAAAACTTTCCATCAAAACTTCTTTTTAAAAAACAAACAAACAACCCCAATTGATAGGTTTTCGATTAGACACATTTTTCTTGGAAATGTCAGTTTTCCTCAGAAATGTTTAATTTTTCCATCAGAATACTTACAAGTTTTCAGTTTGAGGATGCATTTTTTGGTCCCCAAACCTCCAAAATTTTCTGAGGGGAAAATCCATTTTCCAACCAGTTCTAAGTAGGCATTTAAATTTATTCAATCAAAGCCATACTTTTAATATAATTCAACTTTTGGGTAGCATCCACCTGAATGGTTCTAGACCTTTTAATGATATGACTGTTATGCTGCAATAGAGCCAAACATAGCACTTCACTACAGCAAATGGTATAATCTGCAGCTGCCACTGTAGCATATTGCAGTTTGTTTTTTTTTGATAAAAGCAGGATAAAACCCAACAGGAGAGTTAGCAGAACAGAGTGTGCAAGTGAAGTGTCTCTAAAAGTATATCACAAATTGTAAAGCAATCTTGGTCCTTTTACACTGCACAGAACCAACGACATGACTCTATAGCCTCTCATAGTTTGCTCTCTTGGTCTGATATTAGCTGGCTATATTTTCAGCCACAGGAATTGTTGTAAATGCAGTATGGATGCCACAGTTGGTTGCTGTTTTTTCCTTCAGTAAATGTCAGCTTTACAACATTTTGTAAGCTTGTCATTCTTTATGGATCTCTAAATTCAGTTTCTACTGTCTCAACAAAACCTGAAGAATACAGCTTTTTAGTTCAAGGTGGTTTATGTAAATAGTTCCATTTATTACTGAAGTGATTTTAGGTTCAGTTCTGTAGCTTGTCAGTTATTCAGATCAACAAGTGGAGTCAGTTCACCAAGAGTCACATAAATTGTCATAGCTCCATGGACTTCGATTGAGCTATAACAATTTACTCAAAAGTTGAGAAGGGTCTGGGCTCCAGAGGCCTAATTAAATAGCATACAAATTCCCTGATATTTCACATTTGAAATCCCAATGATGCTAAAGATGGTTTTGGTTTCTAAATAATTACTTTTCATTGATATATTTTGCAGCAAAAATCATTTTGTTCTGGAGGTTTTCCTTTTATCATTTGTGAAAGCATCAATAATACACAGCAAGGAATAATTACCAAATTTGCTGATGATCAACTTAAAAAAACCCCATCAAACACCAACAACCCCAAAAAGAAAAAAGAAAAAGACTTTCTTTTTCCCCACACAGTATTTTTCTTGTTTACAAAAGCATTTTTAAAAATGTATCCTTACTGGCTTCTTCTTCACAGAACATCTTACAGATTCCAGGCAGTTAAATCTGATAAGCGTATATAACTTCACAATAACATCGTGGTATGGAGATTTCTATTGTAACAGTGAAATCATTTTTATATGGAAAAACAGTACGGCAAATAATATTATTTAGTTAGTAGTCTTTATTTCAAGTAATGTCTCCCTCTGTATTGTAAGAGAAGGCTTTATGGTAGCCATTTTTAAAATGATTATGATTTCTGGCCTTCAGTTGTAAATAAGAAAATAGAAAAATAAGCGGAGGAAGCCAGATCAGCTGGCCTGTCCCCATTTCTAATAATAACAGATGAAGATTCCTGTGCACTAGAACATTCAAAAGCATAAAAGGCCTTTTCCATTTAAAATCAATGGGAGCCAGTGCAATACTGACATAAAGGTGAGGGTCTCTTAATACTGACAAGGACTATCTGGGGAATTCATATCGTATTTGGAAAACTAAGTAGTAGGTTGCTGTTATCATTCAAATGTGATACTCCTGTATTAGAAATCCTTGCGATGAGAGCTCCAGACCCTAGTGGAGCCACATCCTCTCTCCAAAGGACATATTACGAGTTAAAATATTGCTTTGGGTTTTTTTTGTCAACACCAGAACATATCAAACTGGCACAAAGCAGGTTCATCATTTATTTCCTTTAGTAAACCAGGGGTTAGATTATTCTTTGCTCAGTTACAGTCATTGTAAATCTCATGTAACTGCATTGATTTAAATGGAGTTACTTCATTTTTTACACTGGTATAACCGAGATTAGAATCAACTAGGTGTATAAACTAGTGTTATCATCAGGTTTCTGTTAACATGTACATAAGCAAGTGAATTATAAGATTCCATTGTTTAGATGTTCTCTCTCTATTTACACATATTTACAGAACAGAGGTGCAAAGGAATTCTTATTTCCTTGCATGGGCACATTCACAACCTAGCCCCTAGTCTATTATTTTCATAGAAGTATTAACTCCTCAGAAAGGACCATCCCAGTCCTAGAGGGTCTTATAGAGAAGATTAAAACTCAGTGTAACAGTGACAGCAAATGCATTTTACACTTGGGCTTTAACATCTGTGTACCATGAAAACTGCCATTGAAAGGGACAGTTCAGCGGCTCCATTAGGGCAACTTTCAGGTCATTTTACACCATTGTGGTAGCACTAAGTAACCTTTAGAAGAGCTGAGCATCTGGCCCACAGTTTGAGCCTCTGCTTAGCAAACATCTTGAATATTTAAGCTTTGAGCTTATATGATAACATTAATTTCCTGTCTTCAAATTCAGAAGTCTAGGGACCCTCCAAATCTGCAGTGCTCCTAAGCCCATTTCCCTCAAAGTATCAAATCAAAAGCTATGCAAAATGTGCAGCACTGGGTTGAGATGACAATCAATGCAGATACTTGGACAATTTTGAGACATTAATGGTAACCGCTGAATACCACTGACCAAAGTGCAGCTGTAGCCTAGATGAAAAGCTTTTGATATATAAATTCTATTTTACTGTATGTACAGTAGGGTGAAATTCACCCTTTTGCAGAGGGTCTGTACAGAGACTATGCATCAGACCACCCTATTAAGTGAGACTTAAGTGGTGCATAATTCTTGTACTGGCCTTCTGCATGCGGTGGATTTCATGCTTTAATGAACAGAAGAGGTTTTAGGACAGACTATATGGCATAATATCCTAGGAAACAGCAGTTCTGAGGTTTTATACCAGTCATCCGGCCCTAAGAATTCTAATAATTAGGAATAATTGTTACTTATCTAAGACTGTGCATATTTTGTTCAGTTTTTGCTTTGATCACTTTTCTACAGGAAATATTGCCCTGGAGTCAGCATAATGTAGGCTAACCAATATACTTTCAGGATAAAAATATGTATTTCTTATGACGAAACCCTAATGAGGCTGAGCCAATCTTCAGAGAAAGTAACAGAGTTTCCTAAGGGGAAGCATTCAAAAAGTATGATAAAGAAGAATGAAACAACCGTTCATGCTAGAAAGGGGATCAGAATGCAGGATATAATGTAATGGCCCACTCCTGCTCCCATTCAAGTCACTGATTGAGGACTGGGCCCACATAATTGAAACTGAGGACCAGTTTGGAATTCAAGCACAGCTATTTCATTCAAGCAGTGACACTTACGGACTAGGTTGGAGCAGTAGACCTGTTCAAGCAATTAGTATTACTGTATTCTATCTTTGAGTCAACTGGCTGTTATAGAGAAAGAAGGATACTATTGCAAAGCAATGAGGTCGTAAACTTAAGGGGAACAGGCTTGTTGGGCTGAGTAACCTTTTCTTGTTCTGTTTTTTTATGGCCCAATTTGTACTACACAAACATTTGATTCATTGTCTTGAGTGATTATTTTGCTTGGGAATTTAGGACTCAACCTCGCAAGGCATTGTGCACTTTGGCAACAATCCAGGTCTGCTCGTATGCTTTGCTCGATTGGGTCCTGAGTGCACAGTACCTTGAGTCAATAACAAAGTCCTCCACTACTTTATATCCAGAGGTAGTTCCAGCCAGATGATGTGTAAAAATCTTATTGCCGTTCCAAATGCTGCAGTGAACAAAAGGACCATCCTAGAGAATTAAATCTATGAATATAGTGTTAAACTAAAGCTGTTTCTCTTCTTCCTTTATACTTACAGTAACAAATTATAGCAGATTATATTGCATAGATTATATAATATAAAATATAATATAAACCTGTCTCCCACTGTGATTGTATAACATCTCTATGGCAACTACAGCTATTGCTTATAATACAATACTGTCCTTGGGGGACTAAGGCAAAGTTCAGTCTATTTAATTTAAAGTGTTTGATCTTGGCTAATAGCTCTGTGGTGATGGTCAGTGTCTTATGCATGTTAGATGCTTACACATAATGAATCAGGTTTGTTTAAGAAGTAAAAATTCAGAAGAAATACTTCTAAAAAAGCCCAGTAGAACTATGGTGGGACATACAAATCCAGTCTTTAAAAAGAATCAGGAATTTGCTGTGAATTTGTTTGCCCAGCTGCTCAGATTTTTTTAGAGTCTATAAATGCTACTTCTAACAGAAGTTTCTTGACCTAAACTGAAAATGTCAATCAAAACTCAGCATTACCATTAGGAAGTGAAAGCAAAGGAAACTAGCAGAGCAAAGGGTGAAAAATTAATACTGAAGCTTGGGGAACTAGATCAAATGATGTATAACAAACATCTTTTAGGAGTTCTTCTAAATTCCCAGTGCTCACCTCCATTGACTAAATGGCTAAAAGGCAAAAAGAGGCTCCTTGTACAAGCCCTGCAAGCGTGATAACACCTTGAAACTAGCTCCCTTGTTTTCTGCAGAATGTATGTGTTATAAAATAAAAACTGCTGCTTGTGAGATGAAAAATCCAGTACATGAAGAGTGAGGAAAAATCGCTAACCACCAGAGTTTGATCATTGTGTAACTTGGCCTGTATTAAAAAATAACTCTGCTGAAACCTAGATGAAAAAAAATCACATTAACCAGGACAGTGAATGGACTCTGAAAATGTTGAGGAAAATACCATACACAGAAGACAGTGTAAGACTGAAAGCAAGATACTGAACCTTAAAGGGGTACCACAGCCTGACAACTCAACAGTTGAATCATGGGATAACCTAGCAACTCAGAAAACTCAGCTCATCAGTAGAAGTGAAACTGCCAAGCCCAGGGGTTCAAAATGTTTTAATGGCGAAGCTCAAATGTTATTAGAGATTATCTTTACTGGGATGGCATTTGAGCCATGAGACAAAGTGGAACACCTGTCCCCCATTGTGATTGTATAACATCTCTATGGCAACTACAGCTATTGCTTACTTTGAAAAGTAATTTTAGGAAGATATTAGTGTCCGGTACTTTTAATTTACTTTAATTCAATCTGGCAGAGAGAAGAAATAAGGAAGAGAATCAGCAATAGCAACATGCCAATATTAGATCAAAATTTTCATGTTAACATAACTATGTCAAATTTTGGTTGGAGGGAAATTAAAGGTTTTGACTGTTGGACATTGGGCGATAGGGGTTTGGCTCCTGGAGCTCTGCAGATGAAATTATGATTGTGGGAGGCAGTCTGGCATTGGGGGACAGGCTTGTTAGCTGGATGTTTCTTCTAAAATAATCAGTAGTGAATAAAGTTGTTGACTTAAATTGTCATCTTTATGTTTCAGACTTTGAAATGAATGGGACACACCCCTCAGACCTACCTGTAGTCTTAGTAAGACAACATTGTATCAGTTTCTATTCTGTTCATGTTTTCTAAGGCTTTCTTCAGTCATAATTTTTTTTAAAAAAATAAAAGCTTGGATTTTGAAGCATGATTCTGTATGTTGCACCTGCAGATGATAGAAAACATAGAGCCCTGAATAGTACAGTGTGTTTCAGTCTAGATTTGTCAAACTCAGCTGTGAACATGAAGGCCATCTTAGATGACAGGAAAGGTAGATTTTCCCTGTTTTCTATTAGATGGAATATTTTGGTTATTTTCTTGTCTATAAAAGCATACTTGAGCACATTACACAAACATTTATACTGCAGACACTAGTACATGCAGAAATTCTGGGTATTCATGGTTGCACCTTTCTTTTGTTGTTGAATGTTGCCTTGTGAGTTTGCTTTTTAATGGGATTTCAATCATTTGTGTTTAAAAAAAAATCAAAGACTGTTTTTTTTTTAAATTTTACATTCCAGCAATAATTTGTTCATTGCTAACACACCCAAGCCTGTTGAGCTAGTTTCTGGCCGCAATCCAATCAGATTATCAAATGCCTGAATGAACTCAAATGTTTTAGCAGTGTGAAGAATTTATGCTTAATCATTTGGGGAAAATATCCTATTTCGATTTCTAGCTACACTACTCATGTTGAATTGTCTAGTCACATGAAAATAAAATTTCACCATCCAGCCATATACTTCTTTTAAGTTTTGCTAGACAACATGCTTTGACTCAGTATCTATCATTCAGCATTACATAAGAGGATCTCTGCAGCTATTTAAATTAAAAATGAAAACAAAACAAAAAAACCACACCAAATATATGGAGTGGCCTGCTTGCAATTCAGAAATATGTAAGTAGGGGATCCAAACAACACTAAACTCTGGGAGATTTTGTATTTGTGTAACCCACACACACCTTCTGGGTATGGTGCTCTGTCCCTTCTAGTGGCACGGAGACCACTTAGAGATTAATGAGTCTGCTACAGTCTTAGCTAAAGGCCAGGTGGCTTTTAGCTCATGCAGTAGAGGCTTATGCATTTAGCTCCACAGGGCCCAGGTTTGATCCTGCCCGCCGATGACTAGGGTCTGTCGGTGTTAAATATGCACCCAAATTTTATAACTTGGTGTCATCAGGACACTGCCTCCTGGGCACTTCCTCATGGCAGGGCACTGTGCTAAGCTGCACTACCTTACTTTCCCCAACAGAGTTTCCAATCAGCTCTGGTGACTTCTGGATTAGCCATTTGGCTAGGTCATTAAGAATGTTCAGTCTCCTCCTTTGAGGTAGCCGGATCCAAAGTCTCAGGCCCTCTGAGGTTATTGCCCCTCTGCCTCTAGGTTCAGCTGTCAGACCCACCCGTTCCCCTGCTGCACTCTCGGCCATGGCTGACTCAACCACCAGTGGCAGATGCCTGAGAAACCCAACCACTCTGGTGTCAGGCCTGCCTTCCCTTCTGGAAGGCTCTGACCAGCCACAGTCTTACTCAGTTCCAGGCTCCAGTCAGGCTTCTCCCCTTAGTGAGAGCAGTTGGGCACGTCAGAATTTTTTGAACAAATGGCACCCTAGTGTAACTAACAAAGCTCAAACTCTATTACACCTATTATATTTACAGATTTGTAGATTCCAAGGCCAGAAGGGACCACTGTGATCATCTAGTCTGACCTCCTGTATTACACAGGTCATAGAACTTCCCCAAACATTAAATGCCATGAGAAAATCTGTTGAAGATTTCCATTTTCAGTCCTGGTTACCATTTTACTTTTATTACTTCAACAAAGCAGAACTTTTCACTGAACCACCAAGATGTACACCTGTAAATTGGGTGTGCGATTGAACTGTGAGCCAGTGGTGGGACTATTGAGGGGGTAGTTTGGGGCAGGTCGGTGAGTGGACAACTGAAGGAATTAGCATTCTGGAAGTTAGTTCATGGTGCAGCTGGGATTCACAGTCTCATAGACTCATAGGTCAGAAGGGACCAACATGATCATCTAGTCTGACCTCCTGCACAAAGCAGGCCACAGAACCCTACCCATCCACTTCTATAAAAACCCCTAACCTATGTCCGAGTTATTGAAGTCTTCAAATTGTGGTTTGAAGACCTCAAGCAGAGAATCCACCAGCAAGTGACCCATGCCTCATGCTGTTCTGATCTTAGTGATTCACCTCCTGTGAGTATGGAGGAACGAGCTTTCAGAAGGGATTTAAATGAGAGAAGGGTGTTGTTTATAGTTCACAGCAATAATAGAACAAAACCACTCCTCAACCAAAAACACTGGTCATAATCCTCAAAGGCCTCCCTGCCTCAACCACTCCTGGGGAAAGGACCAAACCCCCATTTCCTCTCCCCTGTATACCTTATCCAATCTTGTGATCTTCTAACCCTTTCCAGGCTTCTGCTTTTACCTTAACCCCATTATGGCTGACTGAGACCTGTAACATGTCTCATTTAGCTTCTCCTTATATACCACTTGTTGGTTCTATGCCGTGTAGTTATAGCCATGTCAGTCCCATTTGATATCCAGAAGGTTGTAGGTCTTTAAAATATTTCAAGTTACTGCTGTAAGCTCCCAAAGAGGAGAAATGGGATGAAGACGAACTAATGGAAGAAATCAAATATTTAAATAACACATCCAACAGACTTAAGGCCTCCTAGATGGCATCATGGGAAAGAGTCAATCATGGGGCATAATAAGAATCTAATAGCCAAAGAAGGCTAAATGTAAACACTGTCATCCTTAAAAAAAGGTTCAGAAGAAGCTATACAAATAGCAATGAAGGAAGCCAAATATGCACACTCAGAACACACACCAGAGTCTTCTTGCAGAAGCACACAGCAAGAATTTGATTTAAGCTTGGGGAATCTGGAATTCAGACACAGCTGAATTTCTCTCAAAAGCCTGTAAAACCTCAACACCAGTGTACTACATAAGGGCAAAAAAAGTAACTTAAGAAAAAACTTGTTAGTCACATTTTTAAAGCCTTACTTATATGAACTTTCCTGTTCCTTTATTGCCAGGTAAAAGGGTAATACACAATATTGCATCAATGCCATTAAACTTAAAGCACAGGGGAAGCTGTTAAAGTAAACAGTGATTGCGGTGATCAAAACAGACTATTGCTGGAGGAAATAAACCAGGATTTTGAATTCCAGCGAGAACCCTTTACTTTTTAAACGTATTTTGTCAGTTTGAAGTACTTTTTTGTCATTTTTGGATGCTAGGATGACATTTCATAGTCAAAATTCTATATATTCCTGGTGGGTTTAAGATTTTGTTTTAGTATGATTACAACTATAGAGAACACTACACCTTATGAATGGTCATATTCAAACTAGCTTCTCTAGGCACAGGTTTTTTACTGCCAAGAAAGTGACATTTTGAATGTATTATGGGCAAGCATGACGTCTAGTGTTGTCTGGCAGCATTTATAATGTGTAAAAACAAAAAACATTGCTCAAAAAACAGTTAAGGCTGCAAACCACATATGCATCTATCACATCATTCTCAAAATCTGAGCACTAAAAGAGGGAAACGATGAGTTCTAATTTTTTAAACTGAGTTTTCTGATTTGGGAATTTGCCAGATTTCTATTTCCTGTTTCTTACATTTTAGTTATACTTTTTTGTAAGTAAATTAAGATTCAGTTTTAAATGTTAACAAACAGAATCAACTCCAGAGTATTAAACTGAAGGAATGAGTGATGAATTGGTCAGGTTCATAATAGTACCTGTTAACACCGGTTCAGTGTCAGTTTCCACTGACAAGATGTGTATGTTTATCATTCAGGTTTTGATGAGGCAGTGAAGATTTGCAGAATCAAGACCTAAGACGGGAGCCCTTTTTGAAAGAGACATTAACTTCATTCAGTGAAGATACTGAAACAAAAACAGGTATTTCCTAAAGTGATTTTAAAAATTCACATATATAGAGAACTATATTTTTTTATTAGGGCCTAATTCTGCCACCCCTCACACTTCTGTTGAGCAATACTTTACAAATAGTCAACATGAGTCAGAGTTGCAAAATTTCACCCTTAGTAAATACATATTTAAGCACAAGGCCTTTATCTTGCAAACATTTACTTAAATTACTTCAGTGGGACTCAGGTTTTGTCTACACAGCAAATTACTGTTTGGCGAGCCAGGGTGTAATTCTTCAGAGCTTCAGCTTGTTGCACAGTCACATCCCATGTGGATACTGCTACAGTGCAGTGAAGGTCCTAGTGTGGAGCTTGGCATACTACTAAATGTAATCATGCTGTTTGTTTACTTCTGCTGGGCCAGGATTTCACCCTGTGGGTGTCTGTATTTTAATTTTTTTTAAAAATATGACTTTTGCATTTTTGTTATAATAAAGCAACAAGTATTTTGACATTTTACCATGACAAACTATCACCCTAAATTATATTCAATCATTGCAGTTTTCACTAAATAATAAGTGTGGATGAACCCCTGTTCCATGGCAGATGCACAACATTTGCCAAGCCCTCACTCTGTATCTCACACTGCTTTGCTGGCTACCTGTGTATCCTGTACTGCTCCAGCGTCACCCTGATTTGATGTCACCTTGCCATTTAAATGCTGGTATGAAACAAGTATCTTTCCTTTGTGATTATGGTTTGTGGGGAGTTTGGATACCAGTTCATAATCCTAGTTGACTGGTATGCCTCATGCATCAGTATGTTCTTGTGTTGAAGTCATTGATTTGAATTTCCCCTGTCAGTTAATTCCAGTTACAACAGGACCAGAAACTCTAATCTAGACAAGGCCTAACCTCTCATTTGGTGTGGAAGAAAGTTTAGTAGACTATTTTCCAATGTATAAGTGTATGTGGACCGCAATTTGTGAGATTATGTACAGAATAAATCTTATTGTCTAAAGAGATAACAAGGGGGTTGAAGGATAGCAATGAAAGCCATGTTCACTGTCTGTCTTGTTTCATGGGGGCTATCAGTGGGTTGTGCCTTCTTCTCCATTGTCTCATCATTTTATGAAGGGCAAAGTTTGGAGTTTATAGACCATATGAAAGAGGTGAGTATTAAAGTAGTGACGTGAAGGAGTGTATCAATGAAAAGAGAGAGGGGGTTCCAGGAGTAGGGTATATGTGGTAGGAAGAAATGAAAGGGGATGCTTACACCTGATTGAGTGTAGTAAGGGAGTGTGAGGTGTATGGGAAATGAAATGCATTGAGAGTCAGCTGAATGAAGAAGAGCTGAGCCATATTAAAGAATCCACACAGTGTTTTACACATTTTATTTTTTACTGCACATCCAGCTGCACTGTGATGACATAGCAGTGAGGGATTTAGTTCTCCTTTTTAAGGGATCATTCATACTTCATATGTACTCATAATTTGTCTCCAATGCAACATACCATCATATATCTGTCAGTCACTAACCAACAACATTGAAATCAATTTTTCCAATCATTCTTCATGTTTGAGTGTGTTTTCCAAATTACACTGAAGTTCTTTTCTTCCCAGCTTGTGCTCATGGGCAGGGCCGGCTCCAAGGGTTTTGCTGCCCCAAGCAGCCAAAAAAAAGCCACAATCGCAATCTGGGACAATTCAGCGGGAGGTCCTTCACTCTGACCGGGAGTGAAGGACCCTCCACTGAATTGCTGCTGAATAGCTGGACCTGCCGCCACTCTCTGGAGTGGCCACCCCAAGCACCTGCTTGCTAAGCTGGTGTCTGGAGCCAGCCCTACCCAGCTTTGTAGCCAAGTTCAGTGTATTTTATATCTGCTTTCAAGTGTTTGCTACATTTCTAATGGCATTTTTTAGTTAACATTTATCCAACTTCTTCATTTAGATACCATATAATTATAATGAAGAAGCATCCTTTTGTCTCTAATTGCATATGATACTCAGACACTAGAGCAAAGAGCTGCATGAATGGCCCTCTCTTTAAAAGCTGTGTTTTGGACATTTGTTTCAGTCTGCATTACTACTAATGGTCATATTCTTTCTTCATTCCATGCACAGAATTCCCATTAATGTCAACAGGAGTAATCACACGTGGAATGAGTGGAGAATATACCCCCTAAACTTTTAATATGTGAATGACCACCTAATTATTATGGTTTTACTTAACCTTTGTACTGGATGTGTTAAACATCGTTTTCTATCTGCCTTGAGGCAAAAGTAGAATTTGCTAGTTTTCTCATTAGAAATGAATGGAGGAAATGAAGTGTTGCTATTATGATAATTTCAGTTGCTGAGCACAGACAGTTCACTGAGATCTATACAGAACAAAATAGTGATACTAGCCCTACCCGCAAGTAGCTTTAAATTTATAGGGGCTTGATCCTGCAAACTGAAATTAATGGAACTGTCATGAAGGTTTCCTAGATTCGAAGGCCAGAAGGGTTCATTGTGATCACCTAGTCTCACCTCCAGCATAATACAGGCCATAAACCAGAAATTATTTCAGGGAAGTTCTAACCAGAAAAAAACATCCACTCTTGATTTAAACATTGTCAGGTTTGTTGGTGATTTAACTTACCTCTGCTCTGTTGTTGAAAACAAGGGTGGCATCTAGAAAAGAAGTTAAAGCCTACACTGCAAAAGCATCATTAGTTAAGGGAGACCTTATGAAGAACATCTTTGGCAAACTGAACAGCCTAATAAAGCAGAGGGGTGAAGCTGAGGAAATATAATGATTTGGTGGTCAGTATCTATGGGACTGAAACATTGCCTGTACTTGTCAAGAGTGAAAAGAAGTTTGACACCTTTCAGATGGAACATCTCCAAATGATTGAAGTCATCAAATGTTATGAATTCATGTCAAAAGAAGGGATCCATTTTCTAACTAAACAGGCCCTGCTCCCTCAAACGGTTGCCCAACACCTCTAAGTTGGTACGGTCATCTGCTCTGAATGCCTACCAGCTGTCCTCTGAGAATTATCTTTATCAATGCAAGCAGGATGGAAGAGACCTCTAGCTTCCTGGGAGATCTAAAACACAATAGCTGGATGGCATCAATAGACTCCTATTCCACACAGCCATCCAACCCTATAATATGTCAGGTTTGGCTGAGGCCAAAACATTAGGGAGGCATCTAATGCATTAAGTCGGCACTACACTAACCTAACTTTGCCAGATTTGTAGGATTGAGTCATAATCTGAACAAAACAGTGCACACAGATAATGTTAAGAGGGTGGAATAGAAGTTTTCTTTTAGAGGGTTTGGAAAGTTTCTGGTCACCCTCTCTCAAATACATATATTAGACCTGGAAAAAAGTACACAGAAAGGCAACCAAAATCATTAGGCGTATGGAATAGTTTCCATATGAGGAGAGCTTAGAAAGACTGTTCAGCTTGGAAAAGAGGTGATTACTGGGGGGATATGATAGAGATCCATAAAATCATGAATGGTATGGAGAAAATTGAATAAGGAAGTGTTATTTGCTTCTTCACATAATACAGGAACTAGGGGCTACCCAGTGAAATAAATAGGACACACCTTGTATCCACAGGTTTGGCTAATCGCAGCTCCCACTGGCCATGGTTTGCCGTTCCAGGCCGAAGGGGGCTGCGGGAAGCAGCGGCCAGCACATCCCTCGGCCCATGCTGCTTCCTGCATCCCCCATTGGCCTGGAGCTGTGAACCACAGCCAATGGGAGCTGCGAACGGCCGAACCCACGAACGCTGCAGGTAAACAAACTGTCTCAGGACACCAGGGGCTTTTCCTGATGGACTGCGTGCCAAAGGTTACCGATCCCTGTATTAGAGAATGGGAATAGGGGCTAGGGTTCTAGCTCCAACATTGGTACTTACTTGTTGCAACTTGTACAAGTCATTTGAAACTCACATACAGAGGTTTCAGTCTGTAAAATGGGGATAATAATGCATATATCATCGTTGGTTTTAGTTAATAGCTGTCAAACACTTCAGTAATAAAAGTGCTACAGTAGTAGGTCTTTTCATATAATTTGTGAAAGAGGAGTGGGTAACACATGGTAATGAGAAACTGTTATACCTGTATGGCTAGTTTACACATCAAGTTATTTTCAGTAATAGCATTTTAAAGCTTACAGTAGATTGATTCTAGTCTCAGACTAGTTCACACTTCTTCAACCCTGCAGTGCCAGTCTACATCAATCTTTATTACGACTTTGTGAATTAGTATCACAGCTATGAAAAATCTTAACATAGATAGTGTTGCCTTTTTATCTGAAAAGTTTTGTAGTAAGAAAAAAAAAACTTTAGAGCAAAAATACAGGTGATAGTGAAAAGAAAAGACCAGTTTCATTTCTTCCGGTTCTTAAAAGGTGTAAAATGATTCAAACTTTTAAAAGTTTGATTTTACCATCAATTTTATCATCCATGTCAAATGGGTGTGTTACAAGAACTAGTTAGGAGTTTTGAAATGTGTCAAGCCACACTTCAAATCCACATAGGAATCTTACACTACCTCACTGTAGAGAAATTGCTGACATGAAGCACAGTGTTCTTAAGATTTATGATTCTATTCCTGCTAGTTAGGAGAGTTCACTGAAGCTCTCACTAGAACATGTGTCACTATAATTAAGGGACTACTTTAACATTACATGTTAACCACTTATTTTCAGGAGTTTGTATCTAAAACATAAAAACTGGCTTCAGGTTTGTACCTTGCACCAGGTTTTAAGGCAATAGCTGTGATGGCTAGGCAGCAGATAAGAGGCAGGTTGTTTGGAGAGAAGACTGTACAGGGTTCTGGAATTTTCTCTGACTAAAGTCACTAGTATTTTTGGATACCTCCATTTCTGAGTACCCAACTTCCAGAGATCTGATTCAGAGAAGGTGGATACTCAGCACTTTCCAAAAGTCAGGACTCTTCAAGGTGCTTCATATGGTCACCCAAAATCATTAAGGCCCAGATCCTCAAAGGTATTCAGGTATTTCCTTTCAGTGGTGTGGCAAACCCAGGACAAATGGCTACAAAGGGAGGGGTAGTAATTAGTCCCAGGGGTTAAAAGGCCTCTCCCTATCCACTGAGGAAAGATAGCCATAGGGAAATAAGGTTCAGCTGAGGGAAGGATCAGCCAGACCCTGTGCTACCTGGAAGGATTTGCTTTGCCCAAGGCAGTGTCTCCAAGGCTAAAAAGGACTGAGTCTGCTGAGGAGAAGCAGGTACTTTTCTACAGTGAGTGTTAGAGGATCTGGGCCTACATTGCTTCTGCAAATTTAGACCCTAGTTGACAATGAGCATGCTGTCATAAACAGATAGCTAAGGGTTAATGTCTCTTTCACCTGGAAAGGGTTAACAAACAGGGATCCAAACAGCTGACCAGAGGACCAATCAAGAAACAAGATACTTCAAATCTGGGTGAAGGGAAGTTTTGGATGTGGGTCCTTTGTTCTTCTCTCCGGTTGTCTGAGAGGGACCAAACATTTTTACAGGCTCTAAGTTTCTGATCAAATAGTAAGTAGGAACAGGCAATTTTAGTATTTTTGTTTGTTTTACTCTATTTGCAAGTGTGGATCTGGCTGGTTAACTTTTATATGTGTAGTTGCTGGGAATAATTTTGATTTGTATTGGTACTGG